>NC_143399.1:33876683-34180849 GCF_052110815.1 Crocodylus siamensis
ATAATTCACTTTTGGATTGCATTTTATATTTATGCCTGTATTTGATATTTTACAAACTAACTGGTGGTATACTTTATTGTGTTTTGTTTCAGTGGTATGTGTGTGTGTGCATGAGTGGCAGGCAATTATTTCGGGTGGAGGGCTGCTTACCCGGCGTTGGCAAGCTGTTGAGGGTCTCATGGGTAGCCCCGCCCCTTGACAGGTATCCCAACCCCTGGTCACCTTCTTGGGACCAATGTCCCAGCGCCAGCACTGGTGGGGCCCAAAGCGGGGCAGAGCCTGGCAGGGGTCTGCGGAGCTGGGCTGGGCTGCACCATCAGGGAAAGGGGGGAGCTGGCCTGGCTCCATAGAGCCCCACCAGCTGGGATCCTGCACTCTGCCACCCTGCTCTGGGCCCTGCCGGCACTGGCCCTGGGACATCAGTGCAGGCCCTGTGCTCCCGCTGGCTCTCACACTTACTCACTCCTAGTGGCCCCCGCTGTACAGGTGGGGAGCAGTGTGCAGCCCTGACACCCTGCTTCCCAGCAGGGAAAGAGCTGGTGTGGAGCGTGGGGAAAAGTGGCCCCTCACCTGCCCCGTGGCTGGTGCTCCCTACTACAGCCACTCACAGCCCACATGGGGCTGTCCTGAGCAGGCACAGGCAGCCCCATGCAGGCTGCGAGTGGCTGCAGCACAGGGTGGGTGAGGGGCGGCTTTTCCACCCCTTGCGCTCAGCACCGGCTTGTAATGCACCCCAGCTGCCAGCCTGGGCCCTGCGCTGGCTCTGGGCTCACCCGTCGGGGCTGCACATGGCGGCAGAAACTGCAGCACCCTGCTTGCCGTGCCAGGTAGTGTTTGCTGCTGCTGCCTGTCCAGAGCTCACACACTGGGCAGCACAGAGGCAGTGGTGGCAAACACTTCCTGGCATGGTAAGCGTGGGGGCCACAGCTGTTGCCACTGCGCGTAGCCCCAGTGGGCAAGCCTGGAGCCAGCACGGAGCCCAGACTGGCAGCAGGGGAGGGTTACAAGCTGCTCCTGAGCATGGGTGGGGAAAAAGTGGCCCCTCACCTGCCCCGTGCCCAGTGCCCCACGCTGCAGCTGCTTGCAACCTACATGGGACTGCCTGTGCCTGCTCAGGACATTCCTGTGTGGGCTGCAAGTGGCTGCAGCAGGGAGTTCTGGCTAAGGGGCGTGGGATAGGGCCACTTTTCCCCTGCGCTCAGCTTTTCCCTGGGGTCCTCCTCTGCCCTCCCCCCAACCCTACCTGAGTTTCTGGCTGGGGCAGCCATGTGGTCCCAGGCCGGAAGCTCCTGCTGGGGATTCTGGCTGGGAGGGTGGGGCTGGCAGGCCCTGCTGTTGTGAGAGCCTGCTGAGGCTTCCCATGGGTCCTACTGTCCTTGTTTCTTGTCATTTTTGACAGGATCCAGTGGCAGATAAATATAAATGTTCTAAATTGTTTAGGGGCCCCGTGGACTGGATAGAATGGCCTTGCGGGCTGGATCTGGCCCACAGGCCATATTTTGCGCACCCCTGGTGTGTGTATATCCATCCTTGATTTTTTTCCAACCATTTTTATTTTCATTTCTCTCAGTGTTATGTTGCTGTCACTTAAGAGAAAATCTGTTTTATTTTTAAGTACTTCTGTAACCGACCTTAGATTTATTTCAAGTTTTGGTAATGAAGTAATTTTGTTTCCCAGATGTTGCTTTTAAAACTAAATCATCACTTAGGCTTAGCTGAGTTTACAGACTTTACTGGCATTTTTACCCTAAGGGAAACCTTGAAGGTGAGACATTTGGGGCCAGGTACCATTTACCCTTTATGTGTCTGAGTGGTGCATACACTGGCACTTAACTGCAGTTTTTAGCACCTATGCAGTGTTTGGGATTCTGTCCTAGTCCCACTTTGGAGAAACAGAACTGGCTAGCACATGGAGGAGGTGGAAGACCCTTCTACCTTATAGCCCAGTGGTTAGAGGCACTGACCCATGGATGAACATTCAGGTTCTTCACCCAGCAGGGACTTGAACCTACATTGCCTGCTTCTCAGTAAAGTGCTATGCCCCATCTCCAGCTACCAGCTAGGCATTGTCCAGGTTTCCTCATGAAGCTAGCCCACTAGGATGCCAAGAAGAGGGGTATGTGGGATCAGGAGGACTTGTAGCACCCAGAAGGTGTGTGGCTCAATGAAATAGATACTGCCCTGGGAGGGAGTGGCCTTTGAGGTCTGGCTGCAATGGGAAATATTGAATCCTAAATTGTGTGTAGAAACTGCATTTATATGGTTATGTACCCACCGATTAGGGGCATGAGGTGATATTTTTCTCAAACTTCAATCTGTGCTTTAGTAAAAATTGACTGAATTAAACAGCAGCAGGATTCTAGTTGATAAGTTTAGTGAAGAAGAGTTACTAGAAGCTAGAAGGGAGCTCTCTTGACCTTTTGTTTGCTGAGCTGTGTTTCATATTGTGATGTCTTTGACTTCTCAGGGAGCGTGCAAATCATTTCAGGAGGACAAGTTGAATATAAAGTACTGTCTGGCATTCGTTTCATGTGGTGGTACCATTTAATTGGTCTCATCTGGACTAGTGAATTCATCCTGGCTTGTCAGCAAATGACTATTTCTGGGGCAACGGTTACTTGCTACTTCAATCGGTATGTGCAAAATTTACCTCCTTAATATTTTGAAGTTGGGGGTTTTTCAGTTGTTATTTTCAGCCTGTTTCTAGGGAAATAAAATAAAATGCCATGGATTTATATTTCTGATGGTATCTGCAGGGCTAAATTATCCTAAGGGTATGGGACAAGAAAATCAAACAGCTTGTTGCAAGGTCTTGGTTAAGATATTGTGATGAATATGATGTTAGTATGAGTCACTACATTAGGTCTTATAATGACTGGACCCAGTCAAGCTCTGATACCAGCCGCCAGCATAACCCAGCTGACTACAGTGGGGCTGCACCTGTTAACACCCAGGTTGAATTTGGCCTTTTCCCACTAAACTTCATAGCCCCAGAATAACTTGTATATTTGTAAACAGTGTGATCTGATTCCTACCAAGATTTTTCATAAATTAAAAAATTTTGTACCATATATTGACAACTTTCTAGAGAAATATTTTCGAGTGTTTTAAAGGTTTGCTATATGACATAATAAAATTGAGGCTTTGTGTTGGGGAAAACACTCTTACCTAACCTGAATTGTAAGAATCTTATCTATTTCTCACTATTTATGCAACTTTCCATTTTGTGCTTTACTCTTCTTAAATAGCGACACTTCACTGGTTTCATACAGTAACACAGTGCTCTTTTTATTTCACTTCTAATGTTGCAGGTGAGTGTATAGCTCTCCATATAAACCATTCTTTCACTGAAACTTCAGAAAACTGCACCCTCAAAACATCTGCAATCTTTGTAGATCTTTTTGCTCCATTGTTGCATTTCCTCTTCTCCAGACTCCTACTTCTCTACACCCCTCCAGCCCTGGGTAGTTATGCAATTTTATGTTCTATGGAAAATTATGAAATTTTGAGAAAAAAATTACTTCAGAGTAGAGTGGAAAAATATCTCTAAATTTTTCTGCACAGTGGCTGCCCATTAGGAGCCCTAGAGCTGCGCAGCTCGGCAAGCTGCTAAGGAACTTGAGAGCCTGGCAGGAATGCTGCTGAGGATCATAGGAGCTTGTCCCACAAGCTGTCCCAGTGCTGGAGACCTCATGGGACTGGGTAGCTAAGAAGCCAGGAACCTAGGACCTGAGGCTTCCAGGCTCACAGCTTCTAGCAGCCCACCTGTCGACATTTTCTTCAAAATAAGCATGTTTTCACCATTTTGATTTCTAGAAATCAGCATTTTCTGGCAGAAAATCATTCCATCAAAAGATTTCCAGCAGCTCTGCTGCATCCCTTCTTCCCCACAAACAAACTAGCCTCACCCTTGTCTACAAGGGTAAATCTTTGTGGGGAAAAAAATCTTGCTTGTTGCTGATTAGCTCCACTCCATTGCTTGTAGCATGTTCAGGAACTTTGGAGCAGATAAGGTGTTGGCTGCTACCTCTGTTTAACCTCTTTGTTTTCTGACCCGCCTCAGAGTAAGCCTGTAATCTGTCCTGTTTAAAATGGTTCCAGAAGCACATCTATGCTAGGGCTCTCTTGCTGACAGCTTTGGAGTGAACTGGTCTTAGCAACAGAAGGAAAGCTTTTGAAAACATGCCTAGTGTTAGCAGAACCTAAAGCAGTCATTTAGGAAGATTTTCAGAAAGGATTTGAATGGCAACAGTCTTGTGTTACTATGTCACCCAGCACACCAGGGCCTGAGAAGAAAAGGTCACACTTTACAAATGGCCACAGTCTTCTGATTGTGGTACTGTCTACATACCTAGCCTTTCTACAGATGCTTATAGTTCAGTGCCTATTTGCTCCTAAGGACACAATGGGTACATCTGGATGTGCATGGATGTTTGGTTCCCTGGGGACAACTAGCAGTGGCACTCCTTGCACTGCAGCTACTTGTTCCTGGGGAATGCCTGGCATGTAGCAAGGTAACCTAGGGGCAGTAAGGGAAGCTGGGGCCAGCACTGTGCTGGCTCTAGCAGCCTTACCTGGAGTCCTGGGGACTTCCCGGGGCTGCAGCTACAGTGATCCTGCCAGACAGAGTCTGGCCAGCAGCCTCAGCATGGCTCCAGGTGGCCTGGCTCTGCGTTTTAGTGTCACACACTGCCTGAGTGTGCACTGTTCCAAGTTTTTTCCCCACATTTTTTTTTTTTTTTTTTTTGGACTCCTGGATATCCCTGGAAAAAAAAAACTGCAGAAAAAAACAGTGCAGTACATGCATAGGCAGTGTGCCCTTACTGCACTGCATGTGGCGCTGCAGACGTGTTTGTGGTGCCACATACTGCGTGAGTGCACTCATCTGGACACACCCAGTGTTGCATCCCATTCTGTAAAAAAAAAAAAAAAAAAAAAGTATCTTTTTCTTGTGTTTCTTAAACTTAAGCAATGGAGAGTTACACCAGAGGGCCAAGCTCTGAGAATCTGGGGAACTGCTCCAGAACAATTTGCTTCAGGATCTATGGAGGAAAAAATATCTTCACTTGTTCCAGAGGTGTCTGCTTCTGTGCAATCTTTGTATTACACTTCTGCTTCAGCTCACCATTATTTATTATTTTGGAATACTGTTTGTTTTGTCCCACACTGCATAAAACAAGAACCTGGATACCAAGCTATTCTAAGTTGCATTGTGAATCAGAAAAAAATCCTATTACTACTATCCACCCACTTGTCCCACGCTTACCTGAGCTTTGGGCTGCCTAGCTGTCAGGCATGGCAGCCCCTGAGCTACTGTACATAGTGTTGGCAAACATGAGAGCCCAGCTTTGTTCTGGAGGTCCCAAAGGCATGGACATCCGCTGCTGCCTGTATCCAGGGCAAGGAAGATGATGTTGAAGCTGATGTGGTGATTCCATCAACAAAAAAACCCTTGCATAGGGGAATCCTCAAAAGACCAAGTCTATCAGCTTTCCCATCACGTGGAACCACCAGAATGAAGTCTAGGATCTGACCCTTGGAATTGGCAAGGTTCCTGTTCCAAGACCTGTTGAAATCACTCCCTTTGTACCTCTGCTTTTGCTTGCCAACCAACATGTATGGTGTTGACAGAATAGTGCTTGGGAAGGGAAGTGTGATTTTCTGTGATGGTAATCCCTCTTCCTGCCCCTCAGTCTGTCAGCATAGATAAGCAGGTAAACCAAAGCAGTGAAGTAACAGGGATAAGGAGGTGCAGCAGCAACAGTACTGACATCAAAAGGGGAAGGAGAGTGTGAACTATCTTGGTCCCTGCCAACAATGAAGAACTAGTTACCAAGTTCTTACATGCTTCTTTTAAAGTATTTTCTAGTGCAGCCTTATAAACGCGTTACAAGAGCTTTGTTTGTGATGCCCCACTGAGAGACTTTTCTTCTAGTTAGTGCATAGTCACAGGAAATGGAACAGCCTTTCCCTGAGGAAATCGGCTTCCCCCGTACACACAGCAGTTCATTGGGCTCTCCACTGCTTCTGTATATAAACAGAACTAAAAATTGGGGAATGCAGAGTTTTTTCAGCTGCATTAGCTTTACAGGTGACATCTGTTTAACCTGAAACAATAATACTGAAACTATTCTGTTTTCTTTTACTTTAGAATAAAAAAAAAAATCTAAAAGGGTTTATCTATTTTAATAAAAGAAAAAGGGGTTAATTTAACAGCTGGCTACTTTTCTATGACGTGCAAAAAAGGTCTTGGTCTCCTCAAAGGTCTGGAACAGCCTGCCATTGGAGGTGGTTCAAGCACCTGCATTGAACATCTTCAAGAGCAAATTGGATGTTTATCTTGCTGGGATCCTATGACCCCAGCTGACTTCCTGCCCTTTGGGCAGGGGGCTGGACTCGATGATTTTCCAAGGTCCCTTTCAGCCCTAATGTCTATGAAATCTGTGAAAGCTTGTTGTTCAAGTAGTTCGTTTTGTATAAGGATTTATGTTCATCTTGAAATATTGAGACGTTATGTGCATACTTGCCTGTTCCTTCTGATGAGACTTTGTCCCTTAAAGAAAGAGGCCTGGGGGTTTGACCAGATTCTGAAATTTTTTTTCTTAAGACCAAATACTGCCAGCACTCGCATGTTGAGTAACTTCAGTCACACAAGTAGTCCCATGCTATTCTTTTGACTAAAGTTATTCATATGGCTAAGCATAGACCTTAGTCCTACAAAACATCCTGGCAGGGACTCAAAATTAAAATGCGTATCAATGTTTGCAGGCTTAGGGTTTTAGAACTTAATTCTAGAGGTGCTTAGCACCTATCACATCTGTTAACATTAGTTGGAATTGGAAATACTCCATACTTTTCAGGATCAGGCACTTAAGGTTGGATCTTATTCCACTTACTGGGCATGTAAGCAGCACTTTTTTGTCCACCCTGCTTAAGTTCCTCTCCTGAAAAATGCTTAACATGTCAGTCTTTGTAATGCACCTTCATTTGAGCCTTAAGAGTAGGAGTAGTAAGAACCCAGACATCCGTTACATTAACAGTTTCTCAGGGGCTTGAGTAGCGTGGAATAGGATCACACTTAGAAACTTAGATACCAATGTGGGGATCTAGCCATCAGTCACTAAGATCATACCTCAGGACCAAATTTTCAGTAGCCCTTTCAAAAATCTGCCAGTAGTCTTTCTTTATAAGCTTATCTTTTCTCAATCTCATAAACTCACACTTACACATATAAAAGAGCCATGTAATATGGATGTAATCAGACTAATATTTCTGGGCAAATACTCCTTCCCATTTTTAATGGGCAGATGAAAATTTGGCACTTAGTGGATTAAATATCTGTTCTGGGACCTTTTCTACATTGAGGGGAAAAAATAAGTGCTTTAGTCTTTCATCAGGCAAAACTGAATAGTATATAAACTATAGTAAATGTTAAATTTGTTCCTAGTGGTCATTTTAAAAATGAGATTCAGTTTCACTAAATAATGATTAATTCTTTAATAGAGTTAAAACTATATGTATTGTCAAATTCTTGAGATGTGTTATATATGATCTGAACTGACCAGAGAGGTGATAAATTGAACTTCAAGTGCTCAAAAAACCATGAACAAGGGCTAAAAAGTTAGAAGATCCGCTTGAAAATTGTGAGTTCTTTTTTTTTTAAAAAAAGAATACACTTTGGGTTATCTTTCTTCTTCTTTTGGTTTTTGAGCATCTGGAGTGCACCTGTGTTACATTTTCAAACCTTTTCTCTACAACCTAGAGATCTAGAATTGTTTCATAAGTGAAAGTAATCCCTTGACACTGAGGGCATCTTTACATGTGTTTTGGGAGTGAGCGGGGGTTGCTTTAATTAGAGCAGCTCTCAGGAGCATCTTGTGCATTTACGAGCTTTATTTCATCAAGCTTTACTTAAAGTGCTCCCACCACCATTTTGAAGCATAGGGGTGCTGAATACATGAGATGCTGAGGCTGCTGGAGCATGTGTCTTGCACGTCTACAGGCACCCCAAGAGTTTGGGCTTTGTGGAAAATACCAAATAGCACAAATATCACAGTGAAATCATAAGAATTGTCAGAATTTTAAAAGTAAAATATATAACAGGAGTAAGGCTGCTATTTAGTGTAATGCACAATACAGGTTCGTGGGCATTCAGAGTAGCATTGTGCTCTAGAATTTAGGGATGCATAGATAATACAAATGAAAAATGATAGTAAGGCCCAGCAGTCCTGTAGTGATTTCAGTACTGGCAGATGATTGTGCGTACATGAAACTTTATTGACTTCCTTGGGTCTCAATGCAAATGTAGTGGTCCATTTTTGCAGAAGTCATTGCAAGAGATGGGCTGATGGCTTCAAACACTAATGTGTGTGTATCACTATGTACATGTGACCAAATGTGCTGGATTGGGGCAGCCTGTTTTTTAAAAAATGAGAAATTTAGGCCTAATTTGGTGTGATACCAAAAATGTAAACAGTTTGGAATAGGATATACATGAAACCATGAAGATAATTGAGCCAAACCACGCTTTATTTTGCAAATCTCCCAAACCACTGTTGCTTTCATTGAGTTGGAGTGTTATTATAGCTGTAATAGGCAAGGAAAGAAGCTACAGGCAAGGTTCCCTCTAAGGTGCATGCGTGCGCAGCCGCGCACAACTAAAAGTCTGGCCATGCATAGCCTTTTCAAGGTCGGGAGAGAAGCTGAAAGTAAGCTTTTAGACAAGGTTAGGGCAGGAGCCTGGGATTGGCTCTGCCAGCTCCAGGGAAGTCTCCACTCCCCGGACGTGATGCAGGGGAGCAGAGCACTTCCCTGGAGCCAGCAGAGCCTGTGTCGGCCCCTGGCC
Organism: Crocodylus siamensis; assembly: GCF_052110815.1. Taxonomy (NCBI): domain Eukaryota; kingdom Metazoa; phylum Chordata; order Crocodylia; family Crocodylidae; genus Crocodylus; species Crocodylus siamensis. The sequence goes on from NC_143399.1 coordinate 33,885,529, forward strand.
CCCAGCCTCCAGCCCCCAGCTCCATCCTCTTGGCTCCAGCCTCTGGCCCCCATCCCCTCAGCTCCAACCTCCAGCCCCCAGCCTCTCGGCTCCAGCCTCTGGCCCCCAGGCCCCAGCCCTCAGCCCCCTTTGGTAAGTGTCCCATGCCGGACCGAGGTGGCGCGCTCACGGACTGAGGTGGTCAGTCCGTACTCATGGACCACTACTCCTTAGAGGGAACCTTGGCTACGGGTTTTTTTTATTATATATTTATTGGACTACTTGGTGGTTTAGTAGCTGGAGGCAGGACTGTAGGGAAAATCTCATTGTTCTTTTCCTAATGTATGTAGAACCAAAATGTTTAGCAACTTTGTTAGAACTTGGCTTTAGGGAAAATCCTTGGGTGGACCAAGGAGGTTTGGAAAAGACTTGAAATTTATATAAGTTTTAAAACCTGAGATTCGTGCTCATTCATCAGTATTGATAAAGTATAATTCCTTCCTCCATTTCAGTTGAAAATGCGCTACTAACTTAAGTACAAACTTTGCTCTTTCTGCCTTTTCTGTACTTGGTTAATGTTTAACTTGCTGTTCTTTAGCCTTTTCTTTTCCTAGGTCTGACTGAAATTGTCACATGTAAGCTATTTTGAACAGAAAAGTATGGGATTACCTGAGTGAAATTCTTGCAGTTTATCAAATCATATGCATTTCAGACATAAAAATGGTGTCTTTCAGAAAGCAGATCAAAATACTTGTTCTGTACGAAAATCCAGCATCCCCTGACCTGCTCCCCTGGCTGCAAGATCAAAACTAACGCATACCAGCAACCGCTTTGCTGGTATTTCCTATTTAAAATAATGTGGTACATAGGCATATTTAAATATAACTTTATAGCAGCAATGTAGTTATTGCTATGAAAGAGCTGCAGTGATACACTCAGAATTACTGCAACACTATAATACCTATCTTGACATAGCTGTGTAATGTTTAAATTCCTCCTGTGAAGATTTAATTTAAAAATATTTGTAGATCTTCCTTTTCTCACCTCACCCAGCTGCTTTCTCTCGTACACAACTCTTTTTTTTATGCTTAGGGTTTTTTTTCCTGTAAATGATTAATTGTAAACATGATAACAACTATTAGAGGATTCACTTCTAAAGAGAGAACATTTTAGTTATGATTTAGGGTCTGATCCTTAGCCACTTGCTCAAGCAGTACTTCCATTGATATCAATGATATTTTTATCTGTGTAGATATTTCAGGGTTGGTCTTATCATTTAAGGATCTTTAGCAAACATAATAACTAGGGGTGTGCAAAGCGGGCAGTGTTCAATTCAGATTTGGCCCAATTTGGGAGACAGTGATTTGATTTGCTGATTTGGATCACTGTCCTGATTCGATTCGGCTGAATCTGAATCAGAAGATTTGATTCTGATTCGGTGAATCAGTGATTTGGCCATACATATGTTTTTTTCTATATACCTTGAGGTACCAGGCACAGCTTGTGAGCGCTGAGATGGGGGGGAGGATGAAGCGTCTCACAGGAGTGTGGGGAGGCCCCCCCCCACACCCCCTCCAGACCCAGGAGACATCAGTTACCAAGCCAAGGGATCCCCCACATGCTCTGTGGTGGACCCAGAAGAGCTTCTGGTCCACTTCCAGGTTCGCTGTTGAGTGCACGGAGGACCCTCTCCCCCCACACACTGCCATGGAACGCTCCATCTGCCTCAGCATTGCAGCGTTCACGAGTTGCTGCTGGTACCTCAAGGTACATAGAAAAAACATAAACCGTATATGGCCAAATCACTGATTCTCCGAATCAGAATCGAATCTTCTGATTCGGATTCAGCCGAATCGAATCAGGACCATGATCCAAATCAGCAAATCGAATCACTGTCTCTGGAATTGGACCGAACCCAAATCAAACACTGCCCACTTTGCACACCTCGAGGTACGTAGAAAAAACATTTAAAGCTGTGTCTATGTCCGAATCATCAAATCTCTCTGAATTGAATCAGAGGCTTCATAGAGATTAACGGGTCTCCTGATTCGATTCGGATTTGGAGATTTGGCCGCCAAATCCGGCCAAATTTCCTCCAAATCAAATCGGCAACCAAGGCTTCACACACAGGCCTACTCATTACAGTGGACATTGAGCAGTGTGTTTGGAATCCCTAAAACACTGTGAGGGATTTATAATGCCAAATACAGTGTTTTCTCAGTGATTGATTTATTTATTTATTTATTTATTTTTTTAAGTGAATTTCCTGGTTCTGGAGAGCTAATTGGTATACATTCTTGAGCGCGATGTCATACTATTTCTTGTAAAAGATTCACATTAAACTGACCTTTTAAAAGCAAACAAGAAAAGGAATCTGTACTTGGGATTCTGCTATCCATTATATGACAAAACATGAAGCTAATTTTCATACATTCTTTTGGGATTTGGAAGACGTATGCTATTACCTCAAAAGAACATAGTTTTACCACATTTTAATTAAGTATTTTTGGTTACCAGTTAGCCAAATAATATTATAAATACATTCACTCAAATTCTTTTTTGTGTGCTCCATTGTAAATCTGAAATAAAACTGTTGGATACAATGCAAATCTTTTGGATTTACCTCAGCAACACTGAAAGCAAAATTTGGTGAAATTGCAAGTGACCTAACACACTAAATCTCATTTTTGCATGTAAGATCCTGCCAAACTCTGTTTATTTTAGACTACTTTATTTCTGAAGTAGAAATAGTGATACCAGATTTGCAGACTAAACTCCTGAAAAAGTCATACAAGGAGTGCAGGAAGACTAGAAAGGTGACATAAATGGGACAGAAGTATTTAGAGTGTAGCTCTCATAGATTATTTACTTTTAACATTTTATAACAAGTTCTTCTATGTTATATCTGTTATTGATGGCACCAAAATAGTAATTGCTTAGTAACAGATTTTTAACTTGTTTTCATTCATCTGGACTAAAGATGTCCTTGAATTCACAGCTGAAGTCAGTGGAAGTCTGGACTTGGATCAGGCCCTAATGGCAAGGATAGGTTAATGCATTTGATTATCAAATGTTGAAACCACATGTGATATTACACATTAAAGAACAGTAATATTAATAACTGTTTTTCCTGGTTTTATAACTTTTTAACATGCTGTTTATTTTTCTTCCTAGAAATAGAAGTAGCCCACCAAGTCACCCGATCCTATCTTCCATATTGGTTCTTTTTTGCTATCATCTAGGAACAGCTGTAAAAGGGTCATTTTTGATCACTTTACTAAGAATACCAAGGACTATTCTCATGTACATTTATAATACTTTAAAAGAAAAGGTAGGCATGTTGTTTGTTTGTTTTTTTTGTAAAACAATCATACAGTAGTTAACTTGTGATGTGTAGGAAGGAAATTTCTTGAACAATTAACTCTATGCAAGAAATAGGAATGTGAGCTTTATTTCATTTGGGTTCCTTACCCATGTGCACTCCACATATACACCTCTCAGTTCAGATTTTAAGAACAAATAAGAAAAACAGGTACTTTTAAGTATTAATGTTGAGTGAAGTATTTTAAATCTCACATCATAATTATTTAAAAAACAAGCAAAACTAACCAAAAATGGCACTATTATTTTAAGCTGAAAATGTCTCCTTACTAAATGATTTCGCCTGCTTTGTGGTGTGAGACACTAGAAAATAGGTGAAATAAAAACAAATGTGTGTTTACGTAGTATCCAATCCATATAATTTAAGGCACATTAAAATTTAGCTAAACTATTTGTTGCCTGCCATCTAATTATCATACACCTCTGCATTTCCTGGCTTCTGTTGAAAACAGAAGTTCCAAAATAACACAGAATCTAGCTCCATTTCCAGATCAGAAAGTTGAAATAAACATTTGGAGCAGAATTTTTCAAATGCCAGTCTCTGAAGTAAAACAAAACTTTGGCCTTAAATCTTTGTTAACTGTAGAGAGATAGTTAGCTCTGCTAGTCTGGAGTCAGGCAAAAGGTAGGGCAGAGTGGCACCTTATGTACTAATTCAGAGATGCATAAGCCTTCATAAGCAGCAGCTCACTTTGTCAGATGTTATCCTGCCTTCTGCTTGGTTATTTGATTCAGTAAAGACTTTTAAAGATTACCTTTTACTAAATACTGTAAAACAGATGAGGGATATTGTTACAGTCTGAGCCAGGTATAGCAGGCTCAGAAAATGAACAGTATGTGGGTGGACAGATAGTTCTGTGAGACATCTCAACTGCGTTCAGTTCTGCCACAAAACGGGCTAGGTCCTGTCAATTTAGAGGCACTGTAATTTAAGTAAGAATGTAATGAGCCTTAATCAGGTGTGAAACACAGAGCAGGCTGTTCCCACAGGAATTAGCAGACAGGTTTCAGGTGACTTAAGTGGTACCTTTAATATTAAGATCAATGGGATTTGCAAATGGCTGGCAGGTAGTGTAAATGGTGCTCTGTCTTATCCCTGGGCTCTGTAAGTGGCTTCTCCTGTACTGCACTGGGAAAAATATAGGTTTTATTTTCCACCTCAAAAGGGAGCTGTATGAATGGTGGTGCATAGTTGTGTTTCGTGTAGTCCATGTAAAAGACTCAAGTAAATAATGTGTAAAAATAAAAAGGTCATTGATTAATCACAACATGAATGTACATAGAAATCCCATAGTCTGATTTGCTTGTGTTACATATGAAGCAAGTGTGGATGTGGCAACTTCTGGGTATATTTAGTTTGACTTAGCATTGTTTAGCAAGGTGGGTTTCTTTATATACCAGTTTGCCAGGTGCAGGAAGGGGACTGTTCATGTAGTGTTCTGACCTTTCAGTATCGAGGGGAGAAAGGATTTGGGCCTCCAACATCTTTAGAATAGTGGTTGGAAACAGCTCCAGAGTGGCCTTACCAAATGTATTTCTGGGTTTAATTTATGTATGGAGATAGTAGCCTAAGCCATAAGGCAACCCCCTCTTTCTGTGCCCCTTTCTGCCCCTCCCCAGCTGAGTAGTATGGGGAAATTGCAACTAACACTATAGTCTCCCCCTATGGTATTGAGGTAGGAGAGGATTGGATCATGATACTTTTACAGTAAAACCATCTCATCAGTGAGACATGGTAAAGTACCATCATCACTCAAGTGGGCTTGGGGTATTATTTTCTTAATGGGACATAAACAAAATGTAATGTTGGAAAATTTGCAAGGATGTTAAACTCGATAATATATTTTAACTTTCACTGCTTTCATATAGCTCCCTACTATATGTGACCACACACTCACAACAAGAGCTGCCTCTTATTAAAAACACAAGAAAATGTTTCTGATCCCTGAGAGACAGTGGATGAAAACAGAACTCTAGATCAAACATCTCACATGAACAACTTGCCTTTAATGCTATCTGGATACAATGTCTATTTATGATTGGCTTGCTGCAGTGATCCCCAAGATTTAAGACTTCATTGCTATTTTTTCAAGTACTTTGGAAACTTAACTTTGAAGTTTTTTTTTTTCCACTTGTTTTATTTATTTATTTGTGTTATAGATCTAATGTAAATCCAGATCCTTGTAAGAATTCAAATAGTTTCCTGACAGGAATAATCTCCTGGAGTAAAAGTCTGCATTTTCAGTTTTTATAAGAAAACTAAAAAGTGTGTGTGTGTGTGTGTGTACACACACACATGCATGTGCATCAGTCTGTCCTTTTTAAGAGTGCCAGTTATTTCAGAATCTTGCAAGCACTTGGATAAAATTACAAAGAAAATATGAACACTTTATTTGTAAATATACCCTCTGCCAGTTGCCGATCAGTGCATGAAGGGTTACTGCCTTGCCTGATTCCTTTGTGCTCCATGCAGCTGTTAGCAAACCAAAGCTGCTCACAGTAGTTATTTTCTTTCCACGGCAGAATCTTCCACCCACAGGGAAAAAAAAGTTCAAATCATCAATCATTAACACTGAGGGGTCTGAATTAAAAACAACTCCCATAAGCAGGAAGGAAATCTCTGCTGTTTAAGTGAATGCCCTGTGAGAGCTACAGTATCCTGTTAACCGAGTTCATTTTAAATGTCAGTTTTATAAAAGTCTAACTCTGTCTCTAGTAACCATTTACTTTATTTTGTTGCAGGAGAGTGTATGTGCCAGATGCTTGTTCAAAAGCTGTTTCTGTTGCTTTTGGTGCTTGGAAAGGTGCCTAAGATACTTTAACCAGGTACATTGTATCAACTGCATACCTCAAAGTAGAGTTTACATAGCTGAAGCAGTCAATAACTTAATTGTGCCCTACGTCTCAAAGTCTGTTTTGAATCTTTGCTCCTATTCATGGTATCAAATAGCTCCTACTATAATATCTCCTACTGTATGAAAGCTTTGTGATGCACGGATACTATATTGACGTGTAAAATGACGAAGATATATCACTTGTTTTGTAAGCCTACTTTAGAGCATGAAAACCTCAATTAATTTATTACTGTTTGACTGGAATTAGCTCATCTGCCTGTAAATGTTCTTCTGGACAACTCACAAATACTTGACAGCTAGTTCATACCAGCTCAAACACTTCAGTGCTGACAAACCAAAGATGGGTGTAATACAGTGTAGGTAGATAAATTACTTTTCACCGTAGGAGCTATTGCTAAAAGAGAAAACTTGATCACTGACATCTTCTGCTTCATTAATAATATATCCTGGAATATAATCCAAAAGAGGGAAGCCACAGAATACAATGTTCTCTTTCTTTGGGAGAGATCTTTATTTTTTTAACAGTTTCTTTTTCAAAGATGTTTTTATTAGAAGTGAGTGATCTCCTACATACAACCATTTTTCAAATACTTGACTCCTACTCTTTCCTTCTTGATCCTTTCCTTTGCATTCTTCCCGACTCCATTTCTATTACTGTCTGTACTCCTTATGTTTGCCAATACGCTTTCATTTGCTGTGGTGGCCCTTCTATCTTTAGCTGTTGGATCAGGGGGAAGTGAATTTGTTCACACTGATCTCCTACCACTGTGTATGGAATTCTACAGGCCCTAATCTTTCTCAGATTGTCTCTGGTATTTTGTTCTGTCTAATGATGACTTTGGAACTACAGGATACAAGTTATCCTGTATCTTGGTGTCTCTTAAATCAGATTCTAGTCTAGTGGCTGCCTTCCTGTGTATAGCAGCTGCGTAAATGAAACTGAACGCTGGAAGGCTAGGAAGTAATTGGCTTTGCCGAGTCTAAGCTAAATTCTTGTTCAACAAAATCATTAGATCTGTGGGATGAACTTTCCAGGCGTACATTCTTGGGTAGATCTTATGGTCACTGACTTGGTTAAGAAACTTGGAGTTAGTTTTGACTCCAAACATTCCATTTACAAAGCATGTTATTGTCACCCTTCACCTTGGCTTCCTGCCCTTCAAAGATATAGCCAGCATAATAGTGTTTGCTTTCTCCAGCTGTTGTTGTATGTTATGAGTTTGTTACGAGAAGAATTAATTATTGTTTTGTTTTTTGCTGGGTTCTAAAGCTTGTGTTTTATTCCTTGTTCTGTTAAAAGATTTCCTGTTTTTTGCCTGGATCATTGTAGTGAAATACCTATTTTTTAAAAACAGAGTTCTATTTGTTCACTAAATAACGCAGGGCTGTTTGCTATTAAACAATTGCTTGTTTGGGTATTTATTTGGCAATGATGGCCATGTCTTCAGCTTTGTAAACCTGAGCAGCATAACATCAGGGAGAGGCTTAGAGGACAAAATAATCATGAATTTATAAGATAACTAATGGAAGTTACATTTATGAAAGAACAAGATCAAGTACAGATTAGTTCTTTATGCAGGATAATTAATTTTTAAAATAATGTATCATATTTTTTAGGCTTTTCCCCGTAAAAATATGTGTATATAAACTTGGGATTTTTTTGGTATATATCTTGTGTAAGGCTAAAAATAGGAACCGGGCCTCAACTTTACTAGTTGTTTCAAATAGAAGTCTAATTTTAAGCATCTAAATAAGTGGCTGGATTTCTCAGAAATGCTGAAAATACAGCAGGTTTTGCTGAAAACAGTGGTAGTTGCTTGGTGCTCTGATCTTTAGAAAACTGGATGACTCTTTCTCTAGTTCTTTAACATATGCTTTAGAGTCAGGTTTTAAATTACATTTTAAGAAACTTAGAAGTTTGGCCTCTTTGTATTTTTCTTATATTTTAAAAGCTTGGTTTGCATGTCTTCCATGAATTTATTTTTAGGGAGTTAAATTGCTAAAATGGTAGAGTGGTTGTTATTGAAATTGCTCCTAAGCTTATTGTGTGGGCTGATAGTCCCCATTATGTGCTTTGCCTTTGCCCCAGTGTCACATTCTCTGGTGATAACAATTCCTCCACAAGTGCATCATTACTTGTGATTTCTAAAAAGAAATGCATTGGGAACACTGATAGGTGGGAAGACATGACACAGAAAGAATTCCCCGTAGCACTCTTGCACGACATTCTTCTCCTGCCTGTCTTGAAGTCATTCATAATATTTCAATCCTACTCTGCCTTTATGTTGTAAGATAAGCAGAGTTGAACTTCGTTAGGACTTAGATAGGAAACTTGCAGGGAAAGAAGAGGTGCCATTAGAAATAATGTGGTAATCCAGTCACAAACTGATTCCTGTGAGAGAGGTGCCCGCAGATGATACTATGAGCACCGATGCTGCTCTGATGTGCTAGATTTCCAGCAACCTTCTGTGTCTTATGTATCAGTGTCCCCATGCTTAAAAATGGTCATGGGGGCACTTGAACTAAAGCTAATCAAACGAGCTTCAGTACAAGCGTCCTCACCACCATTTTCAAGAGCGGGGAAGCTAATACATGGCACGTGATGGCACTTTAATTAGAGCAGGTCTCAGAGCTGCTCTAATTAAAGCACCACTCCCCCCACACTCCCGGAGCACATGTAAAAGTGCCCTCAGAGTCCCATCATGTCAGAGGGCACTGTGTAGCTGAATGTGCCATCTTTCAATTGACATATAATTGACATATAAGACTAGAGTCCTGACTGTCATATGACAGAGAGAGAATTAGCCCCGTGTAAACAAGTGGGTATTGTAACTAGACTCCATGGTTCCTCTTAAGCCTGTTCAAGACAGTGTGATTTAAGAATGGATGGATCCATTCTAGCCTCTTATTCTGCTTTTGTTTCTTTTTACCAAAGCCACAAGTTTGTTCATATGCATTATGTAAAATCCCACAAATATTCCTTTATATGCCAAAAAAATGGTACTAATGGGAATTGTACCAAAGCATGAATGTAACTCACGCTGCATAAACACATTCAGATAACCTGAGAGAATTCTCCCAGATTTGTTTTCCTTGTGGAAAAACTTACCCAGAACTGCATGTACAGAGATTCAAATGCTAAGGCCCCGAACAGTGGAGAGATTGCACTGTGCAGCCAGGGCAGGCCCTTATGACCATGTCTCGGCATGCTCTGTTAGCTTCCTTAGTTTGCCTGGCAATAGACCATAGCAATGCGTCGGGCAGCCATGACTGGCTGATCCTGACTGCCCATAGTCAGCCTGTTTTTCCTCTGCAGCATAATATGGGGATTGTGGAAGGGAAGTGTTGTGCAGCAGCAGAGTCCAGCAAGCAATGTATTGTCTCCCTGGGAGGGAAGGGGGAGAAGTTGGAGGGCCATGTTTTCTTCTGAAAGAAGCCCTGGCTTGTACAGACATTTGGTCTTGCAGTAAAAGTCTCCTGGGTGTGATTTAACCCTGGTTATTCCCAGGTTATTTTACTCCTGAGGTGGCTATTTTTACCCTGGAAAAAAAAAGCCTGAGCATTTGTAGACTTGTGGTTTCTTCTAGGAGAGCAGCATGTTTGTACAAGGCCTAAATCAGTGGCTCCCAACCCTTTTTTTGCTGCAACCTTAAATCTGGGTCACAGCCCCATCCCTACCCCCACCCCCACTGCTGACTCACTCATGTCCACCGGCACCAGCAGAGCCTGGGCCAGGCCAGGATTGTGGGGGACAGTGATGGTGAGAGCCAGGTGGACTGTGTACCAGGAAAGCCCCGCAGGCAGGAGGGGTGAACGAGGGACGGACACCCTGTGACACTGATTTGAGTCATGACCCAAGGTTTGGGGCCACTGGCCTAAATAACTAAGGTGAGAAACCTTTTCCATTTATTTGCATGCATACACAACAATTTCAAAGTGCCTTCAGTAGTGAGAAACTCATAGGTCCTGGATGCTTGACACATTGATACCAATTACAACTTCATACAAAGATTCTGAGCAGACAGATGCAGCTCTGCTGGGATTGATCAAGTCAATTGTATATCAGTTATTTCCAACTGTAATTCCAGACTATCTTCAAGTGTTCACCCTCCAGCTCATTTGAAAGACAGTCCCTTAGGATGAATCACAATCCAAAACACTGAGATACATTTTGTCAGATTTCTTAGAAACTTGCTCAAGAAATGTCTGAAAGACAGCCTGCTGCTAACTAGGTCTCCCCCCTTAATTATATCCGTTTTAAGGTGTTAAGACTATTGTTCTGTCATGCTAGATGGGTACAGGTTTTACTGATCTAGCAGGATTTTCTCCAGAAATAGAAGGGCACAGACAGAAGTGACAGTTGTTGCCCCATCTGGCCACAGGAAGCAGTCTATAACTGTGACCAAACATGAGTGCATGGCTGCAGACAGCTTCAAAAATGGCCGACGGGGTAAAACTCTGAACCTGTTACAGCCAGGCTGTTGCTGTTTTCAGAATAGGAGGTGGGGAAGGGAGCAGTGGGAGTTTGGTCTGGGTTTTTTTCAGCCTCTCCTGGAGGGTGAGGCTGCTGTATTTAGCCCTCTTGAGGTGGAGGGGGGGCTCCAATACACCCACCTTACCCTCCAAGTTGGCTGGAGAACCCCCAAAACAAGCGCCCTCTGCTCCCTTTCCCTGCTCCTATTCTGAAACAGGGACAGGCTGGGAGGAGGAGCTGTTGCTAGGGGAAACCAGCCGCATCCAGCAGCTAGAGTCCCCTTCCCCCCTGAAACCAACAGCGAACTTCTGTTTGTTCCAGAAGATCATTGCAACTCAGAATGCTTCCTGCAAAGTGTTCTCGGTTACAGCGGGGAGCTGCACTTCTGTCTGCACCCACAGTGTCCTGTTCAGATTGCAGTGTTGATAATTCCATTCTGACTGCCTAAATTCCCCCTTGGACTTGCAACTGAGTCCTGTGATAAACTGTGGTGTAGTGTTGCTATGTACTATTAAACAGTTCATCCCATAAGCAGTTGAATTCAGTCACGGGCAAAGTGATTCATGTGTGTGCATAATCCATTAGTAACAATTGTAAAGCATCCTGGGATATATCTGGATGAAAAAGTACTTTATGAATATAAAATTGTTATCCTTACTTGACAGTTCTGTTTGCCAACACTTGTCAGAATTGCCATAGGATTTCTCATCTTCTGGCTTTGATGGTTTCAGCAAGGCCCAAATAAATGTATCCTATATCATCTCAAGTCAAGTCTGGTGGATCAAAATTTCTTTACCATGAAAAGAATACACAATTTCCTTTATTGGATCCATAGTCACTATGTCTGCCTTCCTCCCCACTTCCTAAATTGTTGTGGTAGAGACTGTAGTTTTGGTATGTCAAAGCCATTCTTCCTTTCTTAGGTCTTGTTTCAATGAATTTCTTTTACAGTACATCAATAACAGCATAACCTCATTGCCATGTCTTGTTTGGGTTCATCTACAGCCAGTTGGCAAGCACCCATCTCTAAGCGTAGCACTTGGATTCTTGAAGGAATTTTTAAGAAGCATATGGTTTCTTTATATCTATCAGTACTGTGACTTTCAGCCCTCAGCAGCCTGCAGAACTCAGTGGTGGCCGTAGTGATAATGGCCAGAACTCACTGAAACAGAAATTCAGCTACTGTCTTTAATGTATAAAAGCCAGTAGTAAATCTGTCTGACAGTCCTGTCCATGGCTATTGATGGGCTTTCTACTGCAGTAGAAACCTTTTGGGTATCAGTCTCTCAAGAGCTCTGTGATTATGAGGCTAAATGACTCATGCCAGAATTGTACCTTGTAAATACTAATATAAATACAGTTTCTGCAGCAGAAAACCATTAATACTGTGTCTTACTCCTTACATACCTCTCTTTCCAGTCCTTTGCACCCCTAAAATACTGTGTTTTAATGTTGCAGGCAAATTTTTTTATTGACAATTAAGCTACATTTTCAGTCACCTTGAATACAGACAGCTGAAAAGTTTAGCTTCACTTAAACAATATTTTGAAGGTATGTTTGCCCTGAAGAGGCTTCATATATGCTACAGCAAGAAGAAGAAACTCCTTGGAGCATGGGTGGATCCAGAATTTGTAAAAGGGGTGCGGGATCAATAATCGGTGCTGCAGGGGTGACTGTACCACTGCTCCGAGCCTCCCTCCCTCCCCCTGCTGAGCAGGTGGCACAGGAGCAGCAGCAGGGTTTTTTAAGTCCCTCAGTCAGGTAAGAATCTTTTCTTCTGTGCTCAGGGGCACATCCCCTTTCCTCCTGTCCCCTCCCCTCCTGGTCCCCTTCACCCCCACCTGCCACGGACTCTGTCTGTGCTGTCCCCAGTTGTTTGGGAGGTGGTGCAGGTGGGGGTGGCTCCAGAACCACTCCTGCACTACTCCAGCTGGGCTGCACATGAAGCCAGGCCTGGCCAGAGACAGCAGCAGTAGTGGTGCTGGTGGTAGCAGTGGGCTGGTTCCCTTCCCTTGCACAGGCTCCTGAGCTGGCAAAGAACATCTGGGGGACCAGGCAGGGAGGAGCAACCTGTTTGCTTCTCCTGCTGTCCCTAATTCAGCGTGGCTCCCTACAGAGCCCAACGAGTGCCTCAAGAGTGGCTCTGGAACCTCCCCTTGGCCCTGGGGTAGCCAGGGACAGTGGTAGTAGTGGGCAGAAAATGGGGAGAAGGACATGAGAGGAGAGAGGAAGTAGTACTGAGCATGGAGAGGAAGGGGGAAAGGAATTCTTATTTGCCTTGGGGACTTAAAAAAAGTCCTATGCCATCAACTGAACAGGTCATCTGCACTACTGCACCCCATCTGTATCTACCTCGTCCTTTGGGTCCGTCCATGTTCTTTTTATGACGACCCATGTAGGTAGTGAAGATGAACAATAGTGACCAGTTCTTTCTTTGATGCAGGCTGAAACTGCTTTCTTTGAAGCAGTGGACATAATATACCTTGACTTTAGCAAAACTTTTGATGCTGTCTCCCACAGCATTCTTACAGGCAAGCTGAGGAAATATGGGTTGGATTAATAAACTGAAGGTGGATAGAAAGCTGGCTGGAGTGTTGGGCTCAACAGGTAGTAATCAATGGCTCAATGTCTAGCTGATAGCTGGTATTAAGTGGAGTGACCCAGGGGTTGGTTCTGGGGCAGGTTTTGTTCAACATCTTCATTTATGATCTGCAAGATGGGATAGATTGCACCCTCAGTAAGTTTGTGGATGACAGCACACTGGGTGGGGGGGGGGGTGTAGTAGATATACTGGAGGTTAGGCTAGGATTCAGTGACCTAGACAAATTGGAGGAACGAGCCAAAAGAAATCTCATGGGGGTCAACAAGGACAAGTGCAAAGTCCTGCACTTAGGGCGGATGAATCCCATGCACTGCTACAGCGTGGGGACTAACTGGCTAAGCAGCAACTCTGCAGAAAAGGACCTGAGTTACAGTAGGCAGCAGTGAGTTGCATGAGTCAGCAGAGTGCACTTGTTGCCAAGGGAGCTTTGTAAACACCACAAAATTGGCCTTTAAAACGGCTTATTGCTGTTTTCACGTTTGGCGGTGTATTCCACTTTAACAGCATTGCTGTTTGCACGCTAGGTGGTGTATTCCGCTTTAAATGACTTTGACATGCAGCAAGATAAAAGACTACCTAACAAAGTGCAACAGTGCATGGGGCGCTGGAAGCCAACATGCTTGGGCCTTGGTGGACCCCGCGCAGCTCAGGGGTTGTGGGAGCAGCCATGCAGGCAGGCTTCACTGAATTAAAAAAAAGTGGTGAGCCTGATCTTTCTCCTTTTTTTTTTTTTTTCTCCCTGGAGCCTGCCTGAGCTGTGCGGGGGCCTGGTGCTTCCTTCTGTGGCTGGGGGCAGGGGGCAGGGGGCAATGCTTCTCTCCATGGCTGCGGTGCTACCCAGGACTGGCCAGGCCAGATGCCAGTTGGCGGGTGTCGCCTGGGGGGCCCCCACACAGCTCAGGGACCACTTGGTTTATTTAGTTTGGAGAAGAGAAGATAGCAACCTTTAACTACCTGAAGAGGATGGAGCTGGACTGTTCTCGGTGGTGACAGATGACAGAACAAGGAGCAATGGTCTCAAGTTGAAGCAAGGGAGGTTTAGGTTGGATAGTAGGAAAATCTTTCTCATTAGGAGGGTGGGGAAGCACTGGAACAAGTCATGTAGTGAGGTGATGAAATCTCCATCTTTGGAGGTTTTTAAAGCCCAGCTTGACAGAGCCCTGGCTGGGATGATCTAATTGGGGATAGTCTTGCTTTGAGAAGGAGGTTGGACTAAATGACTTCCTGAGGTGCCTTCCAACCCTCATTTTCTATGATTCTATGGACTGAACTATTGACCTCACAATAAACTCCCAATTAAAAAACATGGACTTGATTCCATGTTTGACTATGATCTCTGGAAATCCTTTAGTGTTTGCAAAATGATACTCCCTTTTTTAAGTAAGGGGGTGATTAACAAGGAATTCAGAAGCACAGTGTTTTGAAGGCTAACTCTTAAAGTACTGCATGGTTCACAAATGGTAATGAAATTTGTAGAAAACACCGAAGCTGGGAAGTCTTGTCAGTAGCAAAGGAAGATCAGAATGTCAGGATGATTTTGAAGTCTGGATAGTGTTAAGGGTGATTAATAGAAATGGAATGAAATTTAAAAGTTCAATGCTCAAGATCATTGTTATTATGGTCTAATAACTAATAATATCTGCTCTAAGCCAGGAGCAACAGAGAAGGAAAAGTAGCCATATTAGCTGATCACCAAATAGATATGAATCACTAGTGTGATGCAGTCATAAAAAAGGCAAACGTGATGCTAAGGTTCATTGGGTAAATTCCTTCCAGCAGAGATAAAGGAGGACATCTTTCCAGCAGAGATAAAAGGGGATGCTAGTAGTACTCATGAGGGATGAGACCTCATTTTGAGTACTGTATACAATTTTGGTTGCCTTCTTTGAAAAAAGATAAACTAGGAGAGGTACTGAGAGGGGCAGCTATAATGATCAAGGAAGGAGGGAGTGTGATACAAGAGGAGAATAGAAGTGCTTGGCTTGTTCAGCCTTGCTAAACAAAGACTGGGAGGAGATATGATTACTGAATAGGAACAAACCAGGAAAGAGAGGAAAGGATTTAAGCAGAAAGACAATGTTGTCACAAAAACAAGTGGCCATGAGTAACTTCAGACTGGAAATTAGGAGGAGGTCCATAACCAACTGATAGAACAGAGGTTCCCTGTTCTGTGTGGTACTTGTACTCATGGGGGTATGCAAGACATCTCTTGGGGGTACTTGGGAGAAATCGTGTAATGGTGGATTTAATTTTCATTAGAATAATTGGAATTTAAGGGGTTAAAATTGAAAAGTACATTGATAGGGATATGCGGGCAGCTGGTAAATATGGAAAGGGGTACGCAATAAGAAAAGTTTGGGAAACTCTGCAACAGAAGGCATGGGAGAAAAATCCACAACTCTGATGCCTGTAATAACTGGGGACTGGGTTTTACCACCTAAGGGTGCATCCAGATGAGAATGGATGTGCAGTATGTGGCACTGCAGACCCATCTGCTGCACCACACACTGGACATGCGGGCATTCCCCATGCTGCTACTTTGCAGCCTGGGGGTGGGGGGTCTGATCCCTGCAGATCCTGGGGTCAAAAAAGTGCACACCAAAAAAAAAAAGTGGGGCAGTGCATGTGGCAGCAGCATGTGCTGCCCCAAACCTGAGCCTGGCTGGCCAAAGCCATGTTCTGGTTGCTGGCCAGGGTTCCTGCCTTGGTTGCAGCCCTAGGAGGCCCGCAGGACTTCAGGTAAGGCTTCTGGGATCAGCATAGTTGCTGTCCCCAGCCTCCCCTTCCCCACCTGAGATAAGCATGGCATGGACGTTTTCTGGGGACAGGTAGCAGGGCACAAGTAGCAGTGCCAGCACAAGTAGCAAGGGCACAAGGAGCAAGATGTGCTGCTGCTGCTTGTCCCTGGGAAACAAATGTCCGTGCTCATCTGCATGCACCCTAAGTGTCCCTTGCTCTAGTCCTTTGTTCCTAAGAAGTGGTATTTTCAGGATCATCAAAGAAATCCTCCACTTCCTTCTGCACTTTCCCCAGGTCTGTCAAGAAATGCCATGACATAACTTGCTCCAGCATGAGTCAGTCAGTCATTGCTGTATGCTCTAGCCAGAATATGTTTGTAGTCTCTTATTTCCACCCATTTTTGTTTCTGAGAAAGTCTTTGTGGTGCCTCAAACACTTATCAGCCTAGAGCCATCACAATTCAATCTTGGATCTGCCATACTGCACTGGCAATCAGCAGCCAGACTGACTCTTGAGAGAGTTGCTGCAGGGGAGAAAAATATGTCAGACTGAAAATATCAATAGGGCAGAAGAAGTTGAAGTGGCATGTCTGACCAGCTTATTTGGGGCTTTTTTTAAAAGAAGATTCTGTTGCTATGGCAGTCCTCTTTCACTGAGCTCATTTGTTGTAGCTGGTCCTAGAATGGAAGACTGAAATCAGCTGCTACACAAAGTAGCAATTATTCTCAACAAACAGGGAACTTACAGCCTGGATCTCTGCCACAGTGCCTTTCTCATGAAACTAGCAGGTCAGTTTTTCCAAGACCCTTGACATTCTATGTTTTGAAGCACAGAAGGATGTTTTTTCTAAATAGTTTTCTTACATACTGTGGTATTTGGAAATACATAAACATTCACATTCCCTATTTTCTATCCTAATACTGAAAATATGTGTCAAGTTCCCAGGCTTCAAACCAGAGATGGCTGTGTTCTTCAAAAAAGCAGTTGTGGTACCCTAATTCTCCAGTACAGGAATGATGACAGTATTTTACTTATTGCATCCTACACTTTCTGACCTGTGGTGCTGGTCTAATAACATAACTACTTGCCTAGAGGTTTTGCAAGGACTGTACCAATGCAGTGTGTTAAACAAAGGCTCTGGTGTGTAAGGAAAGAGTGTAGTGCCTGTAGAAGAAAACACCATATTTAAATTTAGCTTTTTTTTTTTCAAAATAAAAGTAAGTTCTTACTTGGCATTGTCTGCCACTCACAACAAAAATGTGTTTGGGGAAAGGGAACAAGTGGGTAAACGTTTCAATAAGTAGAAAACAAGAGGGAAAATCCGAACGTCTAGAGAATGTTGGGAGCATTCCACAGAGTGCAGGATCTGGGAAGATCTTTCCAAATGAGCTGTAGTATTTACATGAAGCCAAACCTAGTATCCAAAATGAAAGAGCCCGTTTGATCTGCGACTGTTTGTAACTGGCTAGTCTGAGACACTGATATACTATTCTGTATGTTGGTTACTGGTGACTAAGACCACAACCTAACAAAATGCACAAAAGCATCTAAATTTTAAGCATGAAGGTAGTACGGTTGTGGTCAGTGTCTACTACACAAATACAAAAGGTCTGCATTTGATTTTACTCTGTCTTCTCCTTCGCACAGTTTAAGGTATGGTCATATCAAATTATTACAGCAGCTTCTGCATTCTTCTTACAAGCCAGAACTGCATACACACACGAATGTAAAGGTAGATAGAAAGTGTGTTTGTAATAAGAAAAGAAAATGGAAGGTTAGGCTAGAACTGCTGGACAATCTATGTATTTTCCTTTCAGCAGAATGTTTTTTCACTCACAAGCAGAGTATTCTAATCCCAAACTAAATGTTGGGGTTTACAAATTCCTTTTGCACAATAATCCCTTGCATACTACTAGTGCTACCAAGCATACCAAATTTAACTGATGTTTTCTAATACTCCCAGAAAGTATAATAAACCTGCCAGCATTCTGAGAAAAAGACAGCTGTTAATCAGTCTCTGTAGCAAGCTACTGCGTAACTAACGGTTTCATACATCTTGAATGACGTTTCCCCCAGGTGATTACTGAGGCAATAAGTCAAACACTTCATTAAGGAGTTCAATATGTTGAATAGATCATTTTTTAAAAGATGATGGAGCAACCCTAAAGTAGTAGATAATTAGCCTATTCTGCAGTTTGTCTTGGCAAAATTCCACATTCCAAAAGAAAATGAAAACTAATCCTGAAAAAATTCTGTTTCATGGTTATGGGTGTATGGATGTAAAAATTCTCAAAAACATGTGGAAGGTCCACATATAAAAATATTCTTAATCGTAACTTCTTAGTAGACAAAACTTGATATAAATTGCTTTGTTTCATTTAAACAACTTACTGCACGTTTAGCTGGTGTATATATAAAAAGAGTGTTACGATAGCAGATATCCAGATAAGTTTTCCCCTGCAATTTGTGTGTCATTTTAGTTATTCACTACCAAAGGTTTAAAGTAGGGATCTGCAAAGTTTCAAAAGAAACTGGACAGAGAGAGTTTCAGAAATATTGATATTACTCCAGTCCTTATTTCATATAAAAGCTCAGTACATAGAGCAGAAACTAGATGAAAAGTTCATTAGGAATTGGAGGCATAATGATCTTTGCTTGAAGTTAAATTGCAAGATTATGAAAGAAATTATTAATTATGTACAATTTAAGGATTTGATAATATAGTTTTAGTCATTTTTACCCCAATCATTTTACCTTCTCTTATTTCAGCATGTGTACACAACAACGGCTATAAATGGGACAAATTTTTGTACCTCAGCAAAGGATGTTCTCTTTGTTTTAGCAAAGAATTCTACTGCTATGGCATCCATTAACTGCTTTGGAGACTTTATCATTTTCCTAGGGAAGGTAAGAAAACACAATTTATAAACTCCGGATATTAAACTCTTAATCGTTAACTAAAAGGTCCAGTCTGGTAGTAATGAGCTCAAGTGGTAGGCCTAATTCTCTTTCCACGCATCATGAGTGAGTCTGTAGAGCTGCACGATAAAGGGAAAGGAAAATTCTTCATTGAGGAATTTAGTTTGTTCCTATTCAAAATTGTTGCATTGGCAACAACAGCAGCAGTATTATTTGTAGTAGCAATGGTATCCAGAGGCCCCCATCCAGCTCAGACCCCCATTGCATTAGGTCCTGAACCAACATAGTGAGAGATGGTCCCTGGCCTGTAGAATCTACAGGTTAATTTAAGATGAGGCATGACAAGTGGGCATAAATAGGAGGAGGACGGGGATGACCATAACAGTAATCACATGATTCTGAGGGGAGCACCACCAGTAGATGAAGTTAGGCTGATTCATCTCAGACCTTCCCACCCCATTTTGAAATAAATTAAGCCTGTTGAAGATTAGCCACTGAGGCATTTGCTTGGCTTTTTTGATGTGTATTCCAATAAACATAGATGACTAATTTTCTTTTTTTTTTGCATTTTCCCCCACATACAGGTGTTTGTTGTATGCTTTACTGTTTTTGCAGGATTAATGGCTTTTAACTACCATCGTGAGTTACACGTGTGGGTAGTTCCACTCTTGCTGGTTTCATTTTTTGCCTACCAAGTATCCCACAACTTTTTATCAGTGTTTGAAGTAGTTGTGGATACACTATTCCTTTGCTTTGTTATTGATATAGAAACAAACGATGGATCTACAGAGAAGCCATACTTCATGGATCAAGACTTACTGGTAAATTCCCATGACAAATGTACACATACAGCAGTAATCCAGTGGATAGAGTCCAATCCATATCAAGACCTAAGACTAAATATTTAGATCTCTGGCATCTCAATTTTCAGCATTTCCTCTAGTTGTGCTGGTCTCTATGGTAAGCCCTGTTAACACTAATTTTGAACATGCTTCATCTGTACCACACAGGCTTAAACCAATCTGTCTTGACCACACGCAGTAGGAGTCTTATGCCAAAATATGGTCATAGGTTCTTGATTGTAGCTTTCTCCCTCTCTACCAGATTGTTTTGGATTTATACCCTCATAATTAGCGTGCCCTAGTCCTGACATTGTGTTGTGAATCATTAGAAGGATTATGAAGACAACTTCAGTTTTAACATGTTCTCAGTAGTTGATGATGACAAAGGATATTTTTAGTTGCACCGAAATATGTGGAATGTTTAAATGTACATGTGCCTGCCTTTTCACATGACCAGGAAGGTTAAAGAAGTAGATGTGCTTTCCTTTCACACTTTTTGTCAGTGCTGTCTTTCTCCTGATATACCATGTGACAAAAAAAAGTGTTATCAAGCCATGAGAAATCAACTCAGCAGCCAGAATGAGTCGTATTATGTGGTTGTTCTGGATGGATTTCTTGAAGGACAGTGCTATAATTTCAGATTTAAAAAACCCTTTGTTGTCCCATGTAATGTTTATAGAATTAAATGTAAAAAAAGGCTGCCTGAATGGGTTTCATCATTTGAGCAATATGCAGGGTTTAAGTTAACACTTAAACACATATTTAAAAATCAGCGCATGCTGCAGTGCTGTCCTGAATAATGGTACCTTCCTGCACTGAAAACTCTGGAGCCTTGCTCTCCAGTCACCTTAGAATAAGAGACCCTTCCAGCAATCTCATGCTAATTGCCAAATGCCATAATATGTCTCACCTGAATTTTTCCTGGAGATGGTTTACAGCCTGTACTGTGCAGCTGTCTTAAGATGCTTCTCTCACTCTTCATAGTAGCTTGTTTTTTGCTGTGGTCTTTGCTTCTTGTGCAGCTAGCCATGTCCTAGAAGCTAGCATGAAGGGAAGATTTCTAGTAAGGAACATAGTAGAATGATTCCTGCCCCTCAGTGTCAGTAATTTCCTTCCTGGTCTTGCAGAGTACATGCTTGGTATCAGCCAGCATCCTCACCCTGGGAACTAGCTGGTTGATCAAAGATTTAAAGTTCTGGATGACCTTATTCTTATTTCCGCTTTGTAGAGCTTTGTGAAGCAGAGCAACAAGCTAAATGAGGAGAAAAAGCACAGAAACAGGAAAACCCTCCAGAATAGTGATGATGGGACAGAACTCCAGCCTATGGTGAGACAGCAATAAAGGCTGTGCAACATGGACGTCAGATAACGGTCGTCTCCCATTGTGCGCTAAAAAAGACTGGGCATAGACTGTAAATATTTATTTCCTGATCCTGGTTTGTTTCTCTATCCTCCTCCATCATCATCAGTGCTGACACAAGAACATCTGAGCTAGTTCCTAACGGGGCTGGATTCTGGCTGTATGTGGCCAGCAGTGAATTTTTGCTGCTGTAAAATGGACAGAACTGACTTTTGTGCTAGCCATTTTTCCCCTGACCCAATGTAAGGAGCATATCAGGGAGAAAAGGGATGGAGAAAAGGCTTCCCTGGAGCTGGAGTAGATTCCCAGCTTCCCTGCACCAAGCAGTGTTCTGATGAAGGGAAAGGTTTGGCCACTGGTTCTGAAATGACCTTCTGCTGTTGTTTAAAACTGATGAGATTCAAGAAAGGAGAAGTGCCCCAAAGGGCTATTTCAGCCGTGAAGACTATAAGAATAAAGCTTACTGGTTGACCTCAATGGAGCTATGCCAATGTATTCCAGCTGAGGACAGCCCCACCATTTAGAACTGTGATTGTCACCGCCCCCCGAGGCCAGGAGCAAGAGCTGGCTCATAAAGGTTCTGCAGTAGCAGTTGCTTTTTATCCTGCTAAAGTGCACTAGGGACAAAAATAAAATCTATCTTTTGGTGACTATTTTCTTTATTTATTCTAAACATCACAGTCTCTGGCACTGTCACTTACACTTTATTCTAAGCATTATGTTATAGGGAAATAATAGCCTAAGTCATTGGACTGGAATGCACAATTTTAAGTTTTATTATGTTCATATTTCCTTCCTCTTTTATTTCAGTATTTCATTATATTTAGCTAAAAAATCAGAAAAGCATAGAAGTGGACTGTAAAACCAGTTTCTTTTTACCCTTACATTTCATCAAGGGCAGTCCTGGATTTTCAGATGCATGAATGCTGCTTATTCTTTTGCAGATTACTTTTAAGAACATTTGGATACAGATAACAAGATCAGTGCTACATATTTGACACTCTTCTCTCTGGGTGTAGGCTTGAACTTGAAATGGACCTGAAAGCATACAGGCTAAACTGCAGCAGCAAAACTCAGACAAAACAAAGTGAAGGACACAGATACTTTGGGACAAAGTAACTTAGATCTGTTAATAGTATTTGTACCTCTTGCACTGAAGAATTAAACACAGTCTCTTCATACAGTAGTGGATTTTTCATCATATCTGTCATTATTAAAATGTAAAAGAAGTTAAGCTGTTTCATGAAAATTACAGTAATAAAGTTCTTCTGTCAGATCGGTGGTGTTGTCTGAAAACAAGGTTGAAGAGCTATCCTTCTGGTATCAAGCTCTTCAAATATGTCAGTTCAGGTACCTCAGTAGTAATTCTGCATGCATCTGTGTAGAAAACATGGCCAATAGTCCTTGGATCCACAGATGCAAAACATTATTGAGAAAATGCCTTGAGATCATTTCCACCTGAGTTGTTCAGTAGTGCTCCACAATGGCTGCAGGCAATTGAGAAGCAGTACTGGTCTTAGTGGAAGGAAACTGCAGTCTATTCAGCTAGGAGAATGGCTATGAGGTATTGTATACTCTTGTAGGTAAATGTTTTGAACAGTTAAGATTGTGAACAGCCTTTAGTTCTTCTCTGAATCCTCGTACTTAAAAGTGAAAAATAAATAGCCACTTTGAACGTGACAAAGAAAGGAGGAAAGATGAGCTCAGACTTGGTTATGTTCAGATGAAGCTGTAGGAGGAAATCTTGAAGAGAAGAGACATAATGGGAAGGGGTTGGGATGCCAGGTTGAAGTAGATGTGGGAGCATTTTCCTTAGTATCTGACAGCTGAACCCATAAGGAAAGGTTGAAGAAATGGCAAAGAATAGAAATCTGTGGAGCTGTTTAGAATAAAGGAAAAGGAGCTAGTGGAAATAGTTCAGCAAAGTTATAAATAAAGCTCCCAAAAGTGGGGGGGGGGAGAGGAGTTGTGTCATGGAGTTGTAAAATTGGAAGCTATATGTTAATTTTTCATGGTCTCACTGTTCTGTGATCCCACAGATAGGGAGACTGTCTTGGGATGCAACTGGAAAGGACTTCAAATGCTCATAGTGTTAGAATGAACTTACTTAATTCATCTAGATTTAGCCATGATGCTATAATTTTATTCAGCAGAACAAAATCCTTTTTTCTTTACCCATCCCCCAGAGCTGCTTGAACCTTCAGGCTGGGCTGAGTGGGAAATCTGAGCATGTCTTTTAAAAAAATTCAAAGGTGATACAGGTGGTTTCAATCTAGGATCATTTTTTTTCAGGTAAGTGAAAATTTTTGTCTTTTCCCAAAGAATAAAGCAAGGATTTTGGAGGGACTAAATTCAGAAGTGAAAGCTGACAAAGCAGGGAAGCTCAGTTAAGAGACAAAAGTAGCTGATGTCCTTGCTCTACATAGCAGACTAAGACTTTTTAATCTCTTAGCAGTTGTTAAGAGCTGATTCCTCATCCTGGTGTAGTTTTACTGTCTTCTGTGCATGCTGTTGTATCATGAGACACCTTAAAGAGTTCAGGAGCTGCTGAGAGAAAATGGTAATGCTATGGAGGAATGATGATGATGAGCAAACAGGGAAGAGGCATCATCTTTTGTCCCACCTGCCAGACAAAGGGAGGGAATGGTAGATGATGCTATAGGATAATTTTCCATCTCCTTTTAAATCCAAATCACCTTTATAACTGTATGTAGACCCTTAAATAGATCCTTTTATCTATAGAAGTCTTGTGTACACTAAAATAAATACATTTTTCTAACAAGTCTGTTACATTGTGGAAGTTAAGCTTTACAGTGTTTAGTTCCCAAACAACATTAGCACTGAATTCCTAGACATTGCTCTAGTGTATTATCTTTTCATACCTTGTTTCTTGATTGCTTTATTCTGTATAGTAAAGAGAGGTAAGTTAGCTGTGTTAGTTTGAAGTCAGGTAGGTGGCAGGGGAGTCTCTAAGGTTATCACCATCCCTGCCTTGTGTCTGTACAGCAAGTGTTGTCCTTTTTGCACGGCTTTATCTGTTAGTGATGGTTGCAATTTAGTTGCACATTTTAATGCGCTTATGAATTTGCCTTTTATAAGAAAGCAGTTTCCCAAATTGCCTGTTAAATACACATTCTGAGAAATAGAAAACATTTGAACAATGTTCTTGCTTTCAGGTTAAGGCTTTCAGTCTCTTGGTCTTGTTCGATTGCTATAGTTACTTTTCAACATTCAATTTTGGCTCTCAGATAAATGAAACACACAAACTGAAATTCTTCCTCCCCCCCTTTTTTTTTAAGAGCCCAAGACACAAAAGTAAAATCCAGGTTTTCTTCCAGGTGTTCATGCACTGTCTTTCCCAGCTCTGCCTCCTTAAGGTGAAGGACCAAACCCAATCACATGCTGCTGTGGTGGGGTAAGGCTTTCCTTCCAGAGAAATCTCCAGTAAAGCTACTTCTGAAGTAACAGCAGAAATAAGATAAACACTTATAAGAAGTGATAGAACAAAGGGGGCATTTATTAATAAACATAATTGATTTGGGAAGAAGAAAGCCAGGCTCTTTTTTTGGTTAGTCTGGAAGTTAGTAGTAATTTCACTGATCCACCCTCTCCTTTGTTTCCATTCAACACCTACACTGCTGGATAAGAGTTGTGTGAATTTGGGCAAGTTTAAGTCTTAACCTAGTAAGCTAGGCTTTTCAGAAAAGGTCAAGGGAAGGAGGTAATTCTGCTATATACACTTCCATTTCATAATTGATTAATTACTAACTTCAAAATCATGATGCCATAAGCTACTTTCACAACCAAAAATGCAAAATGAAATGCACTGAGGAAAGCAATTGCCTGTCATTATTTTCCAAGGTAATGGATATATAAGGAATTGGATTTAAAGACTGAACCTACATCATTGAAGGCTAATGGGGGTTACACTTTGACTTAAATGAGAGCAGCAAGTTGAAGATTGGGCTTTTTTTAAGGAAAGTGCTAAAAATTAATCAAAGCAATCAATGTCAGTCATAGCACTGCTTCTAAACATTTCATTTAACATGCAGGTTTTCAGAAGTCACCTCCATGTATATTTGAATTAACAAGCTTGACACTATTTTCAGAAAAATAAAGTAAATTGAGTTTGTAGTGGGTAGTTGTGATGGGAAATTTCTTCCCATCTTAGCTAGTTCATCTGCTAGCAGTTCTGTTGACACAGAGCTACTTGGGATGGTGAGTTAAAATATAAATAGATAAGGTATCTCTAAGGTACATCTCCTATCCTACCTTCCAGCTAAACTTGAGACAACATGCCATCTCTCATCAAAAATAAGTATCAGGAACTAATTGAATGAACTACAGACGATTTTATGTCTCTCTACAAGTCCAGAATGTTTGAGTATTAATATAAAAATGTTTTACTTATGTAAAGGACATCAAAGGGCCCATCTAAAATAAGAACTATTGGGTTTGCTTCTGCCAGAAGCTGTTTAGGGGGTGAAGTAGGGAAGCAAGATAAGCATGTGCAGAACCTGTAGTTAGACTGCTTGCCCCCTTGTCCTTGTCATAATATACAGGTCCCTAACCAAGCATATAAGCAGTCAGTGATGAGCAGAGGAAACTGCTGTGACCACTGTACTCTGGGTGAGATGTGCGGAGTGATCCAGGGATCTTGTATTGAAAGGAATCTCTCAAGCAGAGATACCCAAAACTACTACACTTGAGCTGTTCTAGATTAAAATGTTCTTGACTGTCAGGGTAACTTCCAGGGCAGCTCATTTGTTTGTGTAATAAACTAAACAAAATCTCCAGGTACCTTCAAGAAAAAATTTATTTATAAAAATACAATGGAATCAGTTGAGAAGTGTGGCAATAAATACAGTTCAAGAAAGAAAAAAGCATTTCTACATGGATACATTATGGCACAATAAAAAGTAAATGCACCAAAACATGGGTTCTTTGTTGGCTCAAGACTCTGTACAAGCTCCCTTTTTAGTAAGACAACTATTTCTAGGAGTTTGGTCAGTTTAGATAATGGAATGAATACACTTAGTCACAAATGCACATTTACTGCATCTAATGTATGACTTTAAACATTACCAAACAATACTGTAGAAACAAAGTAATGATTTTAGATCACTAATGCTGCATCTTAGATGTAGTTGGCAGAAACCATATTAACTTTAAGCATGAAAGTCCTTTGTCTTTCATTTACTGCTTACCAGGTGTCTGCATAAGTAAAAAAACAAAACAAAAAACAACAAGGCTTTGATGTGGTATGTAACATGCTTATTCAGTAAGAAGACTGAAAATGCATAGCTCCTAATTAAGAGACTGGCTGTACAAAAGCACTCCCCCTTTCACAGTATTCCTTTTTACTTCATATGCAGTTATTGGTTATGCTGTAGACTACAACTGTTACAGCACTAAAGGCAACTAGAGAGGGAAAGGGCAGAAAAAGGAATGTATGTAAGGCAATATTTCTTTAGGTACATTAAGTATAGTGTAGGGAAGATGGGTAACAATTCCACAAGGCTAGTTTCGTTTTTAACTGAATAAAATAATGGACTAATATTGAGCTTTTGATACAAATCTAGTAATCAATGCCTTGGTCACTGTACTGACCATGGTAATCTCTTTGATAGTCATCTTGGTACTCTCCGTGATAGTCATCGGGGTATTCTGCCTGATAATCACTATCGCTGATTTCTGACCCATTAGTTCCTGTTCCTTGGCTTCCGTTATGAATTACTGGTTCTGTTGGTGCAGCGCAATATTTGGGGTCATACACTTGTCGTCCAAGCCCATACACACTCATCCCCTTCTGGGAAGCCACTTTGTTGGTGCCCATTTGTAGTGAAATAGTAGAGTTGTCCACAGGTTGTAATATATGCTTTTGATCATAAATGTCTCTTCTGGTCCCTGGTGCCAGCATTCCAGCCTAACACAAAAACGTGAATTTTAAGATAGCTTTAACAAAGTAGCATTAGGATAAATCTACCCCAAATCAATTAAGTGTTGTAACCTAATTTCAGTAAATTGTGGATGCTGAACTAATAGAAAATGTCTTTACACTGTTGTAGAAACCCAGTGAGAGAGAATTAACTCCATAACTCACCCCATGGGACAGGAAAACACCTGGCTGGAGGGAAGGGGACACACTTTCTGAAAAGAGTGCATCTGACATCCAATTATAGTACAACCCTGGCAGCAATCTTTCGTTTCAGGTTGGTTTTCAGTATGTGAAGTGACATTTTCTAGCTCATCACAACTTAAGCAAGGACAGAGTACCTTTCACAGCTCCTGCCTTGCTCCTTGCTGAAAAGAACTTAAGGGCCAGCAGGTCAGCTGCCAACAAGGAATTTGGCTCTTTCCAGTTACTTCAAGATACCATTAATGAAATCTGCCTTCCCATGCTCTCACCTGAGGACTCCCCATTGAAGCCACTCCTTCAGTATGCCACTGGCCTGCTCGCCAAAATTAGGCAGTTTCACAAGAACTGATTTCATGATATATTACATGACACGCAGCGTTGCTTACCTGACTGGCCCCTTTGTTAGTTCCCATCTGTAGGCTAATTGTTGTCTGGTCAAATGGTTTATCAGTTTGCATTTTTGGATCATAGAGATGTCTTCGAGTCCCATAAGCAGTCATACCTGCCTGGCTGGCACATTTATTGGTTCCCATCTTTGTTTTTAAAAAAAAAGAGGGAAGACATGCAGTCTGTGCAGTGAGAACTACTCCAGGCAGACAACGACAAATAATCAAAGTCACTGACATTAGACATGTGCACTGAGCTTCTCTGAATCAATATAACTGATCTAAATGACCCATTTCAGTGATGGCATGGAACATGTATCTAACATTGTACTGATTAGAGCTAGTTTACTAGTTTCACATGTGCACCAAGGCATTCTTGAACTGTTTATTTAATGTGAAAGGCTTTTCTATCATGTTACTAAAAGTTTGTTGCAACAGGTTAGCTAACAGGTTCTGGACTTCTGGTGTAAGAAAAAAAAGGGAAGAAAACTTCTGCTATTAAAGCAGCACTGTCTCCAACAGGAATTTCTAATTTACTTCTAAAATATTTGCTTGGACAAAAGAGTAGTAATTAGGAAGCCGAGGTTTCCTTCACCACCTTTACTATATTATGGATTTCATTAGAAGAGAAAATCCTTTTAGCTGTCATTTAATGTAAGAAATCTTACCAACCATTTACAAAAACAAAAAGCCTCGTGGTTTGAAAACAGAATGAGAATTTGCTCTAGCTGAGTTTGCATTTTTCATGAATGACACTTCAGGAAACTGATCTATTATATTAAAGTTTGTGGTAAACCAAACTAAGAGAAAGCATCTTCTGATATTTACCTGTAGGCCAATTACACTTTGACCAGCCTTTAGTTTTCCTGCATCAAAGCTCCTTGCTTGCTTTTCTGCATATTTGACACCAATATCAATTGTAGTGTGGAATCCTTTGGTTTTTGCCTAGATAAACAGAGAGAGACATTCAGCTTTCAAGTTATATGTTATTAGGGTAATTCCTCAATGGAGTTGCACCCCTGTGCAAAGCTGAAAGCAACTACAAGCATGTGTCTATATAATGCAAAACAGTACTGTGCTGCCCTAGCTCCTGAAAGGAAAGCAGTAATTTCATGTGTGTGTCACCTTGATTGAGCCAGGAATCTACACTCCTCCTACGACACAGCAATTCTAGTCCTTCCAAAATTCAGAAAGGAATAGGAAAAATTGGGAGCTTGTGCATCCAGGCACCCCAAGAAATCTACACACCCACAGGAAGAGTAAATCTAAAGGCAATGAAGCAGTGAACCTCAGTTTTCAGACTTCATCTTCAGCAACAGTGGGCTTGGCTGCCATGCCCTGTCACAGGGCAAAAACTTTAGATATAAGCCACCACTGGATGCAAAAGGAAATAGCTAAAAGGAAATACAGGGTTTTGTAACCTTGTACTTTCCCCAGGACAAAACAGACTGATCAAGAGTGTCCCACTATCAGAAACCCCACTGCATCCAGCTTTTCTGGGGGCCGATCCATCAGGATTCCAGAAGTTTTCTTCAGAATCTTACCTAGGATTTGTTGGAAGTTCCTCAAGATGGGTTGCATGAACTATTTTGGGCTCTAAGTAACCAAAATTTTTCAACAAAACTGTCGCAGAAGTTTCTAATCAGCTCTGAGTGGCTGCTGTGGTGGAGATTCAGCATGAATTAATGCTACTACATTAACTTTTCCTGGTGCTCGTGTGTATCCAAGGGCCGAGCAGAGCTCTGGTCTGTTAAAAACTGCAAATTCATAGCTATACCCCTTCCTACTCACCATCCTCACCTCACACAGAGGATACCCCAAGATCCCCAAAGTAGGACTTCTTCAGTACCTCCAGGAGAAGCTAGCTCTATCACTCCTTTCTTCCTGATCTATGTTAAGTTTTCTATGCTTCCATGATAAAGAGAACACCCTGGAAAGGTGCATGCACCCGAGCTGTGTGAGATACATTTTATAATATGTAAATAAAAGAACTTACCAGACCTGCTAGTGCAACCAGTGTTGTCTGTACTTGAGTCATGTTCCCATTTTCAAAAAGATCATTTGCTTCAAAAATATCATGTGGCTTCATACCATAAACCTGGATGGCCTTTATAAAATTCCCAATGTTCTCCAGCTAAACAGAAACAAAACGGTGAGCTGCACACTGAACATTTCATTCTCGAAAATATTTAAAACTGCAAAATGTATGGTAGGCCCTTTTTTCAAGGTTAGGATTTTGTCAGAGATTAAATAAAGTAAATACAGGCAGGGTAGTTGAAATGACTAGTAATAATCAGGTTGTTTCTACTTGGTTCTGCATTTTGATTTTTTTCATTTTATATACTAAGAATTCATCCAGACTGGGAGCAGTCTTCATCAGTGTAAAGTCCATTTCAAATGCCTTTGATATATTTTTAAATGGTTCTATTTTTTTTTTATAAAGTTTGTTTGTGGTAAAGTGGACTGCTAACTGGCTTGCAGTACTCATCTAGAACCAGCAACAGATAAGGCAGCCAACTTTGCCCACACTAACTGCAGTACAGCTTTTACAAGAGACTGGAAGCATAATATAAACCTATGGCATGAGACGGACTACTCCTTATAAAGAAATGTATAGTCTAATTCTGATTTCAACTTGCATATCTTGAAGATACATATTCAGTCATTTGTAACAAAACCTTTTAAATACGATTACTTCGTTTCAAGACCGCTCTCAAAAACCCAAGCTTAATTGAAAAAAAAGGAGACATTTATTCCTGTTTTGCAAGAAGCCACCTCATGCAGCCACCCTGAACATTACTGCTTGCAGGGCAGTGTATTTCATACGACTCCCAACAGCTCTGGCTGAATGGAAAATTCCAATTAGGGTTTAAATAATACACAAGTTGAAACACCCCTTGCTTTTAAGAAAAGACATCTTGGCATACGGTTCCATTTTTCCACTGAAAATTTGCTAGTACTTCATGTTTTTTCAAACATTTATACTGACATACTACTTGGAAGGCAATCCCACTACATTAGACATCGTTTATTTATTCATTTTCTTAAAATGTTCACATACAGTTAATCATACACTGGCAAAATATAAGGAGGAAGATCTCCGTCTTTGTTATTTAGAAGTAATAAAAGGAAGCGGTGCTTTTTTTTTTTCTTTTGTTTTTACCTGATGCCAATTTAGTTTAGATTGATTGATTTTCTTCACTGATCCTGGCTGCAATTTATTTATAAGTCTGGAGGAAAAAAAAAACAAAAACAAAATGCTTAAACAATGAAACGCACTTTAAGACCACTTGTGTAGATGTTACATAAAAATCTTTACTGTTCATGCTATACTTGTGCTGACTTGAGGCAGAAGAGTAGAAATTATTTCTCATTAATGTTAAAATGCTGATTTTCAAAGCCAAGTGATTTGGCAAGTCTAATGCATAGATCAGGAACGGAATTTAAATAGTGAGTACTAATGATGATTTTCATAATTCTTTTGATGAAATACCAGAGATCCAATTTTCAATTCTGTTTGTTACTTCAGGGAAGAGGACTCTGATATGGAAACTGTCTTCCCCTTAGTAGCAACTGTTTTCAGCCAAAGGACTGCACTGACCTGTTCAAAGGGGAATCCCCATCTTGTGCTCTCTAGACACAGGAAAGGGCATAATGATTCAAGAAAAGAATGTTTCTTACTCGCACAGAATGATACCATCCTTTAATCCCAACTGAAAGTTGGCTCCGATGCTCAGCCCTGTAACCTCTTCTATCCAGTTGCGTAGATCATCTTCTACTTGTGGATCATACTTCAGTGCAATCTGCAATATAAATCAGTTAGACACATCAATGTCCTTTGTCCTGAAACATTTTAATTCAGCTCTATAATGCTAGTCTGCAGGCCAGGATATTCTGTAACTTCTTGGGCATGTCTGTTTTCTGATATTTGTAAATAAAGTTAAAAAAAAAAGTGTAGCAGATTCAGGTAAACACCGTTTAATGTTAGAAATACCTTGAAAATATATAAAATAGGGTTAGCACCTAACTAAAGAATATTCCTTTTCATATATACAAGTCAAAAAAGCATCTTTGGCAACACACAACAGAAGCTCTAAAATTGCAGCAAGGAAAACAGGATTAAATATGAAGAAAAGGCATTCCCCTTGCAAGAAAGTTTTGGATCTTGCTTAGATAACAGATTAGACACATCATAAAGAATTTTCTTTTTTAAAAAAAGGTCAGCACTGGGTGGAAACAGTCCTTTGTTGTTGTTTTAGGATTTACAATGAACCCTTGTATGGCTTTCTTCTGCCTCTCCCTACTACAGGAAAGTTTGCTGTTGTAGGGTTGTATAGGAACACTTATGGGCTTGCAGAGTGTAGGATCCCACGGTATACGGCTCTCTCGGGAGAACTCCAATATCTGTTTTTAGCCAAGGGGGACAACAGATTTGTACTCTATAGGATCCCAGAACAAAAGACTTTCTCTCAGGAGAAATGGGACATGTTTACACCCTTAAGTACAGCTCTGCCTTTGTCTTCTGCCTGACTTCAGACTAACACTGCGAGTAAGCTATAACAGCAAAACTTCCCTCATGGAGAAATATCTTTGGCCCACGGAAGGCACCTTTTTCCTAGTCGTTTATACCAAGGATGGATAAAATACAGCCCACGATCCAGATTCAGCCCATTAACTAATTTTATCCAGCCTGCAGTCAGCTGAGGGCTCTGGCTGCTGTGTGATGCTGGGGAGGCAGGGATGTTTCCACCACACCAGGCAGGCAGGATCGCTTTCACTTGGCACTGATTCAGCGGTGTCAGCTGTAGACCTGGGTAGACACCCCCAGCCCCAACTGGAATCTGCTGGCCGTGTCCACAGCTGATGCTGGCACCTGCCTGGGGCTGCTTCTGGCACACTGGGTGGGTGTTGGCATAAGTTGTGGGCACAACCGGCGGGTTCCAGGTCGGGGTGGGGACCAGGGCATGCTACAGTTCTAGGCAGCACGGGGATTGGGGTGAGACTGAGAAATGCAGCCCTTGAGAAGCTGATTAAGTGGCCCTCCAGCCCAAATAATTGCCCTTCTCTGGTTTATGCCATTTTAGCACCTTACCTAAATGTGGTTAGGCTTTTTTGTGACAACTTCCATGAACAAATTTAAATGAGATACTTGACTGTTGGGTTTACCAAAGTGCAGATTATAAACCTAATCCTTCTGACCATGGAAATCTGCCCAGATGAACTAGAACTGCATTCTGCTTCTTAACAGGCTTGTAATATGCTATATATTTAAATAGGACTGAAAATTCTGGACTTGCAGTTTACTCTCAGAACAGCACAGAAAGGGCTGTATTTTTAGCGTGATGCTGATCAGACTAAATCTGAGTATCAAGGTTAGAAATGAACAACTACATTTGCTTTTTTAACTTCAGCAATCCACAAATGCTGGCAGACTACGAAAAGAAAAACCTCCCCAACAAACTAAACTAATAACATATTTTGATTCCTATTTTACCTTCTAAAAGGGGAGTGGAAAATTTCTATATCCCTGGGTTTGCTTCAGGGATTTTCCAAGTGTTCTACTCATCTCACGGGGTTATTTATATGGCAGCAGTTATCAGGAGTCCTGGTCCAGGTCAGGACCATAAGCCCTCATTCTCTTAGCTGGCCTCAGAATAATTTGTTAGATGTTACCCATCCTCAGATTTCAGCACAATATAAGAAGTATAGTTCCTATTTAAAATGTTATGTCATTCTCCTGTTTTATAAAAGTGTTCTGCTTCTCTTGTAAAACGGCACCCTGAGCCTTCTTGGGGAAGGCAGAATATAAATCAGCTAAAAGTACAAGCGAACAGTACTGCAGAAGAGCCGAGAAGTTCTCGTGTTCCACCTGGTCTTAGAACAGGACTGTCCAACTTCTGAGTGGCTTGGGGCTGCAGGTCCTTCCACAGTTCCAGGCGGGCTGCACACTATACAATGTTGCTGAGCCCCACCTCCTGTGCCAAAATCCCTCGGTGGGCAGGGCCCTTGACTGGCATCCTGCCCTCAGAAGCAGTGGGAGCCTGGGGGAGGAAGAGGGAGCCCAGAGACTCCAGTGGCACGAGCTGGACAGCAACGGTGTGTGTGGGGGGGGGACAGCAGCCAGACAGGAGTCTGGTGAGTCCAGGTTAACCCTTCAGGGGGCCACACATACCCATTGGACAGCCCTGTCTTCCAAACCAAGAGAAAGAGAAACATGACCAGATAATTTTTCTTCCCTGAACAATGTCACAAGACTGCAAAAGTTACTATTCTACCATTCTTGTTTGATATTATAGATAAGACTAAGAGACTTGCAGGGTTAGCGAGAGTTCATAGCTCTGTAAAGGCAGCAAAACTAGTTTTACATCCTGGAAGAGTCTTGACAAAAAATGGACTGAGTGACAGAGCTGATAGGAACTCTGCCAGGGTTACAACAATCACAATCACAGCTAGACACCATGCCCTTCAGTTCAACAGCGAAGACAACTGTTTCAAAATTCATTCTTCAGAAAAAGTCATGATTGAGGCAGGTAGGATTCAGGTTTCATAGGTTGGAAAATTTAAATTGTAATGCTGAAATACAGCAGAGTAAATGCTTTATTTCTTTTGTCACTTAAGACATTGTTACAGACCTACCCAAGCAGGCATGTTGTATAGTCTCATTTA
This sequence comes from Crocodylus siamensis, assembly GCF_052110815.1. Classification (NCBI taxonomy): domain Eukaryota; kingdom Metazoa; phylum Chordata; order Crocodylia; family Crocodylidae; genus Crocodylus; species Crocodylus siamensis. The sequence goes on from NC_143399.1 coordinate 33,919,871, forward strand.
TCATTCAGAAGCAACACAGCCACAGTCATTCTCGTTTCATGCTTACTAATGTTTACCGTCACTATGCGGTAGGGTCAGCCTCAGCATTTTATAAAGAAAGGCTGTAAAATAATTCTTTGGAATTCACTCCAATTTTTACCAATTTACTTTTACATAACTTGTATGTGGATTCTGGTCGGCCCCATATCCCACAAATCTTCTGCTTTCAGCTCTACTGCTTAGTCTGCAAAGGCTTTTTCTGAGTTCCTTAACCGGCCCAATGGCTAGGTCTCTTAATAAACAAATCTTCAACTCTGTATACAAGCTACCTCCAACTTTCTAATATATCAGTCTGGTCTTCAAAGTCAAAGATAATTTTATTATTTAAAACAGCTGCAGACAAAATGCTTTATTTTACAAAGGAAAAAGAAGAGAAGCCATGTCTGAAAGTGCAAGGTTTAAATTACACACTCAAATAAGCACCAAGTCTGGGGTCAGTATTTCATAGAACAAAATATTCAGGTTAATGACTGACACACGGCCACTATACAAGACCCCCTTCACTGTCTCCCTTAAAATTTTTTAAAAGAGATAACACAGTAGCTCACTTGGATGGGAGAGTGACATTCAAGCAACCTTGCACTTTTTTCAACTTCAAATCTAAGATCTGCTAAAAGCCTATGCTTTGCCCACCCTTGGTTAGAAATTTAATTGAGGCAACAACATGTGCCTGAGTTTGCATAAAGTCTTAATTGTGTTAAACCAGGAGGATAGTGCTAACACATTTTATCATTTCAGTGATGATCAAGACATCCTAGTACAAAGTAGTATATACTATTCCTTGTGATCAGCAATTCATTTTTGTACTTTAAATACCACTAAAAATTCCCCAGCCCAATATGCTTCCTTTTTTAAAGGATAAGTAGAAACTATGTTGAATAATCATGCAGGGAAATACTGAAGATACATATTTATCCTCTCAGAAAAAACAACCTTGTGCACACGCTATGCAAGTCAGCGAGGAAGGGCATTAAAGGCTATAATTTGCATAAAGCAATTTGTTTTCCGTTTTTATTTCTAGACCACTTTTTTAAAAAACCTATTAGAAAAACATTCTTTGTCAAGTAGTAAGTACATTCCAAGTCTGATGTATTAAAATGAAGTAGTAAGCTGAGCATGAAATGCCTTTCCTTCAACCCCATAGATAACTAAGAAATAGCCAGACGGAATCCTACCAACCTCCCAAAAAACTTATTGACTTTGGGTGGAAGGCACACATGAAAAATGCAGGCCCAAGCTGCAGTTTTTCCAATGGTTTTCATTTCACGTCTATTAAGACATTTAAAGTGCCTTCTAATCTGTAAGCATAATGTTTATCTATGGACATGCAAAAAGGCGGGGGCGGGGGAAATCACATATATTGTGAAGAGTCATATCAGCACTGAGTGCCAGAGTTACTGTCAGATCCAGTGATTACATGGTAATACAATATTACCATGATTGCTGCTCTGGGATTACATGACTCACTGATGGCACTCGATGGAGACTAGGTGAAAAACTAGACTGTATTAGGAGTCCAAGGGAAGAATGGTGGCAATTTCTTTCAAGACTGTTATATATAAAGCATCCAAAAAGCCTGCTAGGAACTGCAAAGAGCTAACTGAAAATAAGCTCTAAATATGTGACAAGCGGTTAAACAATAGGGAGTGTATGTGTTATGAAGGCACAGAGGATCAAGGCTACTACCCTGTCATACTGAAGGTACAGATCTCTTGGTCTTAGTGACGCAGGATAAAGAGCTCTAATAATAAATTAGGAAATATTTTCAAGTTTTCCATATGCAATCTGCCAGATTTTTTCCAACTTTCTTTTTGATGTTATCTAGGAGGAAAAAACTGGAAGCTTTAATTCACTGAAAAATTCTAAGACTCCTTTTTTCCATTATTACTAGCTTGAGAGCCAACATCTGATCCTTTTTAAAGTGCCCTACTTACAACTGAATATGTTCAAAAGTCTTTACAATTACATCTGTGGCAAAAGAAAGCATGTTCCAGTAAAGAAAAAGAAAAAGAAACAGTTAATGAGCTTTATCTACAGTACTAATTATGAAGCTGCTATCAGTCTGGTATTTTGGAAATCCTTCTAGAAAATGACTCTGTAAAATGTACATGGAAAGCTTAAAGCAAGAGAGCAAAAGAAGCCTACTGAGCACTACAAATTAATTTCAGCAAGCAAGGTCATAATTAAATGAATGCTGTACAATTAGAAAATTAATTAAAAATAACCTGAATACTTATCTGCATCATAGCACAGTCCTTAATCATACCATTGCTCAAATAGCTCACCGATTACAACTTTTAAAAATATTACATGTATACATAAAACTTTTAATTCCTGCATACTTGCACTACATCATGGAAAGGAAAGTAAAACAGACTTCCTAATATTATTTTCTAAAGTAGACATTAACTGCTTTTGTCAGCACTTGCATAATTTATATGTTTAAGCCAGAATTTCACTTCTTTTTGAAGACACGTTTCTAAGCATTAATATCTCAAGTTGCAACAAAGGTATCTAAGAGTTGGCAGTTTAAGAGTTTATTACAAGGAAGTATATGTAATTTTCTTTTTTCATGTTATCTACTCTCAAATTGTTACAACCTCAAATACTAGATGTACTAAGGCACAGTTAATCATTACACAAAACAGTTGGTTCAATAAAAGATACACCCCCCCAGAAAAGGAAAAAACCCTTTGATTCTTGCATATTTCCTGGAACATCACAGCTACAACACTCCAACCCTATCTGAGGAAGCAAGAATTTTAAGTGTGGCTGTTCACTATTAACTGAAAGAAGTAGTTAGCCGTGTTAGCCTGAAGTTACACAGGAGGCAGGGCATGGTGGCACCTTCAAGTAACTGATTTCATAGCATCTGACTACATTTGCTGTCACCTACAAAAACTTCCACTTTTCTAAATGAAAAGGTATTATCCTTCCCTGCCTTCTGCCTCTATTAACTGGAAGTATTTTCACTGAAAAAGGCCAAATTAATTTATTTTATCACTGTCCAAAGAACTGTGAAAGTGTGCACTACTGAGTTCAAGATGTCTTATAAATTCATGTACAAACCCAGGGGTGGGCAGGCAGGCAGCTGCTGCAACTCTGACTCTGGCCCTGAGCCTAGGTCAGGACCAGAGTCAGACCCAAAGCAGCCTCCTGCTCCCTCCTCTGCACTTTTGCCCGTCCATCTACCCCTTTCCACCAGTTCAAGCTCAGTTCCCTCCTGGGGAAGGAGTACATGGAAACTCCATCCCCTGCCTGGCCAATCAGCAGTGCCAACACTGCTGCATTATCTAGCAAGGGCTAAAGCTACCATGTGCTGTGCTCCGGAGTGGGACTTAGGCCTTCTCCCGACTTGTATGAGCTCCCTTGCAAGTTCAATGTTGCATCAACAACAAAAAACAACAAACAAAAAACAAGACAAACCACCACCACCACGCTGCAATAAAAGTAAGAACTCTAAGTAATTTTAGAGTCTGTCATCTTAATGCCATGTAGGAGATGTATGCAACCAAAAGGGAGAAATTACCTAAGTGATGACAGAGGAAACCATCTTTATATTCAGGATACTGGAAATTCAACTAAACCCCCTCCAATTTTTCAGTATGAAAATGTCATGTTACTTGTAAACAATATCAACTAAAATATTTTCACTTCTTTCTAAATTTTATTTCCTGGAGGTGGTTTAAGGGGAGAATGGATACCAGAACTTAACATCCACTGGATGCCTTATGCAAATGGGGAAGTACAAGGGAAAATGTGGTACAGCAGGAGTTGTCAGCTGGGGGTACATGCGGGCAGGTGGGAATGGAGCGCCACCACCCACCACCCTGCGCCTCTGCCTCCCAGGAGCAGGGACAGGGTGGGGAGGGCAGCAGTGCCAGCTGGGACGAGGGTAGGGAGGGGGAAAGCTTACACACAGCAGCTGCCACCGCTTCCCGTCACCTCGTGCTGCCAACACCTTGTGTCTGGCCGCACACCCCACACCCCCCTCCCCACATCCCGCCACCGGGGGGCCACTTACTAAAAATGGTTGAAAATCCCTGTGGTACAGAGATGATGTGGTCAGAGTCCCTGGGAAGCATGGGGGAGGGGGTCTACAGCAGGGAATGCACAGGGGAGACTGCACAGGTTGAGGGTGGACTGCAGGGGAGATCACACAGCATGAGCGGAGCTCCTGCTACTCTGGCTGGGCTGCAGCCAGAGCCACCGCACAGGGATGGGAAGGGGTGGGGAGAGTGTAGGGGAAGGAGTGGTTGGCAGGGGCAGGGCAAGTGGCTGCGGTCTGCACTTGAGATCTACAATAATTAGATTCTATATATGGAGAATTGTAATAATTTTTTTCATGTATAGAATAATTATGGGGGGAGGTCCTTTTAAAATTTGAAGTTGTCTTGGCTTTGGATAAATTTGATAGTAAAGAACACTTAAGGTTAATATCCTAATTTAAAAACATAGCAATACTTCATACTGTCCATGATCACAAATGGACTTTCACTTGTTCTTTATTGTACCGCTTTTCAAAGCATACACTTTAAGGACTACATATGCCAGATTTGAAGTTTAAGAAGTTCAGCTGCCATTATGGCGGGGAAGGGGAAGAAATACCACAACAATTTTAACGAAATGGAATTTTTAAACTAACACAACCAGAAGAATTTTAGGGGTGCACCAATAAAGATTTTTTGGGCCAATACTGATGGCTGATTATTAACAAGCCATATTGGCTCATACTGATCCAATTGTCAATATGCAGCCCGGCAGCTTAGGAGAGCTGGTAAGTCTCTTAGTGGGGGAAGGGGCAGATCGAGGCCACTGTGGTGAGGGAGGGTGTGAGGCTGGGGCTGGTTCCGGGACAGAGCCATGAGCAGCAAATCCAGGGGGCGTGGGGAAGGGGGGGGTAACTCTCACCACTGCACACACCCCCGGGGGAGCCATGGGGACATGTGCCCCCCTGATCTGTGTGCAGGGTAAGGGCGGTGCAGTGCCAGGCTCTTCCTGGTGGGGGGGCTGGGCTGGGGCTGTGCGGCAGCAGTGGCACTGGGAAGGGGGGGGGGCTGCCACTGCCGCCTGTCCCGAGTGCAGCCCCAGCCCCGTCCCCCAACACTGGGAAGAGCCTGGCACCACCCTTGGCCCCAGTGGGAGACCACCCTCGCCCTGCACACAGATCTAGGGGGGCATATGCCCCTCATGCCATGGCTCCCCCAGGGATGCATGCAGTGGTGGGAGCTGCCCCCCCACTCACATCGTCATCCCACACCCAGCCTCAGCCTCACTCCATCCCCTCAGTTGTTTCCCCCCTATCCTTCCCCCCCCCCCCACACACACACACACTTACCAGCCAGATGCTGCTCTCCAAGCTGTCAAGCTGACCACATGCATGCTGTGGCTACACATGCGCACAGCATATACTGGTGACATTATCAGCCACATCAGCCAAAAAAGCATGCTGACTGCCAATAACATCAATTTTCCTTTTATCAGTGCCAATACTATACGTACCTCTAAAGAATTTTGCTCCAACTTTCAGACAGCCACCAGAAGGTAGGCACAACCCAAAAATATCAGTACCAAGAACAGTGAGAGTGTGGTAAGTGAAAGAAAACAGTATGATGACACTTTTAATCAATCACCTGGGATGCTTCATATCATCTCACCACATCAAAAAACTATGAGTGACTAAGTCTTAAAACTCCCCTTTGAGATGGGCTTTAAAGAGCAGTCAGGTTAAAGTAACTTGCCCAAGGGAATGCCACAGTAACCCTGAGCACCAGGATTGCAACTTAAAACTCCTAACCAGTACACCATGATATTCTTATACAAGAAGGACAAGGTGACCACAGCAAAAGCAACATCTACCACATCTACAACCTTTTCAGTCTTGTGCGCTGTAGCCTCTCTTGTATTTGAAGACGGAATGATATAAATATTGTAATCTTTACCTAAGGAACTTACTCTGTGAGCATGAATTCAAGTCTCCTAATACAGGTATCCAGCACAGTTATTTTAAACATTAACAAATCTAAGACACATACAGTTATATGTATACCTACATTTACATGGTAAGTTTACTGTGCCTGGGAGCAGCATACCACACTACTCTGTCTGGGCTGGAAATAATGTAACAGCATCCATGCAAGCACCAAGCACAGGTGAATTAGCATGGGAAGAGAGGGAGCAAAAAGCTGATTGTCACCAGGCAATAACAGTTAGACTGGCTGGACTGTCATAGCAATGCAGCTGTATTTCTTTTGGTTTATGAGGCAACTTGAATGATGGGGCTGGACATGCTTGAAGGCACAGCTCTCAGGCTTGGTAAGTTTAAAAACTTCCCATGTAGACATGGTCTCTCATATAAATATGAGCAGAAAAATAGTATGTTGTCATTTCATTGCATCTTCTGTCCTTAAAAAGGAAACCAGCTGCACAACTCAGAGCAGAGACATGGCTAGAGCTTTTCCTCAGTGTAAAAAAACAAAACAAACTAGCTTATGCGTAAGCCTCCTTCCATATTTCTGATGAAATAATAAAATCAAGAATTAAATACAGTATTATCACATGTGAATATCCCTACTGGGAAATTCGGCAGGGTGCATACACTTGCTTAAAATGACATTTAAAAAAGGTGGTTTTTTTCCTAAGGAAAAAAAAGAGAGATTGAAAGGACAGGCAGAGAGTAGTCTGGAGTATGGGAGCATATAATTAAATCCAGATTTTTATGCTAATATTCTGTTCACACACCACTAGCCTTATGGTAATACAGACAAATAAAAATAAAAATCTGTCCAGTTAAGTTTAGGAAGTTGTTTTGTGGACCAAAAAACTTCCTTCATGGAAAACTGGATTTACTTTCTAATTCTGACTCAGAACTTAAGCCAAGCTTGCTTGTTTCTAATGTATATTTGCCTTTAAACTGGAGACTGCTCAGGACACAGCCTCAGCTTCTACCAGTCAAACAGGCAGGCATCTGGTTTGCTCTGGTCTCTGCTGGGACACTCTACCTTCCCTTTCTCCACTGACAAGGAAACAAGGGGGAGGAACAAGCTCAGGGACTTTCTTGCCTGGTATACAAGGCTGTTAGATACTAAAGCTGTTGACAGCAGCTGCAAAAAGCTCAGTTCCAACTTCTCAGAAGGAGTGGAAATACTGGAGCTGAGGGGGACAAAATGGATTCACAAAAGCTTCTCTCCGACAAGTCACAAGCAATGTTAATGTCACAAGAAACTAGGAACTACCAGCCCCAAAATAACTTCATAAGAAGCTTGAAAAAAGAGCTGCAATGTAGTGGAAACATGACTGTCAATCTGAACAGCAGAATTTGACATTCAGACTCTGATTTCACTTACAGTAGCTCCACCAGCTTTAGTTATCACTTCAACAGAGACCATTTCAGTTCGTATCTTCACAGGCCACATGTAAGAGTTTAGCACGTTGCCAGAGTGAAGAAACATGCAGATACTATCACAGAAACTTAGAAACACCTGTTCTCAAGCAAGTAGCAACTCTTTTCCTAATCCATAATTCATGTCACTGCTTTACTCTTTACTTTTGAGGCAGATTTTCTTATTTTAAAACGTAAATAATTTAAATGTTATAGGATAAAAGTGTGTCTTAAGCTGTCAACCTAAACAAATGGAGAGAAACAAGTAATACTTTTCCTGTGTACTGCCTTTTTTTTAAGTCAGAAAAGTCTTCAGATATAGTGTAGTTATACTGGCAGATCACACTGTCTACAGAGTTTTAGTTTCCACGGTTACAGGTTCCTTCTCAAACCATTAAGATTTGAGTTAATTTTGATCAGATCAGCATTGGGAAGGAGTGAAAAGATACTCAAAAAAGCTAAATTGGGGGTGGTTTTGTCAGTTTATTTTGGCTTCCAAAAAGTAAACTTTTGTCTAGCCTAAAATTCCTATAGGAGAAGCTATAAATGGAAAATGAAGGGGAGAAAAGCAAATGTAATTTAAAATACCTCCATTTTGACCAAGCAAAAATGGTACTTAAAGAAATAAGAGCAACTATGATGTGAACCACTGTCCGTTTCAAAGAACGTTTTCTTGCAGTTATAAGCTATAATGTTCAGTGTGCTGGCAGAAAACATGCTGAATAAGTCTAATGCTAGAATACACCCTTACACAACAAAATGTTCAAAGATATCATGCACTATGTATGCTTGACATCAGTGGTATGATTTTTAGTTGTATAAAAAACAAAACAAGCCAGGTAAGCTCACAAAGCTGCTTGAAATCTCATCAATTTACAGTTCTCATCACTGGAAACTCTCCAGCTGCCGTCCCCTCCCCCAAGCTTATGTAAAAGTTAATTTGGGTTGTAACTTCAAAAGAAAAAGAGGGGAGGGAATTGAATGACCAAAACTAAATCTGAACCTCCTAAACCTCCAGCATGTTTTGGGGTCAGTTTAAATGAGTCTTGCAGCAAATGTGTTTCACATTATTTCCATAGTTATTATACAAGTAGAGGCCCCGTAGCCATATACTGGTGAACAGGCAAAGGCGTTCCCAAGCAAGTGAGGGAAAATATTCCATTTTTTCCTCAGTCACCTGCTATTTCATTCACTATTCATCCAAAAGCATTTAAAGAATTAAATCCTTTTCATCACCCTTATCTCCTCCATGTTTTTTTTACTCCTGGCCTAACTTGGGTGTTTGCCCCTGACATTGGAAGCAAATGGACTGACCCTGAAACTTTGTGTCACTTGTATGCCGTGTAAAACTAGAAACATCATTCTGGTCCTGATCTGAAGGTAAGTCCTCCATCTGCCTCAAGTCATCTATGCCCAGCACTGATCAGAGCTCCAACTCTTTCTAATGGACAGCTGGCAGACATCTTCGCAAACACATGTTGCAAGAAGTTAAAAAAAATTAATCTTTTTAAAGGCTTTTGTACTTCATGTTGACTGTCCATTCCTGGCCAGATTAAAAGGTTTCCCCGTTACTTTCAGTCTATGAGTAATATTCTAGTTCTTTACAAAAGCCTCTAACAAACTATATATACTAACAAACATTATATATATAGTTTCATAGTTGGTAGGGTCGGAAGGGACCTAAGCAGATCATCAAGTCTGACCCCCTGCCTTGGCAGGAAAAAGTACTGGGGTCAAACGACCCCAGCAAGGCGTTTGTCTAGCCTTGTCTTAAAGACCCCCAGGGTAGGAGCCAGCATCACTGCTCTTGGAAGTTGGTTCCAGATCCTAGCTGTCCAGACAGTGAAGTAGCGCCTCCTGATATCTACCCTCTGCCAGCTTGTGACCGTTATTCCTGGTCACTCCTGGTAGTGCACGGGGGAACAAGGACTTCCCCGCCCCGCAACGCCTGCTGATTCCCCTCTGACTAGTTTGTAACAGGCCACTAGATCCCCCCCCAGCCTTCTCTTGTGGAGGCTGAACAGGTTCAGGTCTCGTAGCCTCTCCTCGTAGGGCCTGCCCTGCTGCTCCCTGATCATACAAGTGGCCCTCCTCTGGACCCTCTCCATGCTGTCGACATCCCTCTTGAAGTGCGGCGCCCAGAACTGGACGCAGTACTCCAGCTGCGGCCCCACCAGTGCCGCATAGAGGGGAAGGATCACCTCCTTGTCCCTGCTAGAGATGCACCTGTGGATGCATGAGAAGGTGCGGTTGGTCTTCCTAACTGTGTCCCCACACTACTGGCCCATGTTCATCTTGGCATCAATGATGACTCCAAGATCCTTTTCTGCCTCTGCACTGCCGAGAAGGGAGTTCCCTAACCTGTAGGTATGGTGCTGGTTCTTCCTCCCCAGGTGCATCACCTTGCACTTGTCAGTGTTGAAACCCATCCTGTTCTCATCTGCCAACCCTGTAACCTGTCTAGGTCCAATTGCAGCCTATTCCTCCCTTCTAGCGTGCCCACATCCCCCCACATCTTGGTGTTGCAGCAAATTTGAACAGGGTGCTTTTTACCCCCTCATCCAAGTCACTGATGAAGATGTTGAACAGTGCAGGCCCGAGGACCGAGCCCTGGGGAACCGCGCTGCCCACATCCCTCCAGGTCGAAAATGACCCGTCCACCACCACTCTCTGGGTGCAGCCCTCCAACCAGCTGGCAACTCATTTGACTGTGTGAGTGTCGACACCACAGCCCCCAGTTTCTTAATGAGAACGGGGTGAGAGACAGTGTCGAAGGCCTTCCGAAAGTCCAGGAAGACTACGTCCACTGCTACCCCTGTGTCTAAGGATTTTGTGACCTGGTTGTAGAAGGCCACCAGGTTGGTCTGACAGGACCTGCCTCTAATGAACCCGTGCTGGTTGCCCCTAAGCATAATCTCCCCCGCTGGCCCCTTGTGGATATGTGCCAGGATAATTCTCTCCAAAAGCTTACCCAGGATTGAGGTAAGGCTAACCGGCCTATAGTTCCCCGGGTCCTCCTTCCCTTTTTTGAAGATGGGAACCACATTGGCCGTCTTCCAGTCTCTGGCACACCAGAGCACCCCAAGTGCTTGTACAGCCGTGCCAGGGGTCCCGCAATGACCTCTGCTAATTCCCACAGTACACTGAGGACAATCTGGAGATTGTCCAGACCAGCTGATTTAAATCTGTTCTGGAGAGACTGGATGTAAGTTCCCTGACTACATCCTCACTGACCCTTGGCCTAGGTGCACCTCCCCTGGGGCCTGAGGGGGTCCCAGTGGGGGGGCTGATCCAGTCCCTGCTGAGGAAAATGGAGGCAAAGAAATTGTTAAATAGGTTAGCTTTGTCATCTGGTGTGATGATCAGATTTCCTAATGTGTCTTGCAGGAGCCCCACATTACCCAGTACCATCTTTTTGCCCCCTATGTATTTAAAAAAGGACTTCTTGTTGTCCTTGATCTGGGTAGCTAGTTCCAGTTCCATCTCCGCCTTGGCCTTCCTGACTGCCCCCCCTGCATCAACAAGCAATTTCAGTATAGTCCTCCCTGGCGATGGCCCCTCCCTTCCATTGGGTATACGCCTCCCTTTTAGCTAGGAGACATTCCTGGATGCTTTTGCGCCCTCCTGTTCCCTTTGATCCGTGTTGGGATTACCTCCCTTTGGGCTCGGAGAATCGTCTCCTTAAGGAGCGATCACTCTTCTTGGACACCCAACTCCCCTCCTCTCCGGGACCTCAGTGCCTCCCCGACTATTTTCCTTAGCTCATTGAAGTCCGCCCTCCCGAAATCTAGGGCGGCTGCCTCACTGCAGGCCTTTGCCACCTTGCGCTGGATGGTGAATTCCAGCAGGCGATGATCGCTGTCACCCAGGTGGTCGAGCACCCACAGCTCCCTCACCAGGTTGTTGCCCGTGGCCAGCACCAGGTGTGGCTGTGCACCTCCTGGGTTAGATGGAAGTCCTGCATTTTGGTTAGGAACCTACGTGAGTGGTCAGAGCTGGCTGACTGCTCTTCCCAGCAGATGTCTGGAAAGTTCAGGTCACCCATGATGACCACGTCTTTTGACCTAATTACCTCTGTGAGCTGACTTAAGAATCCCTGGTCTAGCTCTTCCCCATGGTCAGGTGGTCTGTAGTAGACCCCCACCGTTAAGTCCCTTTCCCCTCGACTACCTTGTATTCTAACCCAGAGCACTTCGGTGTGCCCCTCCTCTGACCTACTTGATGAGGATGTGTATTTCTCCTTAATGTAGAGTGCCACACCCCCACCTTTCCTCCCTATCTTGTCCCTCCTGTACAGCCTATAGCCCTTGATATTCACTGCCCAGGTGTATTGGGTCCCACCATGTTTCTGTGAGCCCCACTATGTCTAGGTTGGGGGGGTATGTGTGTGTCTGTCACACCCCCCCCCACCCCCGTCATGTTGCTATCCTTTGGAATAGAGTGAATAAAGTGAACTTCCCCTGAAGTCAAACACCAAGTTCCCAAGAGCCTGTAGTGTCTAGGTCCCAAGAGAAGTAGTGTCTAGATCAGTAAGCTTGGACTCACACACTGTCCTCAGTAAGGTCACACTTTAGTGCTGCTTCATACACTGCTGAGTTTGAGCTAGTCCCCAAGAATCCAATAGCTGCGGGCTGCCTTCCAAGTGTTCCTCCTTCATGGGTTTACAGTTCTAACTCTCCAACACAGAATAGTTCTGTGGGCCAAATTTTGAGACCCCATCTGTCCTGCTGGTAGTCCCACAGGCTATATAAGTTGCAGGGCACAGCCGGTGGAGTGTGACCTGCCACAGAATTCAGGGTCCCTGGAACCTGGGGAATTTGGCCATGAGTGACAAGGGGGCAAGTGAGGGCTTGCTTGCTCTGCTGCCACCTGATCCCCAACCCAGGTTGCTACCCCTGGCACCAGACCCACCATAGCTGCTCCCAGATCCATTGATCCAGTCTGAGGATCTTGCTGGCTGCTGGTGCTGGCTGCAGTAGGCCAGTTTGGAGCCATCCTCCACTCTGCAAGTCAGATCCAGCACCCATGTGAGGGCCTCTCCCCCAGTCCCAGTCTGGGATGCATCACTCACGGCATCTGCTCCAGGATGCGAGTGGTGTGCAGCATGGGTCCCGCACCAGTTGGGAGTAGATGCCATGTACACCACTGTCCAAGACCAGCCAGAATGGATCTACCATGTGACGGAATGTGGAGGCAATCTGCGTGTCAGGGGGCCTAATGCAGCCCACAGGGCCAGTCCTGTGCCATTCATCTGGCCCCTGTGGCCACATAGATTGACACCCATGTTCAAAGTTATGGGTAATGTTGGGTAAACAGGCACCCAGATGTCCCTGGGTCTTAATTATCCTTTATCTCTCCCCTGCAATATTCGAATAAGTTCCACTTAGACTAGGTAGGAAAGACTGTACTGTTCTCAAGGTATTTCCAACAGAGGTTAACCTACAGATGCTAAGAGCTCTACACCCTTAATTCTTAGCAATCTTTAATGATTTAGCATCTTTTTGAATCCAGGCCAGTTTAAATTTTTTAAGGCTGGATCTACCCATCACATTAAGCCAGCACAAAGGGGATCTGTTCCTTTTCTCATGAACACCATCTCAAGTTAAATGATTTAAAATTAAATTGAAAGTAAACAAAACTCCAGAAAGGATACATTTTCCATTAATGTTATTAATTGATTAGAAGACTTCTGAGACAATATTCACCTTTTACAGACTGCCTGGAAGATTGATGGATTAACATCTGCTTTATTGGACAAACTTCTTGAACTGAGTTACAGCAACACTGTTGGATTTAAAAATGGTTTTCCATTACAAAGACTCCCTTCTTTATGTAATTGACAAAGATAGAATTTTATGAAGTACTGGGAATTCTACAGCTAATAGAAAAGCTGATAAAAAGTGTTTTTTAATAACATTTTAAAATTAGATGCTGTATCAAAAATGATTGTTTTAAAAGTAAAAGATATTTTAAAGAAATTAAAAATGCAAAATTATGAACATGACATTAAGGTCTGAACTTGCTATGGTTTACTGAATTCAAAGCTACTAAATAGGACATTTGCTGCAGAAATGTTGAAGTCAAACTACTAAACTCACAGCACTCTTAGCTAAGCACCCTGGATTCAAGCTTACTGAAATGTTAAACCAGCTTGTGACAGCAGTAAGTTTGCATGCACAGTAAGAATATTTTAATTTCAGTTAGTTCTATTACCATATTTACTCAAATCCAAAACAAGATCCCCTACCCGCTTCCCATCAATATGGGGGGTGAGGGGGTACATATTGGATTCAAGTACCAGCCTGAGGCAAGCAGTGGCTCAGCAATGGCTTTGGCCCCAGGCTTGGAGCAAGCCTGAATGGCTTGCTTGGCAAGGAAGGGGCATGTGGCTAGGGAGAGCACAGGGGAAGCCGTGGGGTGGGTTTGGGATAACCAGCAGTCTTCCCCCCCCAACCTCCCCCAGCTGTGTCACCTTTAACTTCTGCTCTTGCTCTGGTCCCCACCTGGCCCAGCTGGGGCCACTGCTGCTGCTGCCTACCACTAGAGATGCAGCAAGGTAAACTGCGGGGGGGAGGCACAAAAGACAGGCAGTAGTGGTCAAGCACAGTCCCAGGCATGAAGTGGGGCAGGGGTTTGGCTCCTTGCCCCCCCAGCTGCTTCTTTCCCTGACAGAGCAGTGGGGAGGGGACCGATTAAAGCAACCTTCCACTAATTTGGTTCTTTACTTCAAAAGGAAGTACAAGACACTTCAGCTGAATTTAGGTGTTTAAAAAAAACCCAGAAGGCACTGGTAAACACTATGCTCAGAATAATGCTTACTTCAGATTAAATGTAAAGACCGCAGGCATTAGCTTCTTAAAGCTACACTAGGGTTAAAAAGAATCCTGGCTTCTTGGTCGAACTCCAAATTGGTTGGTTACACTTGACTTTCCAAATTTTCTTCTTTATCCAAGAAATCAACTCTTTGTTCTTAGTGTTCAGTGTTGTTGCATCATTATGTTTGCCATGTTCCATTAACAAGGAGCTGGATTTCAATTTTTAGATGAATAATAGTTACTTGTTACTTATATTCCATACTCTGAGTTGCCCTTTTGCAGAAAGGATTCTATTGAGGCAGTCTGACAAGAACATCACACTGACATTTTAGCATCGTCTATTATTTCCTGGAGATGATCACGGCTTCTTTTCCTTTTTTTTTTTTTTTTTTTTTTTAAGTGTAGACTACTGCTGCTGTTTCAGAGCAACGTCCCTCCAAAATAGCAGCAAAAAGTTAGACAAGTATGTTCAAACAATGTCTTCTGCATGCACGCAAACCGATTATATAGAGCTATGATGGCTGTAGCCACCAGTGGACCAGCTCTGCTTCCTCGGTGTCCCACTTGCTCCAGACACCAGGTAGAGAAGTAGCAGGGGTGGGAAGCTACCGCCAGGCAGGAGAGTAGAGCACAGGGCTAGTGCTGGTGACAGCACGGAGCCCATGCCCAGGGGCGGCAGGAGCTCGGCTGGGCAGTGTGGGTGTGAGGGAAGGTGGGGAGTGTGGAGACAACCCCCCCCACACACTTCCCTCCATTGTACTCAGTCCCCTCAGCAGGTGGGGGGTGCTAAGGGCCTGCACAGGCCCAGCAGCATGTGGCTTCAATCAGCACTCTACATGGGGGTGAGCACAACCAGGTCAGCTTGAGTCTATCATGCGGCACTCCCCACAGCATATGCATAGCTCCTGCACTTGTGCACCACTGGGAGAAACCCTTCGTGATGGAGCTGGCTGCCTTCACCGCTGCCCCGCATGCAATTGCCAGGACTTTGCTGGAAGTGGAGGGAAGCCCCATCCCCTGGTTCCCTGCAGAGTCCTGGGACCTGAACAGCAAAGGCAGCTGGCTCCATCGTGCACACAAGTGTAGGAGCTACATGTGTGCCACAGGGAGCACCAGGCGATAGAGCCATGTGGGCCAGCCTGACAACACTCCTCACCCCCATGTGCAGTGCTGGTTGGTGCCATGTGTGCCCCCCCTGCATGCTGTTGCTGGCAGCAGGGGCTGTGTGCCATGGGGAGGAGTGTTGGGGGGTCCCCACCCCCCACATATACATACACACACACACACTACCAACATACCCTATTGCTCCCAAACAGACACCTCCCAGCCACACCCCACACAATATACAAGAATAAGACTTTATTTTTGAGTTATAATGCAATCATTTCTATATATACTATTCAAACACAAATCATGACAAAAATACTTTTTGTAATAAAATTAAGATACGTTATAGTAGTCATTTGACTTCTTCTTTTCTGGTTCCAAGATGGCATCCCTCCCCTCCCAAAAGGAGTATTTCTGAGGGGCGGGGGGGCGCTTCCAGTCCCAAGATGGCAAACAGGGTGTGGAGCATCTGTCAAGGTGCAGGTCTACCCTTGCAGCCCTCAACAGCTTACCAGGACTTCTCAAGTGGCCCTCCAGCCAAAATAATTGCCCATCCCTAATTTACATGATACCGAAGAGAAACCCAGATGTTTCAAATCAGTATTCACAGTGTTAAAAACATTCTGGCCTTCTGTGGTCTGAATTGTTTGCAACAAAAGAATTACTTGATTACTTCTCTATAGTCAAAAAATGAGCAAAAGCCAAGAGTTGGCATTTTTCCAGAGGTGTCTTGAGGTAAAGCGGAATGCCTATGGTCTAACAAGGTTGAAAGCCACTGTTCTACATAGGCAAAAATCTTGACCTGGGCTCTCCAGGCATGACAGCAGCTGCACCCCTGAGCTTCCAGAGTTTAAACAAGTGCTCTAGGCCCAATATGTGGAACCTAACACAGCCAACTGGTAAAAATCCAAACACGGGGCATTTGACCAGATATGTGACAATGGTACTTTATTCATCCACATAATGGCCTTCTGGAAATTTACTGTCAAGTTCCTTCAGCATGACTAAAACATGCGTATTAATATCCCACAGACTATTCAATCCAATTTGTGCTCCTAGAGGTATAAAGGTGATTTTATATCATATATACACAAGAAGTTTTACCATCAACAGTATTTGCTAGTTAGTAATTTTATGTAGGATGAGTATTGGATGTTTGAGGACACCTCACATTATATACTGCATTTCAATTTAACTACACATTATCTGATCATGTATTTAACTCGCTCTCTCATAATGCATCAAAATAAACCATTTAGAGTTCATATTGGAACAAAGGTTATGCAAGAGAATTTATATTCCTGAAATTGAGATAGGTATGGGTAGGTAAATATTTAAGTGTATCATGTTTAGAAAAAAGCTACTTGTAAAAAAGCACTTTTAAACAAAAGGGTTTTGAAGAGAAGGATTTTCACATGATCTCACTTAGAAAAAATCTGTTTCAAATTGCCCTGCGTGTCCTGGCCTCAAGCCTGTTTTATTGAAGGCCTTTCCTGTACAGTTCCATAGGGGATGGGAATCTCTAAGAAGTTTTCCTTAAAAGGATGTGTTAGATGCACACTATATATGGTGTTGTATAGCTACAGGAGCTAACAGTTCTGAATATGGAAAAATATCTATCCTTTATATTCAAAAGCAAACTCAAACACAAAATTAAGAACAATCTTTTGAATAAACATGCTTGCAGAAAAAAGTGAGTTAACAAAGAAAAAACCACTGAAACCTCTTTGTCATTATCTCCTTACAATATTGATCAAAAACATAGTAATTTTTTTTCCTGCAACTTTAAAACCAAAGTCAAACTAAAAGCATTTTCAATGTAAAATCAATTGTACATTTTAACAAACAGGATTACTGAAATGCAATAATACATCTTAATTTACAGACCCATCACCACACCTTTGTTAAACTCAGCTCAAGAAATAGCTTTCCTTACGCTCCTCATTCATAGCAGTAGTGTTCTATCTTTAGAAAGTTTATAGTACGTTTAGGCCCTTCAATTAATTACATACCTTCGCTTCCCAATTTTGGATGTCTACTTCACCAAGCTTTATGGTCTTAGAGAAGTAAAGTTCTGGAATGGTCTTTTGAACAAACTGGGGAGCAGGGAAGCAAGGAGCAAGGAGCCTAACGGCTTCAAGAAAGAACTTTATTGCTTATGGAGAAAACAGCATGATAGGAAATGGGTGTTCTTAGCATAGTAGTCAGAGCACGTCATGTAGATTTGAGTACTCGGTATTTCCAGGAAGTGGAAGAAAATTTGATCCTTTCTATGGAAGGTGTCTGGAAATCTGATTTTAAGGTTTTTAACATCAGGTCAGGAAGAAGAATTTTTCCCTTTTCCGTGGATGTATTTCTGGCTCTTCTTTTCTCCCTCCTAACCTTCATCTAAAGCAGGGGTTGGCAATGTTTTTGTCAGCGTCAACAACACCTGCAACCTTGACTTGAAAGACACGTTGGCATGCCGGGGCAGACGGCAGGGAAGCCGTGAGGGGCCTGATCCTTGTTGTGGCAACACAGCCAAACAAAATGCCTTCTCATTACACACTTTGGTATGTGCCAGGGGTTGTCTACCCCTGCTCTAAAGCAATGTACTTTGGCCACAACTGGAGAAGACAGTTTGGTTGTGGTAAAGAAATGTAGTGCCTTATTCTTTAGGTGCCTGCCTCATCTGCATGCTCAAGGTCAAGCCAAATGCCAACTTTAGGGTCAGGAAGGAATTTTTCTCTAGTCACATTGGCAGACCTTTCTCTGCAACATATACATTGTCTCCCACAAATCACCTGAGCACATTTATCTAATTTCTTACCACTGTAGTGGCAAAGCTTTGGTTGTACCGTAGTCCCCCCTGTCCTTTACCTGTGGCATGTTGTTTATCTTTTTTATGGGACTTCGCAGTTGTGATGTGTGAGTGTGCCCAAAGTAGCCATTTTGGGAACACTGGGAAAATTGGTTGCAAGTGCAGGTTTGGACTCAAATGACCTACAAGAGTTGAAGAATTTCTACCAAGCCTAATGTCCCCATTTTTTTGATAAAATGATATTCTAAAAAATAAAAAATCTTATTGTACCACATGAAATCTCACGTTGGAGCTTAAATACTAATTAGCCTTCTACTGTACTGAAGCATTCACTTTATGAGAGAAACTACAGATTAAGAGAGACTATGTTATGGCATTTCCAGTGGATTTGTCTGAACAATTAAAATAATTTAGAAATTTAATACTAATATACTGTCTGCATCAGTGACAAAGCTTTTAGAGTAGCTATTTTTACTTGTTTAATTCCCAGTTCCAGCCTCTCTCCATTTCAGGAGTTTGGCTACAAATATGGCTAGAAACCTTTGCCAAAAAATGCTGGCAGAGTCAGTACGGTGCCCCAGTATAACTATCATAAATAAGAACTGTCAAGTCTTAACATTACTCAGTTTGTTACAAAGGCTTTAATACCTTGAGGTATATCCATATGTTAATATTTGAGTATTAAACAGTTTTATTACTGGAGTACCTGAAAGCCCAAATCATAATTGTGGGTCCGTCCCATTTTGTTAGTCACTGTGAATGCACATGTACACACTGCCTTCCACTGAGCTCACAACTGAAACAGGCAAAAGTGGACAATGGGTTGGGGCACTGTAATAAACAGGAATCCAGGCTTTCCATTTCCCATGGAGAAACAGAGTAAACCCCGGATTTTGCCTTTTACCAAGAGGCAAATGCAGATTTCTCATTTTACCAGAGAAACCTGCAGATTTTGCAAGAAGCTCCCTGCAGGCTGACAGAGTTGCTGCCTGCAGGGAGCTGGGAGGGAGCAGGAGGAAGGCAGAAAGACAGGGGACACCATGTGCAGACATACACAAGGTCCCAGGCAGCCTGCAGAGCAGCTCCAGCAGGTAGGTGCAGGGGGGCAGGGGGATTGAGGCCCCTGTAGGGAGGGAGCTGGGCAAGGCTTGGGGCCTGGGACCACAATGTGCAGCTGCAGGGCCCCGGAGGGGAGCAGGATGAGGCTGTGGATGGCTCATTCGGGGGGGAGGGGGAGAGCCAGCTCCCCAATGCCACACACACTCCGAGGGGGAACAGGGGGGGACCCAAGCCCCCCAGATCTGTACCTGGGGCAGATGTAGGCTGTTGGCTTGAGCTCCCACCCTGCTTCCCTCCCCTGGGGTCTCCTCTGCCTGACAGGCACAACCCAGTATAGCTGGTGACAGTTGAGCCATGCAGGGATTCCTTGCCACTGCAAGCTGCCCCTCCCCACTGCCTTGGTGAGTGCCTCCAGTGCCTGCCACTGCTTTGAGGGGCACAACCCTGTGCCACAGCCCTCACTGCAGCCCCACACGCAGGTGTGTCACCAGGACAGCAGGGGGGTGAGCAGTGGCAAGAAGGTTTTCTGTACGGCTTCACTGCTCTCTGCCATGCCAGGCCAAGGGGAAGTGAAGCAGGGAACAGCATGCCACTGTTTATCAAAGAAGACCAGGGTCACACCCTAATCACTGTGGCCAGCAAAAAAAGGTTTCTGTAGTCATCATGGTAGACGTGATTTTTTTAAGGAGTTACTTGAGGAAAAAATGAAGTAGCACCTACTGTGCATATATACACAAGATGCTTGACTACATAGTAATGCACACTGAAGTGTCACCATCTACACGTGTGGCATTTACTGTGTAGTACGCTAGTCTATTAAGCAATTAGCTAGCAATTAGCTAGTACCTGTAAATACAGTACAAGATTAATAGCGCAGCAGTAACTACACATTAGCACTTGTGTAGATGCTGACTGGAAGCAACTTTGTTCCTGGTCAGCCACACCAGCAGAGAGCCACACAGGATCAGGGAGTTCTTTGTCCCTAGTCCTGGCACTGCTCAGTAACCCCCAGGAGGCAATCAGCACTGGGATGGGGTAATTTTCTGTCTGCCCCCCAATACTGTGCAGCTCCCAACTCCCCACAGGAGCTGGGAGCTGAGCAGTGCTGGGACTGGGGAACTCTCAGCTTCCCTGCTTCAGCTAGGGACACACCAGCAGCAGTGCTAGGGTAAGCCCTGTGCTGGGTGGGGATTCCCTGCTCATCAGGGGGCTCAGTGGGACCTGTTCCATTCCTGGAGCAGCTGCCAGCGAGCCCTCGGCTAGGCAGGGGACTTGTCAGCAGCTGCCCCAGAAGCAGGACAGCTCCCAGCATGGGGCCAGGAGACAGCTGCTGCTGCAGCTGGCAGAACTTTCTTGGCCCTGTATGCATTAGGACCATCCCCCTTTCTCCCCTGCCAACTCCCCAGGCTAGCACCCCTGGGGAGCCTCGACTCCCCCTGGCTGCTGCAAGGAGACAGAGCAAGGCAGGAGCAGCCCTATATTGGGCAGCTCCTGTTGGGAGTAGATCTGCTCCCAGCAGGGTGCACGTGTAGGCTTACTGTGTAGTAAGCCTATATCACATTCAGCATG
This sequence comes from Crocodylus siamensis, assembly GCF_052110815.1. Taxonomy (NCBI): domain Eukaryota; kingdom Metazoa; phylum Chordata; order Crocodylia; family Crocodylidae; genus Crocodylus; species Crocodylus siamensis. The sequence continues at coordinate 33,940,641 of NC_143399.1, forward strand.
TGCAGACATGCCCACTGTATGCTTTTTCAAGTATTTCTCAGACAGGTGGCAACCAAGGAGAAAACACAAAAGTGTATGAAAGATGAAATGGTTGGTGAGCAGCAAAGGCTGGAAATACTGGTGGAGTGCAGGCAAGGTTTTAATTCTTCTCAGCTGTTGTGGGTGCTACAGTATTAGCAGCCCTGAAAATGACTATTTACCATCCATTTCAATGATGCTTTTAGAGGCAAGGCTGCCCCAGTAACAATGTAACAAGTCTTAAGGGGATGTGAACAGATGAGGAAGTTGCTCCATATACATGGGCTGAAGCAATGCATTCAATAAAGGCTAATGCCCTTTTCACAATTTTAATGGCTCTCCAGTCTACTTGTGCATCTCTTAAGTGGCTTTTCATAGATTATAGAGTTGGAAAGGCCCCAGTGGATCATTGTGTCCAACCCCCTGCCCCAGCAGGAAAGAGGACCAAGGTGAGATGACCCCAGCCTGGTGACTGTTAAGCCTCCTCTTGAAGACCTCCAAGTTGGGCTTCTAAGTGAGGTGGTGCTGTCACCTATTCCAGACTCTGGCCACCCTTACTGCAAAAAAAATTCTTCCTAATGTCAAACCTAGATCTACCCTCCACTAGTTTGCACCCATTATTCTTAGATTGTAAGTTTCTAACTCCCATCATGCCGACCAGTTCCTCGTTTCCTTATACTAACCGCCTCTATCCACTGCAGCTTGCTTCTTCGTAACTTTAATTCTAAGCTCTTTGGTTCAGAGACAGTCTTTGTTCTCTGGTCATACAGTGTCTAGCACAATGGGTTTATGATTTGGGAAGATTTATATTAGGAAAATACAAATTAATAACATGATGCTACAATAACTTAGTAAGGTGGGGCTTCATTGTGCTTTAACAGAAGGACAAGGGTGATATCTTTTAAGTCTTCAAAATACCCAACTGAGTTTAAACACGTTCAGTTACTACTACTGCAATTCACGAAGCCAGTGTGTTCTGAAAGATGTGTGGCTTTCCGCACAGATTTCTAGGTCCAGACAATAAGTGAGGTTTTGGGATTGCATCAAAACAATTTACTAAATCTCCTTATATGCTTAAAAAATAATATTAAACTGCATCTAGGCATTAAGGGTTGAAAGGGACTAGCCAGAATATTTTAGGTATGCTATACTTACAGTATATTTTCCTACTGACAATATTGATGTGCTAAAAATAAATTTGAACTTCACTCCAAGAATACATAGAAGATTTCAACATTTGTATTAACAATGTTGACTTCAAGCACATAACTAAGCCCATAGATTTCTCAGCTAGTAGAATACGGACACACTTATCTGGAGCCATTCGAAAGGGGACTGTTTCAAAAAGGCAGCAGTTGTTACAGTCTAATTATTATGTGTGGACAAAGGAGGAATGATACAGATATAGCAGAAGCCTTACAGCTTCAACATGGAATGAATCAGTATTAGCAGTATCCACTACAAATGCTAGAAATGCAACAAAATTTCAATTTGCTACATTTGTTTCACTCTCTACTTGTTCACACCTAGCTATTAGAATGTAACAGTTACTATTTGAAACATCTGACTTTTTAAAAGCAACAAATGTGCCTGTATCCATACCCTTTGCTATAGTTGCTACTTAAAATCTTCATAATATTTACATCTTGAAAGTCGGATCTTGTTTAGCTACTGTTTTGCAAAAATATACTTGTAACTATGCACTGAACTCTCCTATGTTGTATACTTCTTAATGCCAGTAAACTGGTAAACAACAGAACTGTGCCCAATATTCAATTATCCTCATATTATAATTAGTGCACAGGAAGTTTAAGATCTACAAATGCCTGTCTTTTTTTTTTTTTTTTTTTTTAAGTTGATGAGTATACATGGGTTAGATTTTGAAAAGACATCCAAATACAGGAAAAAATAGTCTGCTTTTACTAAACCCTGGAGTTTAAGCATGTTAATGCCCTTCACACATGGATCCAGCTAGTTTCAGTTTCTTAGGACAGGAAAACTACAGAATTGAGACCTATGGAGAAATTCATAATAAAACCAACAAAAGACTCTGACTAATTAAAAATATTACATCATAGTTTACAGTTAGACTTCAGAGTTTTTTCATCTGATAATACTAATTTCACATTGTTGCTTCCCTTGTAAAACCAACATTTCAGAAAATATTGCACCTAATTTGCAATATGATCTTTTTCTAAAGAGTTCTATTGTGATGTCAAATATATTCTCCATACACAAATAAAAAGATTGCAGCTGATTCCATCTTACACAGATGAGCTTAAAACTGATTTAGTCCAAAATATGTTTTTAACCATATTTTACATATTCGTTTGTGCACATCTACAGAATTGGATGAGATGGGCACACTCCTACACTTTCTGATTACCTTTGTAAAAAATCTTCACCTGTGCCCTGGAACACCAATGCATTTACAGACAAAAGCAGAGGAAAGCAGAACCCAGACTCTTCACTTTCATTGTTCTCCACTACATGATGCTTCTAGAGATGTGCTGTGTCAGCAGCACATATGCAAATTCCCTGTTACTCTCAGTTCTTAGAGAGTTGCCTAGAAAGTCAGCATGGCTACTGAAGCAGTGAACATTAAAGTAGCAGATCGGAGAAGGGAGGGAGGGGATAGTTTATGTTTGAAGGGAATGGAGAAGTTTGGAAAGAGGGACTACCAATTCAATTGCAAGAAGCCAAGATTTGAGATTCCTGCCATGTTGCTAGCACTGAAGTTGTAAGAGTAAATTAAGTTAGGTAAAAATCAAAAATGACTATTTAAAGTATTCAAAAGAAGGGCATTTGTGGACAAATAATTTAACTTAGGATTTTGTGTTTGTTCTAAAGCAGAAGTTCTCAAACTGTGGTCCATGACCTCCATTCAGGTTTAGAGAGTTTAGAATTCAATTAAAAAAAATCTCTCACATCAGCACTTACAGGACAAATACAAGGTTGACCCCAGGACTTATTGGCATCATCACGTTCACAACTGCAGAAAGAAGATAACTAAAGCTTAGTGATCTTCACATGGGTCAGAAATAGTTAAGTATAACACTGACTCTTCTTTTCAGTTTCTTTCTGGACTTGAAGGTTTGTCAAGCACAGCACAGATGGGGAAGGTAAGATACAGAACATCCAGAATACTATGTCTAGTTTAAATCAACGTGTACTACAATCTCACTTTTCGTGCATCTATCCTCCATTTCCTGTATATGGAGGAAACAGGATGGAGCTAAAAAGTCAGCCTCCAGCAGGAGGACATGACAGGTAATAACAGAAAGATATATCCCAGGGCCTGCCTGGTAATACATCCAGAAAAATATCAGTAAGTGTCACCACACCCAGAGGAAGCATGACTTGTTAACACAAAAGGTGGGGATGGGAAGGATGACTTAGGAAAGAGATGAGTGAATGGGAATGCTGGTCCAGCAAGCAAATAATCTACCCTCCCTCTCTCTCTCTACACTGTCTTCCCCTCTTCTGCGCCACACTTCATGTTCTAAATGTAGTGGAAGCATAGACTCCTACCAAATACAAACCATTTTACTTGTAATACTACTGGGAGAAAAGCATAAGTAGTCAGAAAAGGTCTACATCTGGAAAGAGGACAGATTTACTTAGCTCTTTGTTAACTGTTCACATTCCCACACAAAAACTGTCCCATCTTCGGGGGGGGGCATGTAAAACAAAAGCCCACTGTCTACCCTGAGGTCCAGGAAAGTCATATCAATAAGTAATTCAGTTCAGAAATGTATTTGGAATAGGAACTGCCCCCCTTTGTGCACACATTCATTTTGGCTGGAGTCCCCTCTATCAATTTAACTTAAATCAGCAAGGAATCAACTTATGCTAAGTTGGTAGGGGCACTGCTAAACTGAAATAAACATTTATGCAAGAGGACTATACCAATTTAATTCAGTACAACTCCTCCATACAGACAGCGTCTTTAATTGGTAGTTTTTCAATTAGAAGTCACCTGTTTGTAGAGGGGGAAATTACTTTCTATAAACAGAGGCATTGTACCTTATGAAATGTAAGAGGATAAGAAGGAGAAAGAGAGGCTCCTCAGAAAAAATGTCAACCTGGCTAGAGTATAGCAGTGCAAAAAGCCTGTTGCCATTTCTGAAACACCAGATTATTTGTAAAAATGAAACTGCTTTTGGAGCATAAGAACCACTTTTTCTATTCAAGGAACATAACAATAGCAACTTAATGCTAACACGTTTTTGAACAAGAAGAAACTAGAATGAGAGTAGACTTTTCTTCCTGATTCTGTGAGGGCATGTGGGCAGTATATCTAGCAACATAATCAATAGAGGGGGGGAAAAAAGTGTTTAGTACTGGGTATTTTGATTGGCTAAAGACTACTTGTTAGGGAGCTCTTTTCTCAAAAAGTTCCTAGCCTTCAAGCCAGCAGGCACCCTGAAGCATCAAAATGAAACAAGTACCAAACTGAAACAATAAGGGCATACTTGGGACACATGTATATACTTTAATTAGACCATTATCTTTAATTACATTTTCTTAATAGCACATTGGGCACAAATATTTAAAAAAAAAAAAAGGGAGTATCTGACGAACAAAGTCCAAACCCAACTGAAGATTTGGAAGAGGATATCCTTATCTTAAGCCATTATGACCTGTTTTACTGGAACTCTGAAGGAAAGCATTTCCACTTATTTAGACTGTCTTTAGAAGAGCTTTTTATTGGTTGTTTTTTTTTTTTAAATTGGGAAGGAAACTGCAACTCTGACTGCAGTAGAATGGTCTCATATTTGATCCTTAAATTAAGGGGCAAATCTGAACAAACCCTGGTCCTGGTGTTTAATTAATTCTACAAAAATAAACACAAGACAAATAGCATTTAAAATATTTTATGAGAACGTTTTTGTTGACAGGCAATAGTCCCTGCTGAGACTAGATGTCTCAATACAACCGGAAGGTTACGTGCAGGACTCTTTTGGAAAAACAATTTGCTAGAGGAAAGGGGAAAAACCAGTTGTTAAGTCTATAACACTGCAGTGCTAAATATAATCTTTAGAATCTATTTACTTAGAGGAGGGTTTTCAACATTTTTTGGCTGGCGTACCCCCTGATGTCCGATCAAAAAATGGGGGGGGGGTGTTCCCCGGCAGCCAATCAATAAGCATACCCCTGGTTGACAACCCCTGACTTACAGCAACAAAATGCTTTACCTGCTGGCCACTTTCATGTGACTGTTGTCAGGCACTCACGAGGGTCAGTAACTTAAGGAACTTTTCTCCCACTTGCAATAAGAATGTGGGAGAAACAAAGTTTCCACCTTTTCTTCTGAACAGGTTGGAAGTTTTGATTTGTTTTTAGAAGTTGTAAGAGTTAACAACTGAGGCATAAAAGTAATGTCCTTCTGCCTGGGAAATAATTATGCACCAGTATACACAAATACTTTTATTGTACACTTACTAAATCACTAACTCCACAAGGTTAAAAAGAACGCCTGTACTTAGCCAGGGTCCTCAGCATTTGTTGCAGCAGCTTACAAAGGAAAAAGAGTAATGCAAATGTTTTGCAAAACCTTGAAGATTTTCCTCTTCTGCCGTAAGATTCTTTCCAAGGGAACATAAATCTATTCAATAATAAGGCAACAACAGCAAACGGCGTATTGGGAGGCTTAGGGTCTGAAACTGGCTTCTGGATTTTGGTAAAGGTTCTCTCAGAACCACCCGGTAGTTTAAGCAGGAATGTGTGGGCAGAGCCAGCCCGGCTTTACTGCTTTGAGTCCCCGAGGTTATTAGCCCTGGCTGGAGGGGGGCGCCAGCAGAACCATCTTTCCTCCACTCTGGTCAGGGAAGTGCGAGGGCGCCTCAGCAAGCGGCTCAAACGCCAAGCTCGTGCGTGGAAGCCGCAGGCGGACAGAGCCGCTTCCAGCGGCCGGCAGCGGGGGCCCAGGCGAGGAGCGGCCGCGGCCCGCCACCTCCCTCGCCCCCCCGGCGGGGCAGCGCGCAGACCAAGAGCGTTCTGTGCGCGGCGCCCGCGCCCATTGGCTGCGCTCGGCCCGGTCCCTTATGATGTCATGCGGCTGGAATGCGCCGGGCGCGGAGCTGGAGGCGCGCTCTTCGGCGGGGGGCGCCGGGGGAGCCCGCGCCTGGTCCCCGGCCCCGCAGACCCGCCGCGGGGGGCGGGGGCCGGCGGCGGCGGCGAGGCGCGGCCCCCGCGTCCCCTCCCGGCCCGAGCGGGCAGCTCGCAGCAGGGACTAGCCTCCCGCCCCGGCTGCGTCGCCCGCAGCATCCCACCGCCGCGGGCTGGGCCTGGCCGGGCCGTGCACCCGCTCCCGCTCCCCCTTCCCCTTCCCCGGGGCGCTGGCTGGCTGAGGCCGAGCCCCCCGCGGCGGCGGGCGCAGACAAAGCCGGGCGGGCCCCGGTCGCTGCCCCGCTCCGCCCTACCTTGTTCTTGACCTCGGCGGACAGCCCGTACGAGGGGCCCTTGTTGAAGTGGGTCATGTCGGCGGTGCGTGCGCGCGAGGCTGGGGCTGAGCGGCGAGTCCGGCCCGGGCGAAAGTTCTAGTCCCACCCCCGGCCCGGCCCGGCCCGGCCCCGCCGCGGCCCCCAGCGCCGCCGCCATTGGAGCAGCCCGCGGGCCAATCCGGGCGGGCAGCGCCCCCCCCCCCCCGCGGGCAGGGGGCGGGATGGGGCGAGGGGCTGCGCGGATGTGGCACCGCTGGGCGGGGGGCGAGGCCTCTTCGCCAAAGCATCAGCAGTCAGGAGCCCGCTGCCGTCCTCACGCAGCCCTGGGAAAAGCACCGACTTGCCCGGCACGGCGCTGGAAGTGCCCCCTCATGTCTAACCCATGCGGTGGCAGTGCCCTGCCCTCGCCCACCACGGAGGAAGCTGCTGGCTGGGACCCAAGGGTCCTACCAGGAAGGAGCGATGGTGGCACGGCTTGGAACCGAGCGCCTCGGCTTGGGTACCTCCTGGCTGGCGGGCAGGGATGCTGCCCAGCCTGGCCCAGGTCTCTGCTCTCCAAGTTGGCTCAAGTCTCCATTTCATATCCTGGGGTGTCACGACTGCTGCAGGCCGACTCCTGGGCCCCGTTAGTCCGGTTCTGCTGAGGCAGGGCATTGGTGTCAGCATGGATTTGTCTGGAAAAAGGACCTGGGTGGCCCCAGTTCAACATTGCTGTGTTCAGGGATTTGCAAAGCATGTGTGAAATGCTGGTGAGGATTGCAAGGCCCCAAGCAGGCCCTCATCGCAGGCGGAAAATCCCACTTTCTGAGTTGCCAGGCTGACTGTAACCTCTCCAGTAAATGACTTCACTTCGCCTTTCCGTCTGCTGAACAATATTACCCCTCCTAACACCTTGAATACTTTGGAAAGCCCCAACACAAACAGGGCAAAAAGTCAAGTCACAAAAGACTCTGGAAAAGTTGAGAAGCCAAGAAGGCTGATGACATTTTTTAGTTTGGATGCTAGGCTTCTGCATAAGCCTTTACTGAAATATGAATTTACGGTGTAGCTCTGCTCTGCCAGTGCAGGAGGCTTCTGAAGGTCTGACATGCCATTCACAGCACGAAAGTAGAATGAAACATTAAATGGATATAAGCCCTTATCTTGTCTGTGCTAAAAGAATATCAGCCACCCAAAAGCAAAATCTCTTACGCTATAGAGCAAGAGTATAAAAAATACAGCCACTGGAGCTATAGCATCCGACCAATGGGGCTCCTGAAAAGGTGGGATGAGTGCTGGCAGGGCCCACCACCAAACTCTAACTTTTGGAACCCCTTTGGGGACATGTGTTGGCATGGAGGGGTAAGTGACAGGTGCATTAACCCTTTATGCTACCACTGTTCACCCTGCTGCTCAGTGCAGGTTTAGGTCCAGCCTGCAAAGCAGGGGCAAGGGAGTTAGAGTAGTAACTACAGCAATGAGTGAGTTCAAAATCAAGTGAACTTCTGAAGAGAGTGAAAGATCAGGGAAGAAGAAGAAGAAAAAACATACAGACAGCTACAATAAGATGAAAGAGTAGTAAGCATTTGGGTACTTTCATAGGTGATCATGATCGTGCCCCCAGACTGACTGCTGTATGTATGAAACTGTAGAACAGCGAATGCTTAGTCTTCCCTCATGTCATTCCCTGTTAATATATATTGGTCACTTGGCTGAATTCATCCTATTGTGCAGAATATTTACTGTTATTATTATTATTATTATTATTCCCATTTTCTTCATATCTTTTGTAACCTACAGTGTAAATAAATAGCAAGTTGAACACAGTCAACATTTAACAATTTAAAGCTGTGGTTCTCAACCTTTTTAGATTCCAAACATCTGTTGCTGGCCTCAAGAATGCCTTTAAGACTTGAGACCCCTCTTAGCTTTTACTTGTTTCTTGACTGTAGTTCAGAATGTTTTTGATATTACTTGAACACACTGGATTTATCTTGTGAATCATGAAGGTGTTTGCACAGATAGTGGTAATATTGCACTGCACCCTTTGGCACACTTAAACGGATCTCACAGCACTCAGGGGGCTGTAGCATTCTTTTGGAGAATCGATTTAGAGAAAAAATGTCAGTCAAAAGTTGAACTCTTGATGGGTTAGACCCAGAACTGTAGCCCAAACTAGTCCTTTTCCTGTTCTATTTCAGATAATATAAACTGGTTTGTTTTGCTATAAATACCACACTGAAACTACTTGGGAACAAAGACCTAATTGATCTTCTATTGAAGTTGGTGGCCACATCAGACCATACCAGTCTTGAATGAGTCAAGGGGCAGCCAAAAAATATTTTATGTGCAGTATCCTGAATCGGTTAAACCTAACTCACCCCACTACTCTACACAGCCTCTAAGGAAAACAGTTAGTGCTGTTCTTAATTAAAGGAAACAAAACTGTCTGGGCTATCCAAGGGAAAATCGAAACTATTGTACCAGAGAAGAGAAACACTGAAGAATAGGGTGAGGGAAATGACAACTCAAATAAAATGATATAGCTCAGTTAACTTTTGGGCATTAATTTCGGAATGATTAATCTTTCATGGATCATAGAGAACAAATGAGTTAGGGCTAACTCAACACCCATTTTAGTACAAAGACACGTTTCCATTGGCTTCAAATGAAGTTGAATAAGAAACATTTAATCATGTACTCAGCCATTCTTCCTAGCATAAACAGTAGTTTGGGGACTCAATGCTATTTAAAACCTGTTCACTTTTCTCTTCAGTTGTTAAATAATCATGCATTTCACCAATTTTGAAGCAAGTTATTTCTGTCAAGTAGAAGACAAAAATGGGGCAATATTTTCTTGCTAGACAATTCCATTGTAGATTCAAATTATTTTTGAACAAGTAATTTCAAATTTAAATTTTTCACATGTACTAATTTAGACATAGATATTTTCCATATATTTATTCCCTGATATTCTATGCCCAGTTAGAAATTTACAACCCTTTGGTTTGGTGGCTGTCTTACTAGCTTTGTGATCAGTAACATGCTTATTAGTAGCCCTCTATTAAGAGATATTTAAGCCAGATTCAACAATACTGTGTGACTGCTTTGCACTCTAAAGGCAACGCAGAGCAGTAATAAAACCAGTCAGATTAGCGGACACATACCAGAGAATTTAATTCATTATGTCTCCCTCCCACCCCTTTTTTCTAGACTCTTTATTATTAAGGCTATTTGTACAGAAAGATTTGTACCAGACTTATTCTCCCCTGAAATCATAATCTTCTTTGTGACATCCCAGTTATTTTTTCAGAAGCCATTTGAAATGTCATAAAACTAAATTAATTCAGTTGAGAGCAAAAGAAAATGGATTGTTAGGAGTCAAAATCCTGTTGTCATACCAGGATAAACACCAGCCTCACAAACATACGTATTTGGATAATCCCACTCTGGGCCTAATACATCACCAGCATAATTCCATTTGAAATCAATGGAGTTCCAATAGGAATTGATGTGATGCAATGGGAATAGTCAGGGACAAAAAGTTACTCATGTGTAAGTATTGTAGGGCTGTAGCCATATTTAGTAGTGATAGATGAAGGCATATCACAGGCTGGTTGGCACTGTAAATGCTGTTAGGTTCAGCTTTGTGATGGATCAGCTACTTTTCCTCCCTGCCCAGCTGATCCTGATCTACTGAGCATTAGATGACTTTGATCAGTTAGCTTACCCAGCTGAGGATGAGGTAGGTACTTTCCCCATAGAAATGGGAGTACTTAGCTGTGGGAGGTGAACAGGGGGAAATTTAGCAGAATTTTACATGAGCCTGGAGCCTAACAGCTGGTAGAATGGAGTAGAAATCTGCTTAACCCTGTGCATAGCTCTAAAGGAGGGATAGAGCTGTGAATTTAGGGACCAGAATAGGAGGTATTAAAATAAAGACTACAAGGATTCTGGGGGTTGCATTTGAGTAGTGAGCCTAAATGTACCTGGAAATAAAGACTTATCTCCTGTACTGATGGGAAAGGCTACATATGCCAGAACAAGAGTTAAAGTGGGCAATGAAGAAAAAAAATGAGGTGGGAGTATTCACAAAGGTGGCGTCACTAAGGGAAAAAATTCTACAGCATGTGCTGTTGTGGGGTTGAAAAGAGTTTTCTGGCTCTGAGGTAAATGAAAGTGGGGTAGAGAAGTTGAGAACTGGAGACTGCAGTGAGGGAAAGATGGGGCCTGAAAGACCAAAAAAAGTTTAATATATTGGACCCCACAAAAGGGAATGCTGTTTTAAATCCTCTGAATTGCAAACAGTTTATTCTATGAGAATCAAAAGAAGAAATCGATGACCATGAGTGCACTTCGGTGGGGCACAAGAGGAGAGTGCAAAGAATGATTCCATCATGCCATGGCTGAGCTAAAAGGAGAAGAACAGATACAGCTTTATGGTTACTTCCAGGAGGAAACTTCTGGGAATTTTGGGCGATCCCAGTGGTTGACGATGTTCTTTCCTAGAGTTTTAAGACTGGTTTTAGGTCTCAATCCTGCAACAGTCTGGGCACATGCTTAAATCCTTAGAGGGATTATTACTACGTGTATCAGTAATCTGACTGAGCTTAGGGCAGGACTGGACCATTAAAGAATTTTACAATTAACAAGATTGTGATTTTGTGCTCAATTAAATGTGAAGTTACATGTCAGTAGAGCCCTCTTAAGAATACATCTTAGTTCAATATACAGTAATATAACAAACAAAAAAGTGTTCGATTAAAAATCAAGCACATACTACATCTTCTCATGCTACTTAGAATATCTATGTTTATGCACATAACTTAGTTTGATAATTCTCAGAAAACTCCTTGGATGTATAGTATTCTGCAGCAACTGCCCTGTTTTCTGTAATTAAACATGCCCTAGTGTGTGTACAATATCTTGTTTTATATCTGCCAACTATTTTGACAGATTTCTCTCTTTTTTCCCTTCAGAGTTTGTCTGCTCTTATAGAATAATTCATAATGCTGAAAGGTGTTGCTAGCTCACCTGTCTTCCCTTTCTAGCAAATCCATAAAATATGATTTTTCTTGGAAATCATGAATGTCAGCTAAAAGGCACATACTGTCACATACTAATATTTAATTGAACTATGAGGGAAAAGGGGAGGGAGGGACTGGATGTAACCTCAGGAGGTCAATTAGTCCAACCCCTTGCTGAAGGCAGGATTGCCCCTGTCTAAACCATCCCAGAAAAATGCACTTAAACTCCCAAGAATGGCAAATCCACACAAGCTGTGGAAGTAAGTTTCCAATCCTTAATTATTCTCATAGTTAGAAAGTTCCTCCTAATATCCAATCTAAATTTATTTTAGTGCAATTTATAATATTATCTGATGTTGCAGGGGATACTCTGCAAGAACAAAGAGCATTTTTACATATGCTCTGGGGGGTGGAGGGATACTTTAATTATCAACCCATGCTAATTAAAAGTGCCTGAACATCATGTGTATCAGTGTCCACCATGCTGAAAAATGGTGGTAGGGTGCTTTGAACTAAATCTCATTGAACGAGCTTTAGTTCAATGCGCACCACCACCATTTTTCAGCACAGAAATAGTGGCACACATGACACAGGAGGCTGCTGGTGTGCTGTAATTTCCATGCTCCAGCAGACACTATTAATTGAGTCTGCTTCAACACACTGGAAATCCAGTGCATCAGAGCTGGCTTCCTGCACATCTATAGGAGCCCAAATAGTCTAGAGGGGTTGCAGGAAGAAATAGTCTTATCTCCATCCTCTTTAGAGCTATCCTTCATGATTTTGAAGACCTATCAAATTCACCATTAGCCCTTTCTTCTCCAGACTAAATAGTCACAGTTCTTCAACATTTTCCTCTGATGTCATGTTTCCTAGGCTTCAAATGATTTTTTGTTACTCCCTGTTGGACTCTTCCTACCTTATTTATATCTTTCTTGAAGCAGTAGCAATTTGCCCGTCAAGAATGACAGGGGTGGGGACGGAGCCCCGCATCCGACCTCATGCCTTCCCTTCCCCCCACCCCTCTGCCACTCCTCACCTGGCCCTGCTCCCCCCCGCAGGTGCTCTAGGTCCAGCCCCGTTCTACCCTTACCCTCCTGCCACTCCTCATTCAGCCTCACTCTACACCCCTCCCCCCCGCCACTTCAGGTCTGGCCCCAATCCCTCGCCCTTGGTCCCCCCCATCAGTTTGGGTCTAGCCCTGCTCCCCCCATCCCCCTGCTGCTTCAGAATTTCCTGGCCCGCCTCTGCCTGCCTCCCCACTCTCCTCCTCCCTCCCTGCCTGCCACTTTCCCTTCCCTTCTGGCTGTTTTGGGGGTGGCAGGGAGGCACTGCTACCGTAATCCCCCCTTCACCCTCAGGTTGGGAGGCAGAAGGGAAGCCCTACTGCTTGGGTGGCCGAGGCGTGTTCCCTGCCACCAAACTTGCCCAGCAGCAGTGAAAACTTGGGCCTGTGCAGCCCAGGCTGCCCAGCCAATCGCTGCCTATCCTCTTGGCAGCACAGGCACAGTTGGCCAGAAGCATTATGGGCAGATAGACTAAGCCTTTTATTATATTAGAATGGTATCTAAAACTAGACACAGTACTCCAGGTGAGGCCTTGCCAGTGCTGAATAGACTGGAAGAATCATTTCTCTTGACTTGCATGTGATGTTCTTGTCTTTTTTGTGTTATTTAATTTCAGTCTGCAGTTTGAAACCTCCAAGTCCTTTTTCTGTAGCTTTGCATCCTAGGTCATATTTGTATATTTGATTGCTCAGTGAAGGAATTTGCACTTGTCTCTTGGATTTTATTTGACTAATTTCAGACCATTTCTCCAGTTGAAAAAACCTATCCTCCATGGCAGGGCTGACCCTAGGGGTGTGTGGAGCCTGGGGTGTATCAGCCTGTGCGGGGCCGGAGCATGGAGTAGGTGGTGGTGGTGGTAGTGGTGAGCAGCTGAAACACAGAGCGAGGAGGGGAGGAGGGAGAGGCAAGCCGCCAGAGTGGGGAGCCAGTGGCGAGCGGCAGCCGTGTGGAGTGGTGGTATCCTCGACATTGTCTGTGGGGCCCATCAAAGCAAGGTGCCTGAGGCAGTCGCCCCCATTTCCCTTCGACAAGAGACAACTCTGCTCCAAGATGCCTCCTATATTATGAACCTTGCTACCAGTTAACTAAGTGTGCACCCAAATCCATCTTTCACTAAGCAGTCTGCATATACACATTCAAATAATCTCCCCGGATTTGTTCTGTTGGTAGAAAAACTTACCCAGAGCCAAGCGTACAGACATTCAGTTATATGCTGAGGCCCTGAAGAGTAGAGATCTTGCAGTGCTGACACTGTATAGCTGAGGGGAGGAGAAGGGAGGGGCCTGTGCACTCATTTCAGGGCTCTGCAGTCTCCCTTTGTCTGCCTGGCAGCAGATAGCAGCAGTGCATAGGGTAGCCCTGGTTGGCTAACCCAGACTGCCCATAGTCTGTGGCATCAGCATGTACAGACATTTATTCTCCCAGGAGAAACTCTCCTGGAAGTGATTTAACTATGTTTGTTCCCTGGAATTATTTTTCTCCTGGAGTGGCCAATTTTACTGCAAGAGAAAAAGTGGAAATAAAACTTCTTAAAGCCTATAAAGGCTGCTGTTTTGCCTTCCCCACCCTTCCCCACATGGAGGACACAAGTAGCAAGAAAAGGAACATCTGACATGGGCAGAATAGAATGTGAAAACACCGCACCTCATAAATTACACTAATTAGATCAAATGACTAGTTATTGGTTTATTTGTGCTGCAAAAAAAGAACAGAGCCAGCTCAAATGTAAGAAAAGTCTGTAAGGAGGGGCATGAAAGCAGTTTAAAAATATCGATTTAAATACTATGAACTGATATAATTTGGAGGAATTACCTACCAGGAAACACCTGACACAGGTCATTTTTAGCTATTATAAAATGTTTTTTTTGGTTTTTTTATTTTAAAAGTACAGAAGAAACACAGAGATTCCTATAACTAAGTAGTTTCTATTTGCCCAACAGAGTATTACTCAATGCTAATACTTGCCTACTGAGTATATTACTCAATAGGTAAGCAATATTTCATTCTTTAAATTCCACTAGGTTTATAATTCCAAAATGACTATTCAAGTTTTAGTAGATGTGCAGTGCAAAAGCACTAACCCCTAATAAGAGGTAAGACCTGAGTCTACATCCACAGAAATTTGGGTTTCAGAGGCTACAGGAGTAGGTTTAATTGTCCGCAGTTGATCCTACCTCAGTTAGCTAAAGTAAAACCAACCAACCAGACAAACTTATTATTAAAATTATTTTTTTCCAAACGTATTCATCAGGGATTATTGTTACTAAGGAACGATCTTATTCTTGAAATGGAAATGACTGTAGTGTCAAGCAGAACTACCATGTGGTCTCAAACTAGTGTGATACTAAGGACCCAGGTTCAATCCCCATATAGGACATAAGACCTTTCTTGACTCAGGCAGGGATTTGGACTACATGACTTCTTGAGGTCCTTTCCAGTCCTACTTATCTATGAGTGTAGTGAGTATTCACTTTCATATTTGGCCCTTTCACAAGTAGTTTCTAAAGCTGAGGTAAAAGTATACATGTTCAAGATCTCTGAATTGATTTTTTTCCTTTTACTATTAAAGCTAATTAGTTATATATCAAAGTTTGAGTTACGTTGCTAGAATCAAAAACAGGATGCTTTCTTAACATATATAAAGTGCAGGCTTTTACAATTTATTTAAATATTGCATGTTTCTGGCTTAAAAAAGAATATATCTGCAAGCAGCAATGAAATGTGTTTTTAATAAATTCTGATGTGAACATACTAAACTACAAAGTTCTCAATATCTCCTGCTTATCCACAGATAAGCTTGGTTTCTCACACAGTCCTATTTTGGAGGGACCACTCTAAGGGTGGAGTGTTTACAGTTCAATAGTTTCTTCAGTAATTGGCTCCCAGCCTCTGCTAGGATTACAAAAAAGGGTGTCATCTCCTATCACACGTAGTATTTTTCTCCAGTCAACATCTAAACTTCCTTCACACCTGCTTCCTGAAAATACCCTATTTTCAGGGTAATAAAGATACTTAATAAAATGGTATTTAGTTGCACGGCACTGCATGTTGCATTAAAGAACTAAAATGCTAATGGAAAGAATGAAAACTACTCCTGTTTGGTAATTCAAATCTGAATGTATCAGAAAGGAGGAAGAAACAAACTACATCTTACATCTGCTAAAATTGGTATTCCAAACAGTTTAAGAACATTTTTGCCAAAAGATTTTGAACAGCTTTCTGTGAACTCCCATCTTTGAGCTGTGAACTCCTGTGTTTGGGAGGTGAAGGTGACTTCAAGTAAAAAAAAATTGAACATTCACGTATTTTGTGGGGTTTTGTGAGGCTAAACGCTGCATAAGATAAACGGCTGGACTCCATCAACGATGAGCGAATAGCTAAGGTAAAATGGTAACATTTACCTCAGGCTTGACACCATCCTTCTTGAAATCAGGTGCCACCGAGCCCCAGTTGTCAAAATGGCAAGAGGTTTTAAAAAAAATATATATATATTTTTAGGAGAATAAGATTTCACATAATTGAGGAGATTTATAAAATATTTAATGGATGTTGGAGGAAATGATTGAGATTTGGGCAATGGGTTTGTACCTTGCATCAAGGACAGGAAAACTTTCCAGCTGCAGGTTGGCACCCATTTCTGGTATGAGTTGCCTGCTATGATCTGACCTTGTCTCAGCTGGCTCTTTTATAGCTTTGTTAGAAGTAAATAAGTCAAATGATCAAATATGCAGTTGGTATACAGAGATTTCCTCACCACTTAATCTTAATCTGTATGTTTAGGTGCCTACACACAAGTAAAAAGCTGCTCAGGCAAATAAAAGGTCAGTGTGGTCATAATCCCTTATGCATACTTTTCAGTTAGCTCAGGACTGATTTAAGCACCACATTTACAATATGAAGTTGCCTGGTATGATCTGGCCCCATGTGTTGCCTGATATGATCTGGCTCTTTACTTACAACTTAATCTTGGTTGTAAAATTCTATGTAAGGGAGCATATTAACTAAGTGCTTCAGTTCTGCTAATACTTCATGTGCTTAACTTATTCTATTAAACAAAAAAAACCCATATGTAACAGTTTTAACAGATGAGCATCAGTAATTCCATTGAGTTCAATGAGACTGCCCATATGAATAAATATAAACAGTAAGACTTTGATCCCAAATATTTGGAGTAGTTCTTGGACTGACTTCTGGACATCCTTTCCCCTCAGCAGCAAACATCACATGAGGAGATTAAATGCTTAATACTACAGTTCAAAGCAATGGGTCACATCTCTACAATGTATAATACCATTCAAATTAGTGTTTAAGCAGGGATGATTTGTTTTTCCAAAATTTGTAAATGCTGAAGTGGGCTACTCTTTCTGTCAAATGTATTTGTTGGTGAATAAGTTTTCTTTGGTTTTCCCCCCAGCCCCTCCCTCCCAGGGCAATTTTGCAGCCTCCACTGAAATAGAAATTAAGTTGTATTATCAGTATCCAAAGCTAGGTCACAAATTCAAGGCAACAGGCTAGTTGGACAGTATAACAATAGATCAGGAAATATTAATCACTAAGCCACTGTCAAAAGAAATGAGAGTTAACAATAGTATTCATGAAGCCTGACTGTAACAATGCATCAAACAAGCAAAGGCACAGTCCCTTTTTTCTTTTTAATATGAATATATGTAGGTGGAGATGAGCCTACAGCTGCAGAGGACAGGACTAGGAACAATGACCTCAAGTTACAGCAAGGGAAAATGAGGTTGGAGATTAGCAGGAACTTTCTCATTCTGAGGCTGGTCAAGCATTGGAACAGAGAAATTACATCCTTGGAAATTTTCGAGAGCAGATTGGACAGACACTTGTCTGGAATGGTTTTGACAGGGATGATCCTACTGTGACTGGGGGCTGAACTTGATGACCTTGGAAGGTCCCTTTCAGCTCTAGGTTCCTGTGATTCTAGATTCAAATCATGTGGAACAAATATGGATATATCCTATATTTTAAATCCATCACCCAATGAACATGGGTAATTTTTCTTATATGTTAACTTTCAGTAAGTGTGAGACAGTACATGTAGATCTGAGAGTGATCGAACAGAGGCTCACTATTCATATTTTTCTATATTGACTCTTATGAAGCGATTCTCTCAGAAGTCTCCTTTTAGACACTCAGTTTCAGCCTACAGGTAAAAATATGTGTTTTTAAAATCACTAAATCATAGAAAAGTAGGGCTGGAAAGGACCTCAAGAAGTCTAGTCCAACCCCTTGTTCAAGGTAGGAACATTCCTATGGATCCCGTTTCTCTCCAAGTTGGGGACTATAAACATATTAATAACCCCAAGTGATGCCATCCTTAATATAACTTTTATACCTTTTGCACAACACAAAATTATTTTATATCTCTGCATTTAAACAATTTTTTATACCCAAGCCTGTCATACAATAGAAGAAATGCCTTTATAAAGACAAAATTTTACAAATATCTGATTTCTAAATTTGACATGATCTTTAGAAATGTTATGAAAGAAACAAAATCTACAGAGACTCTTCTTCTCATGTCTCTACACCACATTTGATCATTTTGTTACACATTTGTGCTCATCATTATGTTTTGCAAGGTCTTTCATTGTACACATGCCTTCAAGCAGCAGGTGTTGCATAGTCTGAGGCTCTGTGCTGCAGTCAGTGGTTAAACCAATGGTATAGCTCCACTTCTTCATTAGTTCCTGACTCTGGTACGCAAGTGCTTGAGACACTGCCGGCTTTACCATGGTTCATCAGCCCCTGGTGGTAAGGACTTGGCTGCTGGAGTGTACATTTTTCTGCTGTCAGGTATTTGCTCTCATTCCACATCTGCAGGTCGTGTATCTCCTTCATTGTGGCATCAAGAGGGTGGGTACTGGTAAGGAAGCTCCTAAACGACTTTAGACATTTGTGCTGCGGGATGGTTGTCATCTGCATAGGTAAAACATTTTGTTTCCAACTTGATTGGTTGGTCATTCGCATAGATGTTATATGCAATGCAAGTACTGTACTTCAAACCACGATCTGCAGAGATAGACATATCAGAATCTATCTATAGTTTGTGCTATCATTCTTGAAATGTCATATCAATAATTTTTTTGAATACTTAATACAGCCCCTATGTGTAAATATTATTATTTTCCTTCAATCGCAAACAATATCCTAAACTACTATCTAAAATATATTTACTAAAAAGAACCCTGTTTGTCTGTCAGAATATTTCATTATCTATCTCTTTTGACTCTGACATTCCAAGCGTTTTATAGAATAACCAGTATCTCAGGATCTTGAATCCAGCGGTTTCTTGGTTATGAGTAAAGAAGATAAGAGGTAGGCATAAATGTGATATAGCATCAAATTTTCATTTGATAACACAAATGTCTTAAATTTGTAGATAGATGAAATCTATCTTCAGTGCTATTAAAATAATTAGGCATTACCAAAAACAAAGATGAATTTTCAAAGGGAGTATGTGTGTACATAAATATCTATATGTATACTAATAAGCAGTGTTTTAAAAATAGAACAAAAGTAACCTTAAATCATATTTGCACAAACAGGGACATTACATACAATTAAAAAAAAAATTATTGGAAAAAGGCTTTTCTTTTGCTGAAAGGTATTGTAAATACTTATGGCATTTCAACTCTTCTTGCTTCTCAGACATCTCACTGCAACATGGTGTGCTAGAAGATGAATAATACTATTAACTATATCCATAACATTATTGTAATAAATATCATGGTTTGGTTCAGAAGAGACTGGCTGTTGAACACTATACAGTATACTTTAGGAAGATGAATCCTGCTTTAGAAACCCAAGCACTTACAGTGACAGTGAGCTTAATCCTGCTGGTAACAGGACTGTCCTTATACTCAAGAGAAGGAAAGCCAAACGATTAGGAACAAAACGGAGAATATGGAACACTGATCTGGATCTTGGTTCAAATCCTGATTTTTAATATTATTCATTTGTGACAATTAATGGAAGCAAGTTTGAATTTGCCTTCACTGATCTCTATCCAATGCACAAGTTCAGACTCTTATCAATACAGTAGGCAGCCCCAGCCCAGGACAGAATAGCAAGCATCAAAGCTGCAATTAAAAAACAAAAAACCCAAAACAAATGGAACTGTTTTTTTGTTTTGTTTTTGTAACAGAAATAGCTCCCTAGGGGGTCACCATGCTCTCCCTTAGCACCCCTTACCGTATCCAGTCAGCCTACGATGCACCCTCAATCTCGCCCGCCACATCTTTAATGTCAATTATGTAATTAGGGAGGCTGCCTCTTCGGTTCTCCTGGACATGGTTATCCTCCCGTACATTAGCCCAGCTCTGTAAATGGGGGTTCCTGGGCACCCCAGCCTTATGAGCTACGCTTGGCTCCAACCACCACTTTGTCATGCCCCAAGCCTTACAGATGTACCAGATGTTGTTTGGTCAGTCTCACTCTCTGTGCCCCCTTTTTGCCTCGGGGCTTACCGCAGCCTTGGGGCTCAGGTGGCTGTCATTGTGCCTGGCCCCAACTCTCCTCCTTGGGGTCTCAACCCCCTGCTGGGCTCAGGCAGCCTCAGTCTTACCTGGCCTCCAATTCTCCGCTCCCCTTTGCCTTGAGGCTGGGGTCAGTGCACCCCCAGATGCTGTGCCCTCTGTCACCAGGGTCCCCACATTACCATGGAGCCCCTGTGAGGCCTCCTCCAACCCCTAATAGCCTCACTCAGTCCTCTGGTATAAACCACAAACACAAAGTATAAGCCCCTGGGCTATAACATAAATTCTAGCTGCTTAGCTGTAACATCCTTCAAGCCACCCGATGGGTACTCCGTCTCTTTCCCCCAGCATCAGCCTGCTTGTGCAGTCCAACTTCTCCTCTTTACTCACATAGGAAGAGTTCTCTCTCCCTTGGCAGCCAGCAGCCCCCTTTGCCTCTGGCTTGTGATGTATATGTAGGCACCAGGCCCTGCCCCTTCCAGTTACCTGACCAGGCAGGTGTAAGTCCTTACTCTCATTAACCAGTTGGCCCAGCAACCTGCATCTGGGTCCTTATCTCTGCTCTCAAAGTAGCAGCCACTTTGGTGCCCTGCTACAGTTTTGTTTTTGACTAACTAATCAGTGCATTGCTTCACTAATGTATTTACTATCTGTCCCTGATGTAATGAGCAATTCTTCATTATTCTTTCTGAAGTTTAATGTAAAAACTACATCTCCTTAGAATGAATGTTTTAAAATACTAATGCAATAATCCAGAATCTGTGAATTGAAGCAATCTTTATCACAGTTTAAAGTGACCAACATTTAAATTAACTGGGCTTAAAAGCACAGCACTTCAAACAAATGAATAATTGAATAGGCTACGATTTTGGATACCTACAGCACATAATAGAAACCACGCAAAAAAGATAACTTTGACCCAAGGCTTCTGAAATGTGTGGCCTGATTTTAATGTCCCTTCCAGATATTTACAAAGTGAACCACTGCAAATTAGAAGAAGCTAAGTGCAAATTGGATGAGGTTGAGTGAAAGTTCCTTCACTAGTAGTATTGTTGGATGTTATCTTAATTTCCTTCTGGGGTGCCATCATTTTGACCTTTTAGCCTTCCTCAGGATAGAAATATAGGCACCTGGAAAAAAAATTAAATAAATGTGGAATAATCTCTGGAATATATGAGTCAAGTGTTTTTACTTTCTTTAGTCTTTCAGAGATATGCTTAGCAACGCCAGAAACAGAACTGTAATTTGAAACACTCAGTTTCTTAAAGGAACCACTTCCCTGCTAATGTTGTGCCAACAGATTTATTTTATTTTTTCAATTACACACATATGCAGATAGCATATCAATACTTGAAGATCAAACTGAGGACCTGGACCTGAGGTCATTTACTTCGGCAAAATTCCTACTGGCTTTCATAAGAATTTTGTCTAAGACTGCAATTCCAGGCTTTCAGTTTGAGTAAACCTCTAACGCCTCAGTTCCTTTTCTTATTAGTAACTTTGCCTGAGTAAGGACTGGAGGATCAAGCCTTTAGATGAAATTCTATGAATTAAAGGGACTTGACCTAGGAGTGAAATGATGTCAAGTTTTGATTGAGAGCATGGTTGTTCCCAGTTGAGCTATAAATCCTTTTAAATGCCATTTATGGTGGAAAAGTGAAACTACTTTAACAAATATACCAGGATCACTTTTGTAATTCTTGTCCATGAGCATACTGTAAGTATAACAGGGATCTCAAAGAGGCTTTTCCAATTTATTAAAATATTTTTGCTATAATTTGCAATTTTGTTTCTTTATTTTTTCTTTGTTTCTTCTTTTTAAATAACTTGCTTCATGCCAAACACTTGATATTCAAATCACTGCTTGATTTATTTTACATACTAGCTTTAGCCAGTAAAGCATGTCATCACCCTCACTTAATTTATAACAGAACGTAAATTGTGCTGCGTCTGCTTCTCTGTAATCCATTAGCTAAAATAGGATCTAGTAATTTATTGTTCCCTGCCATCCACAAGAGAAGATGAAGAAAACTAGGCTTACAGGGATGGCTACTAAGCAGTGAATAACCAAGCGTTAAAGTGAGTTAAAAAGAAGGTCATTAAGGCTGC
Source organism: Crocodylus siamensis (assembly GCF_052110815.1). Lineage (NCBI taxonomy): Eukaryota > Metazoa > Chordata > Crocodylia > Crocodylidae > Crocodylus > Crocodylus siamensis. The sequence continues at coordinate 33,962,783 of NC_143399.1, forward strand.
TTTATAAGAAAAACATTCTCTTTCTTTTCAGTGAAACAAAGTGTAAGATTAGGCTTTTTTTCTCAAGTTACATTCACTCAACCCCAGTGAAGTTGTGAGTGGTGCTGGTATAACCGGGAATAGAATATTACCCAGCTCTTTATCCTTGTTCAAGTATAGAGAAGTTAGAGTGACATGGAGACAAATGGGCAATGTAGGGATGCTCTAGGGAAATGCTGCTGCTTGAAACTCTGTGCCTTCACGCAGTTTCATCATTTCAAGGACAGTAGGCTGTCTGAGCCTCTCACACAAATTATACTACCCCGTGTCCCTAATTAATCCCCCCCATGTGTGCAAATAGTATTAACTGATATTCTGTTTAGAAAGCTGCTTAATTTTTTTTTACTACAACAAAAATATATCTGGGAAAGAACCAACCATACAACTCTACTTTCTGCGGGAGTAATTAAAACAAAAATTCTTTCACTGGCTTAGGAGATTCACCCTGCAGAGAAAAAAATCCCCAAACTAAACCAGTTAATTAACTAAATCAAGCAGCCATTACGATGGTTTCAACATGTTTCAGAAACTGATATTGCCACATAAACTATTAGCTGGTCAGAAGGGCAGATGGAGGTAAGATAACAAAATAAAACAAAACTGGCACTGGTCTTTTACACCACCACCAGGGACCCAAGTCTCAGAAATGAAAGGCATTCTTTTTTATTTGGCCTTGGGACTCCAATTTTTGGATCTGGTCACATTTTGGTGTTTTATAGGTGACAACCTTAATAATTGCATATCAATAATCATATCTTGTTAATGCAAATAGACACAAACTTTAACCTCTTCAGTGTGGAGACACTGTACATTTTTATGACCCATTACACTATTTTGTCTAGTATTTGTTACTCTATATACCGGGGTGGGCAATTATTTCTGGTGGAGGGCCGCTTACTGAGTTTCAGCAAGCCATCGAGGGCCGCATGACAGGCAGCCAGGGCAGAGATATATTAATTTTGTAAATTTTTTAGGGGTTCTGTGGGCCAGATAGAATGGCCTGGTGGGCTGCATCTGGCCTCTGGGCCACATTTTGCTCACCCCTGCTATATACCCTGTGTCTGCTATATTTATGTTTGTTTACTTGTGGAAGAGGATTTGCAACCATATCATGCTATCAATAAAGACTGTACCAGGTTAGAATATTCTCACTAATAACTCTGGGGCTAAAATGTTTTCAACTCATATCAGTGCATGGTGTTCACTCATTTATGAACAAATGATCAACATTACATAATTTTACTATTTGTTATATATAAAAAAAATCTGCAAAGGGCTGAAGATTGTCAGTGCTGCTCTGTAGATAATTGTGTGATGGATTATTAATATTGGCTTTATCTACTGTTGTTTCCCATGAGATGTTATCACTCAAAACATATGGCATCAGGGTTGAAAAGGCACTCTCAGGTGCTGTCAACTTTCCTGTCTCTGACCTCATATCAGGCACTATAATTTAGTCTTGCTGGGGCACTGGAAGCTTTAATTAGGACCTGTCATCCCCATGGTCGTGGGATGGTGTAGTCCAGTACTTTCTAATCACAAGGTAGAAGGCAGGAAAGATACAAGACTTCCTAGTCTTCTGTGAAACCTTCTCCTCCACCCAGTTAAGGGAACAGAAGTGCACAATATTCTTAGTTTCTCAAAATATTCCTGTAAGACAAACTATTTTTATTGAAATGGGTTTATTTGAAAACTTTAGTTGCATATAAATTTTTTTTTCCTGAATAATTACTGTAATATTAGACAGTCTCCTCTGATATGCCACATAAGGATACCTCTAAAATGAGATAAAACATTAGATACACAAAAGTATAGCTAAATTCACTGCTGGCATCATTTCACTAGTGGAGTTGCACTAACAAAGGAATGGTCCTAGAGTTTCCACTGGCTTTAATGCAAGCAAATATCTGCCTTTGACTGACATTCATTCATTCACTCACTCAAACAATCCAAGACAATGTGCAACAGCATTATGACTAGCACCCCTTCCAGATATGCAGTATCATGACTGTAAGGCATGGGTCAGAAGATAAATACAAAACAGGAAAAAAAACCAACAAAAAACACAACTGGGACGGCACTGGAGCATGACCTTGCTTTCTGAATCGGCTTCTCAAAAACTCTTCTGGAAAAAGGAATTTCAGCTTTGATACTGCATTTGGCTGCATACTGCATCACCCGTTGGTACATTGTAGAGGGGAGAGGTAGAGAATCATTGGTTCAAAATGTTTTTAGGCATTTTGAATGATCTTTTTTGTCAAAGGCTCTTGAGTGTGATAATAAATGTTTCTGCGTTTGTGAAATCTATTTTACAGAGAGACAAAGGCAGGACAAGTTCATCTGTTCATGTCTGCTACATTACTATAACTTTTTTTTTTTGCCCAAAAAGCTGACTAGCAATGTCACATCCTGTTAATATGTGGGGGAACATAGCAAACAAGAAAACGAAAAGGGAAACTCAAGAACTATGGAGGCAACTGTAAAGGCATTTAGCAAGTTGCTTTTGAAACACTTCATCCTTCTGGTGAACAAGGATGAAAAGCAGTTTCTAAGTGGACGACTGTGGTAAAAGCAAACCTTTAAGCCTCTTTTCAAAACACTGAAAGGCAGAGGGCAAATTATATTTGACAAGACTGTGCTTTTATGCACAGCCAGAAGTAAAGTATCATGCACAGGTAACACTCCCCCATGGTTTGGGTGCCTTGGACTTCCCACTGACAAAAATATTTTCTCCTTTCTGTTCCTTGCTCCAGAAGGTTAGTATTTGTCACTGGTTCATGCCACTACCAATTTATGGCACCACATCTGTTGGCTCAAGTGCACTGACTAGTTCATTTGAATGGAAAAAGAGGGAGATAGACCTGCTCCAGTAGGATTTAGCAGGTCTATGGGTTCACTATGGGTCCCCATGCACAGGTAAGAAGGGTTACTCATTCTCTACTGCAGGCATAACCTAGCTCAGGGTTGTTCAATTTTTTTGGGGGGGAGGGCTAGAGAGGGGGTATGGGCCCCTGGAACTGCACACTGCAGGCCCCCCGATGCTGTAATGTATGCCCAAGTGCCTCCCCCGCCGCACTTCACTGCACCTTGCACCCTCTCTGGTGCATGCTGGGCATGCTCCTCCTGAACTGAACTGTGTACCCCTCTCACCCGACCTGCTGCACCCTGCAGTGCTTCTCAGGCACCCTAGAAGTCTCCCCTAGCACTGTGCCATGCTTTACTACCCCACCTCTAGGGTGGGAGGAGGAAGCTGGGAGAGCAAACCTGGAGAGTGGCTGCCAAGTGGGCACCTGGGGCAGCGGGGGTGGGGGGCATAGGTTAACCCCTAATAGGCCTGTGGCAGGGCATTGTTGGTGTCTGCCACTTTAAGGACTGAGCCAAGCATCCAGTAGGTGCTTGATTGGGGTGGCCATTTAGATCCCTGGCTGCCTATATAAGCAGAGCAGTTCACTGCTGGCAGACCAGGCAGTAACACTACCTAGCTGCATGCAACATCCTGGAGGTTAGGGCTGGAGCTGTAGGGGATGGTTTGAAGGCTCCTGGTCCTGGGCATGACCTAAAACTGCACCCTGCTGGGAGTGGGTGGCCTAGTGGGGCTCCCAGTGGTGCAGGAGCCTCCAGGAAATACCAGGCCAGTTACCACCCCGGTGAAAGGTCGATCAGGGTGCCTTAATAACCCCAGCTCCCACAACTGGGTGGGTTAGCCCATAGTTGGGCTAAGAAGTTAGACCCAAGTTAGAGAGGGGGCTAGAGGCTCATAGACCTGACTTGAAAACCCTTGACTGGTCAATACTGGGGCCATGACTAGAAGGGTCAAAGGGCCAGAGGCCCATTGTGAGGGACGTCCAGAGCTGAGGGTCTGGGGGTTCCAACTGGCTTTGGAGGTGAGGCCAGGGCCTGTATGGCCAATGTCCTGGAGGGACCAAACCTGAGACGGGGACAACTCAGGGAACTTGGCAGCCTAGAATGAGGGTGGAGTAAGCCACCTGACTGGAGGGAATGTAGTTGGGGGTCTGGATTGAAGGATTCTGGGGCCCAGTGTGGGGCTGGTGATGATAAGAACTGTGGATGCCATCTGTGAGGCTTGGTCTGTGGTGTACGGGAGGAATAATCAGATGGGTCACCAATTGGCTGGAGGGCCGCACCCAGAGAGTGGTGGAGGATGGGTCATTTTCAATCTGGAGGGTGTGGCGGAATGCCGGGCTAGCGATTCCGGCACCGCTTGGGGAACCGCGGGCTTTACGGAGCGGGCAAGCGCACGGCTTGTGGGGTGGGATTGGAGGTAGCTTTATGACCGCCTCTGAGGTTCACCGAGTTGGTGCAAGTAGACAACTTAGAGTAAGTTGTTAGTTTTCTATAATACGTTTGTAAGATGTCTGTTGGTTCACGGGGTTCTGGAGTAAGCCCTTGCATTCTAACCCGATGGGCTAGATGTGGCTGCCGACTCCTTAAGTCCCAGAACTGGTCAACAGCTCATTAAGATAGGGTGTTAGTGGTAGAAGTTATTACGGAGTAAATATAAGTAAAGTAAAAATTTGTTTTATTCACTCACCTGGCCTCACCCTCTTACGAATAAGAGGGGAGACCGGCTGGAACAAAGTTGCAGTAAATGTAAGTATAGAAAGTGTAGATATGCTGTCTAAACTACGAAGAGAGGCAGTCAAGAGGTGGAGTCTCCGATGTTTCTTCAGTTACAGTATACAAAGGGGGTCTGTTGGCCCACAGGGTTCACTAGCAAGCCCTTGCTTTACACCCCTTGCGGGATAGGTGCGGCTACTCACTAGTTAGTCCTAGGGCTGGTCAACAGCTCATGAACGGGATGGTGGATAACAAAACTGTAACATGGTGAATCGTTGTCGATTGTCAGATTTTCGAGGCCTTGGTTTTCGCTGGGATACGCCCAGGTGGGGAGGCTGAGGACTGGCTACAGAGTGATCAAGCCTGAAGGGTCGTCCAGTCGTCATCTCTGCTACTTCCTGCCTCTTTGCCTCTTTTATAGATGTTGGTTGGACTGCCTCTGTGACACTAACTATGCTATAAGCTAAGCATACAGGGAGAGGATAGTTTCTTTTACATAATAGTTACTAGGTAGATTTTCTACATAAGTTTCGTTTCTGCAGGAATGACACTTACAGATAAGAAATGAAACTTACAAAATACGCATGTGCAGCTTAATACAAGCGTGGGAAAATATAAAGCTTTCATTTTGATTAAAAGCCAAAACTACAAGGTTACATAAATGTGAGAGTGCCGCGCGGCAGTTATACAGAAATAAAATAAGACATTTACAGAGGGATGTGGGCAGTGGGGTCCCCTAGAGCTCGGTCCTTGGACCCGCACTGTTCAACATCTTCATCAGTGACTTGGACGAGGGGTGAAAAGCACCTTGTTCAAATTTGCAGCTGACACTAAGACGTGGGGAGAAGTGGGCATGCTAGAAGGGAGGGACAGGCTGCAATTGGATCTCAACAGGTTACAGGGGTGGGTGGATGAGAACAGGATGGGATTCAATACTGACAAGTGCAGGGTACTGCACCTGGGGAGAGAGAACCAGCATCATCCCTACAGGCTGGGGAACTCCCTTCTCATCAGCACAAAGGCAGAAAAGGATCTTGGAGTCATTATAGACTCCAAGATGAACACGGGCCACCAATGTGGGGACGCAGTCAGGAAGGCTAATTGGATCTTGTCATTCATCCACAGATGCCTCTCAAGCAGGTCCAAGGAGGTGATCCTCCCCCTCTATGCGGCACTGGTCAGGCCGCAGCGGGAGTACTGCATCCAGTTCTGGACGCTGCACTTCAAGAGGGGTGTGGACAGCATGGAGAGGGTCCAGAGGAGGGCCACTCGCATGGTCAGGGGGCAGCAGGACAGGCTCTACAAGGAGAAGCTACAAGACCTGAACCTGTTCAGCCTCCACGAGAGAAGGCTGAGGGGGGATCTGGTGGCCATCTATAAACTGGCTAAGGGAGACCAGCAGGCAATGGGAGAGTCCCTGTTCCCCTGAGCACTACTGGGAGTAACAAGGAATAACGGCCATAAGTTGACTGAGAGTAGGTTCAGGCTAGACATCAGGAGGCACTACTTCACTGTCAGGGTGGCTAGGATCTGGAACCAACTTCCAAGGGAAGTGGTACTTGCTCCTACCCTGGGAGTCTTTAAGAAGAAGAGGCTAGATGTACACCTTGCCAGGGTTGTTTGAGCCCAGGATTCTTTCCTGCCCATGGCAGGGGGTCGGACTTGATGATCTGCTCAGGTCCCATAGCCTACCAACTATGAAACAGAGCTGCAGATACTGCCCCTGGCATCGGGACAAGAAATGAGCAGCCTCCTGCCTAATTAGATATCATCAAGACATGGCAGATGAGAAGGCAGGTGGTTGGCCCAGAAACAAGTCAGTGGGCCAATGGCAGATCAACCCCAAGAAGGCCCCTGTTACAGGGCTGTATGCAGCTTGTGGGCAGCTCGTTTTACAGCCCAGACCTAACTTTTCAGACCAGTTTGCAAATGTGTTCTGTAAAGTTCAGCCTGCTAAATTGCATTCACATTTGTTTGCAGGCATTTAACCCCCACATTCATGCATACTAATTAAGTAGTTATATATCCAACTCCCCGGCTACACCCAGGATTACAGGACTTTTGATCATAAGTGCACAAACACCTCTATGAATACAATTTTAGAGGTAGCTTTCACAATTTGGACTTGTTGGGCAAACTCCTACTTCCTATTAGGTGCCTACACGTAATTTTTTTCTTTTACTTCACTCTGCTAGAGTCCCTGAACAATGTTACTGTATCTACTTTTGTAACACCCCTTTATCTTACCTTTAAGACTAAGATGCAGGAAGTGGCAAGGAAACCCTCCCTCCTCCCTATGCTTTTTGTGTTAACAGTTTTTCAAGGACTCTAACAGTATGAAATAGGACTGCAGTTATTGTAAGAGGATCTTGCCTGCTATGTCTCCCAAAAATCATTAATAGCTTTGTAACCTGGGCAGTACTCCCAAGAGGTAGCCTCTCTCCAATTGAAGGGATCAAAGCAGGTGCACAAGCGCTGTGGGAGGTGTAAGGACTCTCCTCCCCCTATAGAGCAGAGCCAGACCACCAATGGGGACTTAACCATATACCTTTTAATACTGGGAACATATCGGGCATAAATCAGAGGGTATAGGGGACACTACAATGCCCCAAGGGGGCAGGATTCAACAAAGGTTAGACACTTACAATCGTAGACAAAAAACAGGGTTAACAAAATATAAAACACAAACAGCAGAACAAACAATACAGGTTAGTGAAATATAAAAAAGGCACAAAATGCAAAATCTCAAATGACAAGGAAATATAGGGCCTTGGTACCTGGAGGGGGGAAAACACAATGGCCCCTTTCCACTGCAAGAAGATTGGCTTCTTGTTAGCTCACTCACCCAAAGTCACCTCAGCTAAGACTTGAACAGAGGTCTCCCATGTGGTAGGAAGGAGTACTACCACACCACCACTGCTGGTGGCACTACTCTAGCCTGCTAGGGGTCTTGACCTTCCCGGAGCCCTGGGATCAGGTCAAACTGCCTGACCTCTGATTGGAGGAGCTGGAAGCTGAGCTGGGAACCTCTCAGGTCACTGCTCAGATCCTGGCTGGAGCGGGGGAGCCTCTCCCGCTGCCTGCAGCCTCCCCTCGAGAATCCTGGAGCCCAGGGGGGAGCCTCTCCTGCCAGCTGCACACCACACTGCTGAGGGTCCCACTGCTGCCTGCAGGGTCCTGCTCTTACAGGCTCTTCCGGGGCGCTGCACCTGCCCCGCTGGCTCAGCTCTTGCCAGATCTGTGAAGCTCCTTCCTTATTGTCTCTCACTGGTCTCTCCTGAGTCAGCCCATGCTGCCCCTTTTATCCCCCTCCAGGTGCCCCAAGGGGCCAATCAGGGGACATGGGGGGGTGGGGGTTGAGTCTCTAGGGCCTGATTGGTGTGGAAAGGTACTGAGTCATCCAATCATCTTTTACCCCTTCAAAACCCCTGGGCCAAATCATTACCAGATTGGTGAGGAAAGGGAATCCCAAGTCCTCCAATCTTCTTTTGCACTTTCAAAACCCCTGGGCCAGGTCACTGCCAGCCAGCCTGTCACAGCTTACAAAATGGAACATTCACTGAAGAAATGCAGCTAGTTCATTTCACTGGCTGAAAGCAAAAAAAAGATTCTTTTTTTTTTGGCATACATCAGAAATAATCTTTATAGCATTTTTCCAGCCTCTCTTTATATTATTATTGTTTTATTATGTGCTAAAGGGTATTTTATTTTGTGGAAGAAGGGGGCAGAGGGAAAATGAGATGAGACTTTCCATATGTACAAAACAAGAATGTTGAGACCATTCGTTACATTTTGGAGTGAGAGGGGCATTCACATTGCTCCTGTTCATATGCTCAGTCCTGCAAGACAACAACCAGGTGAACACAGATAGTTTAAAAATATCTAGTAGATTAGTAGTCTTATAAATCTCTAGGTAAACCAACTTGAAAACTAAGACTCCTTTTAAATTTGGCTCCCAAGCTGGAACTTGAAAGGAAGAACTTTTTGGATGTTTTTCATTCCTTTCTGAATCTTTGCCAATTTAGGAGATGATAGTTCCATAAAATCATATTTATTTTCTTTGAAGAATGTGCTTCTCCCCCTATTTTGTTTCAGAACCATATGATCTTATGCTCTCACTTTTGGGGAGGGAAAGAAGAAACATCCCTCAAGCCAAAGCTCCCTAGCTTCACCTCACTGCTTCATTTGTGGTTTCCCTGTGTTCTGCTCTCCACTTGCAGGTACAGGAAGGACACTGTGGTCAAATACGTAGATTTTTGGGACGTAAGCAGGGAAGGAGAGTAGGGTGAAGATCAAAGCATTATGCTTGTTTTTACAAAGTACTGACATTTTTCTTTACTCTCTCCCTTTATAGTTGGAATCAGGTAACAGCTATTAATTCACACTCTTTGCTTAATGACAACTTCTATTTTTCTAGATTTTTATCATGATCAATCATGTATATAACACAAAGTTGTTTTAATGTCAAGCTTTATAGAAGGGAAAGAATGAGAAAAGAAACAAGCAAAATCCCTGGAATGCAGGCTTAATTTAAGTTCTTGGAGGGGAATATTAGAACACAGCTTTCTGTTTTCCCCCTGAAAGCAGAAGGAACGCAGTTTTCTTTTAAAACAATGATAGTTTGGTTGTAGCCAACACTATAAACAAAAGATAAGAGCTACTCAGTAACAGAATGCTAATTTATGCCAGGCTTTTTTTGAGAGAACTAGCACAGTCATTTAAGATAATCTTTTCAAGGAAAAGCCAATCTAATTGATAACAAAACTTCCTTTAACTGAGTATGAGCCAGGAGCTCTCTACTGTGCTCTGCCTGGCATAGGTGGAGGAAGGGAGGGGCAAACAGGGCTCAGCCCCTGCAAATGGAGGGCAGCAGCAGGCATAGCCTTAGGGCAGCCTGGCTGTGGGCTGCTACAGCGGGGGGGGGGGGCACACTCAGATACCCTGCACACTTGCAGCCTGCACGCAGGCAGGTAGGTTTCTTTTAATCTTCTTTCTTTATCACCCTGGGTTTGGTGGGGAGTTGGGGCAGATCGAGACCCCCACAGTGCAGGAGAGAGTGGGGTAGGGGCAGGGCGAACACTTGCCCTGCCCTGCTCCCTGCTGCAGTGTGGGGATTGTCCCATGACCCAGCCCGGGCTGGGCCCCATTGACCATGAATGAAGCCCCAGCTGGATGGGGTCTTGGGGGACTGCACTGTGGGCAGCCAAGGTGGGGTGCAGTTCCACCCCCCTCTTGGCTCTGCCACACTATGCCCCTGGACAAGCTGCTGGGCTCTGATTGCCCAACGATGCATCCCAGCCATGGCTCCATTCACGGGACAATCGTAGCCTTACAGCTCCTCCAGATGTGTGGTACTGGACAGCCAAGGAGGGGTAGGGAGCACGTTGCCCCCCAATCTTTGTATGGGGCAAAGGTGGGCTACAGCTGCAAACTGTGCTCTACTCCCTGCCTCTGTGCCTTGCTGCCGCTCTTTTGAAAAGGGTGCAGCTTGGTGTCATATGCCTCACTGCCCAGCCTGCCCAGTGGTGGGACACACATGGCAGCTCCCAGCACTTTTGAGGCTACTGGAGCAGGGAGGCATGAAAGCATGGAGCCTTGGGGCCTGGTGGTATAGCTGAGGCTGGCCTCGCTCCAGCCCCTGGCTGTGGGCCCTCCTGAGCAGTGCACAGCTGGGGCTAGGACGGGGAGGTAGCTGGGGCCAAGGCACTCAGGGCTGGGGCCGGTGCAGCCAGGGGCTCGGGCTGCTGGGACCAGGAGGCAGCTGGGGCTGGCACAATGCTGGGCAACACTGCTTCCCCCACCCCATGGCCTTTTCCCCTCCCCCTGCAGATTTTCCCATGGGGGGGGGCGTGTGTGCGCATGCATGTGTGCACACAATCCCCCCCAATTTTTTTCTTTCTCTGCCTGTGCTGCCTGGTACAATTAGTAAAACAAAAGCTTTCAACAAAGACTGTTAAAAGTTAGGTTGGGATCTTTGCCCTCCTGGCTGTGTTCCCTCCATGCCATTCCAGCTGTTTTAATCTTACAAGCTTCTGGGTCATTCCTCACGCTGTGCAGCAGGTTCCTACTAATAAGATGAGGCTTAACCTGAAGGGAATTGGAGGGTGTGGGGGAATGGGGGCAATGCAATGTTGACTTAGGTTGACTAACAAGAGTTGGCTAACTCAAATTAAAATGGCAGAAAACACAAGGGTTTTAGATCAACTTTTTAAAGTGAATTCAACCCTTGGCATCCCTAAGCTGCTAAACTAGGTGAAACCAGTTACCTTGTTTTTACTGCTATCTTAATCAGGGTTACTTAGCTCAGGTTACCCAAACTGAAATAAGAACATAGGAATTTTTTTGTGGTGCAGACATACCTTTAGCTTTTTTGAAGGCCGAGTAGTTGAACTGCAAAGGAGGAATCATCTCGATCAGCTGCAGAACTGAATATTTTTCTGTAGTGAAGGACTGAAGTAGTTCATTTTCCCTGAGACGTTTTCTGTGAGTTAAACTGTTATACTCCAGAGCATTTTAAAAGGGACTTTACAAGTCCAAACATGTTAATGATTTTCTTTAAGATCAAGAATTCTCATGCAGAGTACAGATGGAACACCTCTGTTTGAAACTCTACAGGCTCATCCAGTTTATCCATACAGAGTGTGAAACCACCTAAGCAAAGCAAAATTCTGCCCGGGGCAATACTGCTGGTAATAAACCCACCAATCCAGAAATTTTACAGGAAGAACATGATTATATGAGGTGAAGCAAGATACGTGGTGGGGATACAATTCGCTTCAGCTCTAAATAGGAACGGACAAGTATGTGTATGTACTTGTCAGCCTGGGAGTAGGATACATCATGCTGGTCTGTCATAAGCAGAAATCAGGGTTTTTCATTTCCCAAGGAAAAACATGGTAAAATCCAGATTTTTTTAATTTTAAGGAGAAAAATCTGGATTTTTTTTTCCATTAAAGGAGAAAAAACATGGGAAACAGTGGGTTTCCCCTTGCAGGCTGGCAGAGTTCCAGTCTACAAGGGGCTGGGGAGAGTGGGAGAAGGGTGGTCAGGCAGGGGAGACACGCACTTGTGTGCATGTACCACATGCATATGGCCACCAGGAAGCAGAGCAGCTCCCTGCAGATAAGTTTTGGGGGGAGGGGGACAATTAAGGCCACCATATTGAGGGAGAGAGGGAGTTGGGTAGGGCTAGAGCTGGGGTTGCTGCCCCTCCACGGTGGTGCATGGGGCTTGGGGCCCAGAATAGAAGTGTGGCTGCAGGGCCCAGGCAGGGAGCGGGGCAGGACTGCAGGTGGCTCCTACCAAGGGGGGCTGGGGTGAGGCAGTTCCCTGCCACTGCATGTGTTCCTGGGGGACATGGGGGGCACGTGCTCTCCAGAGTTGTGCATGAGGTGGATGCAGGCTACCTGCCCTGTGGGGCCTCTGTGGCCCAGCAGACAGGACCCAGTGCAGCAGAGTGAAACACGGAAGCTCAGTGGCCTGTGCTGCCACAACAAGGTGCCCCTTGTCTGCCCAGTAGCTGGGGGTGGTGGTGCAGAATTGTGCCCCTTGCTGCTGCCAGGGTCCTGCAGGGGTGCTGTCAGGTAGGCAGGGGGTGCTTTGCTATGGCAGCACAGGGCTCCCAGCAGTAGCAGCATCAAACTTCCCTGCTCGGCTCCACTCTGCCCTGCTGTGCCAGGTTATATCCATTGGGCTGTGGAGGCCTGGGGGAGAGGGCAGCAGGGCAGGGAGCTCTGAGCCCGCAGTCTTCAGCCCCCATCTGTCCCCCTGATGGGTTCTGCTCCAGCCATGACACCGATGGGGGAGGGGGAGCTGGGATCCGCATTCCACTCCACTGCAGCAGCTGCCGTCTCCCATGTGTGGCAGCTGGGACTTGGGTGCTGCTGCAGCGGGAAGGGGGCTGCGCACCCAGTCCCTGGCCCTGTAGTCCTGGCAGCTGAGGGCTTCGTCCAGCTGGGCTGTGGACGTGGGGGGCTGTGGACATGGGGGGGCTATGGGCGGGAAGTGAGGGGCACTAGCAGGGCTGGGGGTTGGGAGTAAGGAGCAATGGCATGGGCAGGGCACAGGCTTATCACAGCTGCTCAGTGCCACAAAGCAGTGAAGGGGGTGAGGGGATGACAGCCACAGCTGCAGGGAGAACTCTGATTTTCCCATGATAAAAAAGCCAAAATGAAACAGCAAAAAGTAAAGGTATTTAGGATTTATTTTATTATATGGGAGTGGTTGAGGCACTGTGGGCTTCCAAATTGCTTTAAAATTGTAAATATATCAATAAAATAGTGTGTTCAACTGATCTGCGTGTATGTATGTATGTATGTATGTATATGTATATAGGTGTTCAACTGGTACACACATGCACACACACATATATTGGTGGCGTTTCATTTTAATTCTGGAAAAACTTGGATTTGGGGGGTTTTAATCAGAATTTGTGATTTTTAAACAGAGAAAACCAGGATCCTGGGTCATGAGGATGGGGTTCAAGGGTGGGAATATTCATAGATTCTTTCTCTTGCACTGTATTAAGCTTTAAGGAAAGATCCCGAACCATTTCTTGCACAGGGAGTAGTGGAGGAGGTGATCTTCCCTTGCGCTTTCCCTTTTAGTCTAGTGCAGCAGAGGGCAGGATCTAGTGCAAAGAATACATTAGGTAACACTGTTATCTAAAGTCAAAGTTGCTTTAGCCATAATAAAGCACAGTGTCTCCCTTACTTACCAAACAGTCGGCTGCTGTGCAGAAAGTCCTGATAACATAGTCTTCATTCCAGTTAGTTTAGGGGGAAAAACCCTAAACACATCGACATAACTTGCATCAGGTCATTTTCAAGGACCTATGTGCCAGTCTATACAGGCAGTACAAAATCCCACAAACCTCTAATGCATTAGGATCCTTTAGTGCTAGCTGTTGTCCCAAATGTTATATATTCCTAGATACATTTGTAAGCAAAATTAACAGATACTTTCCAGTTGTGCCCCTCCCTCATGTAAGGTTTATTAAACTGGTCAGATAAATTGCAACACTTGGGTCCAACATGAGAACCCTATCCCTGAAAAACACATTGGATGCATCCTGATGAGTACACATGTGCACTTTGCAGTGCCTCAAAGCTGTTTGAGGTGCTGCAAACTGCATGTAGCGCATGTGCATCCGCGTGCTGTGCTGCTAATTTGTAGTGGGGCTGTTGTTTTTGACACCAGGAGATCCAGACTGGTGTTAAAGCTGTGTGGTGTGTGCAGCAGCAGCATGCAAAACCAGAAATAAAGCCTGGCTCCTTAGAGCCATGCTCTGGCTGCTGGCAGCCTCCAAGTGGCTGTATCGGTGTCACTGCTTCCCCACGAGGCCCCCAGGACCTCAGGTAAGGCTGCTGGGGCCAAGCACAGGTACTGGTCCCAACCTCCCCTACCTCACTCAGGTCAATTTGCTGTATGCCAGAGTGCATGTGCAGGGGTGTGCCCTGGGACAAAAAGCAGTGGCACAAATATGTGCTGCTGCTATATGTCCTGAGGCAAACATGAGCCCCTGAACATGCACGCTTATTTGGATTCAAGTACTGTTTCCTCAGACCCTTATTTACAACTACTATTTCTTATCAGAATAACCTCTGCAATTTTTGATCTGCAGAACAGATCTGGGAGAACAACTTTATCTGCAAGTGGTTTTATGATCAGCTGTTGCTTGGCTTGTACTTGGTCAGCTTGTGCATTCTATAAAATGCTTTTCTATGAGTTTTTTTTTCTGTGTGTGTGGGTACAGATGACAGACATGTTTACATTGCATTACACATGGAACAATGTATATGATTATGTTTTGTCAGATGAACTTGTAGGACTTAAGCAGACTTACATGTACTTAAATCTCCCACAGAACATGCATTTTAGTTGTGTTGATATGTTATTTTCCATGGAGCGAGCTCTCCTTCATTAGTAAATGTACACTGTATTATAGAAATGAAAAGTTTTGTTTGAAAAAACAAAAACAAACCCAAAATAAAATATTCAAAAAAATTAAAGTACAACAACCAAGTAAACCTTCCCTGTCCTTGCCACTGCTTTTGCTAGCACCAGTAATGCAATGCTTACTTTAAACTTAACGCATGTGGCAGCAAATTAGGCCAAAACAGTTCAGTGCCCAATAGCAACATTTTGGTCTCTGTGCTAATAAGAAGTTTTAAGGACATGTTGAAATATGCATCTTTTGAATGTATATATGCTGCACCCTTATAATGACATTTGTCACTCTTTTTTAATTTACTTTAACAATTTAAACAAGGGGTCCTATAAGGTGCTCTTTGAATTACAGGAACATTTTTGACAAGTCAAAAGGAAAAATGATACTGGTTTAATGCTTTGGGGTTTTGGAAGGCTGTAGAGTGCAAACTGTCCTGAAGCCAACTTCCTATAACTGTTTCCTTTATGCTGCAGAGATTCACTAGGGACTTCACTCCTTGCATACAGGAAAAAAGTCTGTTGTATCAGAACAAAACTGTGTTTCTTTCAATTAAGACTATTACAGAAGGTTTCCTTAAACAGAATGTTAGAATTAATACAAATTCCCAGATAGTTATTTCTATTTATATCACTGGAAACTGAATAGAATCAACAGTATTCCCTTACAACTGTAAGAGGGAACTGATGAATAAATTCATATGGTACAATAAATATGCATGTAGAAATGAGTTTATGCATTTCTTTTACTATTTTATTCCAGTCCACTTTCTATTACTGGCTCAGTTTCTTAATTGTACATTTGGCTTGCAATAACCAGTACATCTCAAATCAAATCAAGAGTTTCTAAAAATGAATTCCGTACTTAAAAACACATTTCTTTCCTTAAATATTAAGGAAGATCTGCTTACAGAAATATGAATTACTTATAAGTAAAGCTTGTCTTTTGTTGTCATACTATTCGACCGAGATATTTAGATTTGGGATATTTTTCCTTCAGAGCAGGCCACTGAACAATGAAGTAATCCGAAAAGTAGTAAAGAATCTTTCCAGTCAGGGATAAGGTTTCTACTCGGCAGATGCTCTCCACATACACAATGATGACTTTCTTCAGTCCCAGTATCCAAAGAAGCAGGGCAGATATACAGACAGGAACACATGTTCCTGGTCCATTGCACAATATCTAAAAGAAATTAAATATTTTGGAACAAAAGTTAAACCTCAGATTTTTCTAATACTGTACAGAATAGAAAGTCTCCACAAACTATTACAAAGACAAAAATTAATAAAGATACTTATTAAAAATAAATGAAAATAAGACTATACAGGGAATCCAGCAGCACAATTTAAATTAACAGCCTGATGATTATGATTATGTTTAAAAGGGCTGCTAAAAAGATCACATTCTGAACTTTAAATGCTGCAGGGAGGAGGGAAGATTTTTCCTTTTTTAAAAGGTACAGCTCCCTTACAGGAAGGTTGTGGAATCCAATGCATCTTAGGAGCATTGCTAGTGGAACAAACAGACAAATACTGGCCTTTAGGCTAGGGACAGAAGTTATACACAAACCAGGTTAAATGATCAGAAACTGTTTTAAACCTGTAACAGCGCATAAGTTCAGTGCACATAAACCAGTTTAAAAATGGCTGAAACTGGTTTGAGATGAACCTGGTTGAATATAGTGTCAGAGCAGAGTGGAATGGGGTGCTCAGAGCTGCCGCAGACTGCACAGGGTGGGTGACGGCACCGGGGCTCGGAGGGTGGCCATAGCCCCCCAAGCCGTCCCATAGTGCCCTTGCCACGTGCTCTGCGTAGTCTGCGGCAGCTTTAACTGCCCCTCCCTCTCACCCCTGCCCACAGTGCAGACCCCCCACTGGGAAGAAGCTTGAGCATTCAGGACACCATGAGAGAGGCTGCTGCCCCCATCAGGGTCACTCACCCCCTGACCCCAGTGGTAGGGTCAGGGCTGCAGCCAGAGGCCAGCCAGCATAGCTCCCTTACACACGGGGGCAGGGAGGGGATTTATTTTTCCTCTCCCTCTGGTGTCTGGGGGAGGGGGCAAGAAAGGAGCTTCTTCCGCTGCTTGCCCTGTGCAGGGAGTGAGTGATGGTAATGGTTGAGACGGGCAGACCCCAGACATGGTCTCCTGGGGGCAGAGGGGGTGGAGTCAGGAATAAATTTAATTCCTGCCCCCTCTGACTCGGGGGTTACGCTGGCTGCCGTCTGGCTGCACCTCTGCTGCTGTGGCAGTCGGGGGGAGCACCAGGCAGTGCTGGTGGGATGGGAGGGGAAAATTAAACCCCCACCCTGGCCAGTTCACTTGAGGTTACTGCCAGGGCTGGCCACACCCCATCCCCCAGCACAACTTCCCTGCAGCCAAGCGGGTGCTCAGATGACCTCCAGCTTCTGGCCTGAACCACAGCAGGCATGTGCCTGCATTTTCTGAATGTCTATTTACTTGCAACTTGGTTCAATCTAGCGAGGTTAGACTAACCTGCAAAGACTGAATCAATTCAGGATCCAGCTTTTTGAATGTCTGTCCCTAGCCTTAGTGTCTAGGAAAAGCGAAGAATTTGTAAGTTTAGGGCACAGTAAGACCTAAAGAATTCAATTAGGACTTACTGAAACTGGCAATTCAGTTATATAAAGCTTCTGAACTTTGTCCCCAAATCAGCAATGCACTTAGCCAGTGCCTAAACACTTTGAATTAGAGCCTTTATCTGAGTATATTAGCTGGCTTGATAAATTGTTGAATCTTTTGAACAAGTGCTTAGCCTTCAGTATTTAGCAAAACACCTCCATTTAAATGTGTTGTTATGCACGTTAATAATTAGCATTGCTTACCTGAGATCTAAGCCTTAAATCATTAGCACTTGTGCACTAGTCATCAGAGGGTCTCAAAGTGCCTTTACACACAATTATTTCTGAGATTGAAATATTCTTCTATTTCACAGACTGTTAAACTATGGCTCAGAATGGTCCAAGCTAACAGTTTTGAACTGGGTGCCTTCAGGCAACTAACCTATACTTATATCCTCTTCTTCCAAAGACAGTCCCAGTTTGGGGAGTTGGATTTCTTTCCTACATTGAATAAGTACCATGTTGGCAGAATTTTCTGTACAGTAGGAGATTAACTGAAAATGGGGAACACAGTCTAGAAGTCTTTTCTGCCCTTTTCCCCAGGCAGAAGAGTTAACAAACCACAAAACTCCCATTAATTTAGCACCTTGGAATCAGGTTGTTAAAGACTGTGTGTGAAATTTTATAATCTTAACATTCTGAGTTCACAGTTTTCTAGTTCCTAAAGATTTTACTGCTGTTTATTTTTTGGTAGAAAGTTCATTTACAATACAGTACATTTGACAGACTCCTCATAGTCTCTGGATGTCACATTCATTTATTAGATGCTCTGGACTGTCCAATTTGTCCACATGCTTTCTGTAGTGGGGGGCCCAACACTAAACACAGTACTCCAGATGTGGCCTCAAGAGTGCCAGACAGAAGGGCAGAATCACTTCCCTCTATCTGCTGGCAATGCTCCTACTAATGCAGCCCAGGATGCCAATAGCCTTCTTTGCAACAAGGGCACACTGTTGGCTTATTGTCCACTATAACCCCCAGGTCCTTTTCTGAAGAGCTGCTGCTTAGTGACTCGGTCCCCAGCCTGTAGTTGTTCATGGCATTGTTCTGTCCTAGGTGTAGGACTTTGCACTTGTCTTTATTGAACGTCATAAGATTTGTTTTGTTCCAATCCTTCAATTTGTCGAGGCCTCTCTGAATCCTAGCCTTACCCTCCAGAATAACTACTACTCCCTCCAGCTTGGTGTCATCCACAAACTTGCTGAGGGTGCACTCTATCCCATCTTCTAGGTCACTGATGAACATATTGAACAAAACCAGCCCCAGAACTGAACTCCAGGGCACCGCACTTGATACTGACTGCCAAACGCCATTGAGCTATTGCTTAGTACCCTCTGACACTAATGAATCAATGAACCAGCCAGTTTTCTATCCACCTTGCAGTCCATTCAACCAACCCATACTTCCTTAGTTTGTTTGCAAGAATGTTGTTGGAGACCATATCAAAATCTTTGCTAAAGCCAAGGTAGATCATATCCACTGGTCTCCACACATCCACAAAGCCAGTTACCTCATCATAGAAAGCAATCAGGTTGGTCAGGCATGATTTGCCCTTGGTGAATCTATGCTGACAGTCCCTAATCACCTTCTCCTCCTCCAAGTGCTTAGAAATGGATTCCTTGAGGATCTGTTTCATGATTTTTCCATGGACTGAGGTAAGGCTGACTGGTCTGTAGTTCCCTGGATCATTCTTCTTCCCTTTCTTAAAGATAAACACTATATTTGTTGTTTTCCAATTGTCCAGGACCTCTCCTGATTGCCATGAGTTTTCTAAGATGATGGCCAACAGCTCTGCAATCACATTGGCCAACTCCCTCAGCACCCTTGGGTGCATCCTGTCCACCTCATGGACTTGTACACATCCAGTTTTTCTAAATAGTCCCTAACCTGTTCTTTTGCCATTGTTGCCTGCTCACTTGTTCCCCAAACTGTGCTGTCAGGTGCAGTAATCTGAGAGCTGACATTGCCTGTGAAGGCTGAGGTGAAAAAGGCATTGAGCACTTCAGCCTTTTCTGTATCAGCTCTCACTAGGTTGCCTCCTTCATTCAGTAATGGACCCATGCTTTCCTTAATCTTCCTCTTGATGCTAACATACTTGTAGAATGTTATCCCATTGCAATGCCTGTGTCATCTTCCCTTTTTCTCCATCATACACATTCCTGTGGCTTTTACTTGGAGAGGATAACTCTAAATTCCAGGTGTGGCTCCATGAATGTTGTCCACAAGATGTGCTACTTGTCTCCAAAAGCTCACTTTCTGACATCAAAAACCTGCATCTTAGTTTGTCAGGCACAAGTCGCTGGCATTCAAGGAGTTAATCGACTGCTACCATTGAATATCACATATGATTTTAAACATTTTATAAAATAGTCTTGCTGACAGTGGAAGATTAATGTTTTGTGCATGCCTGAAATTGCTAGAGCAACATCCCACCTAGAAATCACTGATGTAATGAATTGGGAATTCCTCTGAAAAAATCTTGTTCAACCTGTCTTACTCTATCTCAAGTGTCACCAGATAAGACACCTATGAGATAATCGATTTCCCATTGCCTGGATTTTAGAACAATCAACGGATATAGGGGAAAATTTTGAGAAAACTAGTGTGGTATGAAACGGACACAGATAAATCCAAGACCAATACACTTAAGGAAAACTGTTCAAAAGCCAGTACGCAATACTCTCCACCCAATGCAGGAGTACTGAGGGTTGGAAGCATCTACAGATATTCTAAAGCTTAGAAAGAAGTTTGAGTAAAGATGGGCTTTTCTAGGAAATAGAGAAGATTCCTAGTTAGTACATTTCAAAGGAACATGAACAATTTAAAAGTAGAGCTCAAAGAAAGAGACAGTCCATTCTGAGAGAAAAGAACGTTCTCAAACTGATACTGGATACAAGTATCTCCCAGTAGGAATGACTGTCATCCTGTGAGACAGAACTGAATCCCTGTCAGATGACAGAGGAGCACGAAATCTAGAAGGGCAATTCAGGACTAGTATTTCAGGGTCTTTTATCCATTATTTTATTTGCTCTAACTCAAGGGCTGGCTTGCAGAATCTGCACATAGCACTAGATAAATTGTCTTCTTTGAAGATCTAGTGCCATATTTTCTGGTCTGGCTAAACTCCAGCAAGTGCATTATCAAAAATATGTGTGGGTCTAAGGGGGCAGTATTTATCTGTGGTTCTTTCACTCTGGGGCTAGTTGGGAACTGGTGTAAATTACACCTGTCTGACTATAGGCCACAAGGGATTCTTCCAGTAGCTAAAATAGCTACAACTTCATTAGCTTCATATCAGGGATGTCAAACTCACCAGGCCCTGTGGGTCTGATAAATGGCATAGGCAGGTTCGTGGCCTGGATCAGGCCTGCAGACCATCTCTGCATGCTGGATCCAGCATGTGGGTCCAGTATGGTGTAGACACTGCAGTGCTCATCCTAGACTGGCACAACACACATCCTGGACCAATGCTGCATGCAGCAAGATCTCCAAGATCTATGGGCAGTACTGCAGGCTGAATGATACCCATGGGCTGTATCTTTGACATTCCTACTTTAGGTTATTCAGGAATACCCCTGAAAGCTTGCTTAATTGCTTAATAATTGTTTTCCAACTATTTAAGTTGGTCTAATAAAAGATATCAGAGTCACTCAAAGAACCTTGTCTGCCTTAAATAAGGAGCATTCCCAGTTAATTGGTTGTCTCTGTTTAATTCCAGCTGTTTGGGTTTTTTCATATCTGTACCTATATACAGTAAGAAGCTCTCTAACATTAAGTTTGAGTAATTTTATATAACACCATACAGTGAATGAAACAATGTAATAATGTAATTTTAAAATTAAGTGTGAGGTGTAAAATGTTTATTATATAACACCTAATTCCTCCCTGTGCCTTTCCTCTCTCTTGTACTGCTTCTGGAAGTACACCACAAAGTGTGTGGAACTAGTACTTTTTCTAGGTAACGAATTCTCTTGCAGTTATATGCCTAATGCTGCACGGCACTGACAATGCCATTAAATGGTTAGTGTCCTTCACTTCCATAGTCTGATGAATACATAGGTTCTTAATAACTCCCATATTGAAACTCTAGTAATTGTGTCATCTTGCTTTAGAAATTTTTTGCTGCTGTTGAAAGGCATCAAATGAGGCCTATAGTTTCTTTCCCCTAGTTTAGTACGCAGTGAACTCCGACACATGGTATCCACTGCAGATGAAAGCTGCTTTAGTGTAAATGAATGCAACAATGCATCAGAATGACATTTATTAGCTAATACACTGAAACCAGAGCTCACAGCTGTACCAGGATTAAATGTCAGGCAAACGGCTTTAAAAAAGGGCAGAAAACTTGCAAGATGAATTACATTTCTTTAGACAAACAAACTCATTTATAACTAAATATGGCAGCACTTCTGATGATTCTAAGATATAGCTGTCAGAAAAGAGTACAGCAAAGTCTGTTCAAACTTAGTGGACATTTAAAAAATTAACACTAGACTGTTTTGCATATGGAAACTGTCAGCATTTCCTGCTGTCTTATCTCAGTTAGGGGAATTCCACAGAGACTGATCTTTGTGAGCTTGACAACACGATACAAACTCACTGCTATCTGTATTCAGGGACAGATTCTGGATCGTGACAGGAGGAACACTTGGCATAGCTTGGCAGTAGTGTGCAAAGATTTTTTGAAGACCTGTGTTGTGTTCATTTAATCCTGAAAATGTCCAGCTGTAGGGCCAGCTCTTTACAAATTTATGGAAGCCCTCAGTTTTCTCCAGTTTCTGCTGACTACTAATGCCGTCCCAGTCACCTCTTAAGCATGTGTAGGATGATTTAGGGACAGTACACCCTACACCTGTACAGGGTTGGACCGATGTCAGCCCTTCCAACCCTCTGATTCCATGATTAACCAGGATGGGGGGTAGGAGGTGGACACTACAAAATTGCTAACTCCAGGCAGCTTTGTGCCAAGCTTGTGACCCGCATTAGAAACTCTTCTTACCCAGAGCATGATCTTAGTATACTGATTTATGTAAAAAATAAGTAACTATGAAGGAAAAGGAACTTCAGGATCTAACACTTTTTAAAATAACAGAACCTAGCAAAACACCTCCTTATGAAAAAGTACTGATTTTTTGCTGCATCCTGTCCTTCCTTCTTTTATAGGTGGTGTGCTGTCTGCAAATTGTTTGGGACTTGCACTTTCAGTATACTTTTCAGAAATGTTTAAATTATTTAGGGGTGTAAATCCTATTTTCAGAACTGACAGACACTGATAGACAGCATTTTAAAGGCATCCAGACATCTAAAGAGGCAGATAGAAACCTAGTGAATTTTTCAAAACCATCTAGCCCAGCAGTCAGCAACATTTTCTGGCTGCAGGCCAGAATGACCCAGCTTGGGTTAGAGATGGACAGACACTAGGCCTCTACCTCTGCTTCTTTCTGCATAGTACAGAAAGAAGACCTCCTACAACCACTGTTTCTTCCAGCAGGGACAGGGGAAGAGGACCACTGGCAACCCCCTCTCCGCTGCCAAAACCCCATGTCTGTGTGTTGTATCTGGCCCACAGGCCAGGTTGATTATGAGTGATCTAGGCACTTAACACTCTGGGAGTTAGGCATCAAGATGCTTTTAAAAATCCCTAGCTTACCTGTATTTTGGGGTAATTGAATACTTTAAAAAATCTATCTTTAAGAGCCCAATTCACTGGAAGTTGGTTATATTTATGAACAAGTCATTTTTAAAATGTTACCTTGTGCCTTCAAATGTGTCTAAAATGTAATACAGTTTAAATGTCATAAAGAACTGCTGTAAACAGGGCATAAGCCGTGGAAAATCTGTTCAGTCTTAATGACAAGTCAAATATTCTCTTCTGTGAATGCCGTATTTTATCACTGCTTGTAAATATTGTAAAATAGATGACTATTACATTATGTTAGACTGGGGTGGGCAAAATATATCCTGCGGGCCAGAGCTGGCCCATCAACAGATTCAATCAGGCCCATGGGTAGACAGGTGCGAAATAACTGGATCTGGCCCATGGGTGGGCAGTGGCTCTGGCTGCTATGTGGTGCCAGGTAGGCAGGCAGCCCTGCTTCCACCCAGCAGCATCAGGTATCAGCTGTGGACCTGAGCGGGCCTCCTGCCACACAAGGCAGGAAGAAGCATCAGGTGTGGACCCTGCTGGTAGTTTCAGGAGCCTAGACACAGAACCTGCCAGCGGCGTCCATAGCTGACGCCCCTGCCCACTGGCACAGTGGAAGCTCCTGCCCAGAACCTGCCTGTGGTGTCAGTTGTGGACTCATGCAGGAGCTGCTGCTGTGTCAGGCAGGCACCGGTGCCAGCTGTGGAACCTGCTGGCTGTGCCTGCAGCTGATGCCACCACCTGCCTGGCAGAGCAGCAGCTCTTGCCTGGGTCCACAGTTGATGCTGCTGGCAAGTTTCGGGTCGGGGCTATGGGTGGGAACTTCCAGTGTACCAGGAGGGTGTCAGTGGCATCAACATGAACACTGATGGCAGGTTCTGCATCTGGTCTCCCAAACCTACTAACAGAATCCACAGCTGCTGCTGCCGCCTTCCCACCATGGCAGACTACAGCACCAGCGGGTTCTGGAAGGAGAGGGGGAGAGAGAAAATAGAGAAGTGAATACTCCTCCTTGGTAACTACCCTGTTTCCACAGCCTGTATACCTCTTTCCTTGTCCTTAGGCTTTCCCGGACTTCCCTGTTCAGCCAAGAGGGCTTCTTGGCCCCTTTGCCCCCTTTTATGTGCGATGGAATTGTCTCCTTCTGCGCCCGTAGGACTGATTCCTCGAGGAACGACCACTCTTCCTGGACCCCCATTTCACCAATGCTCTTGAGCTTTAATGCCTCACTAACTAATCTCCTGAGCACACTGGTCACCCTTTCTGAAGTCTAGCATTTCAGCCCTGCTGGTTAGTTTACCCACCTTTTGCCAGATAGTGAATTCAATCAATTGATAGTCACTACCCCCTAGGTTACCTTGTACCTTCCATAGTTTCATAGTTGGTAGGGTTGGAAGGGACCTGAGCAGATCATCAAGTCCGACCCCGTGCCACAGGCAGGAAAGGATGCTGGGGTCAAACGACCCTGGCTAGGTGTCTATCTAGCCTCCTTTCCAAGACCCCCAGGTCAGGAGCGAGCACCACTTCCCTTGGAAGTTGGTTCCCCATCAGGTCATCCCCTGTAGATAACACGAAGCCCAGCAAGGCGTTTCCCCTAGCGGGATCGTATACCTGCTGCATTAGGTGGAGGTCCTGTATGCAGGTTAAGAACCTGCATGAGTGGTTAGAGTTGGGTGACTGCTCCTCTCAGCAGATGTCAGGGTAGTTTAGGTCACCCATGACAACCATATCTCTTGACAGTATGGCCTCTGAGAGCTGTCTGGAGAATTCCAGGACTAGCTCATCCTCCTGGTGTGGTGGTTTATAGTAGACCCCCACTACCAAGTCCCTTTCCCCCCCAACCCCCTTGTATCCTGACCCACAATTCCTTGGTTTGGCAGTTCTCTTTTTAGGGAGAAAGGTAGTCTATGAGGGAGAAAAAGAATTTATGATGCGGATATATGCACCTTGCAAGCTATGTAAAATACAGCTATTTTTTTCACTGGTATACGTTTTTTGTAATATTTCTATTTTAATATTCTTTTACTGATCTATAAAGGTATTTAGTGGCCATGGTCTAGCTTGTTTTATTATTTTCTATTCTTAGGTTTTTTCCCTTGGATTTCTGAATCAGCTGACTCCTGAGTATGCTCTAATTACTGTCCTGCGACTGTGGGAACCAGAGCTTTCCAACCTTAGCTGCGCAACCAGCTCGCTTTTGATATTTGGACAGTCAGTCTGCTGCAGTCTGTAAAATTAAACTCAAGAATAATTTGTTCACTGATGCTTTCAACTACTTTTTATACTTAATACATTTATAGCAAAGGGGAAAGAGGTAGGTGGTTGTTATCCAGATGTAGGTCCTGGGACTCAGAAAACCAGGGTTCCTTTTTTTTCTGCTACTGACTCACCATGGGATCCTCAGCAAATCATTAACCTATTGACATGAGTTTCTTCAGCCCTAACATGAGCAGAGAGAGGTAGTTGGCCAAGTTCGTCTGAAGTCAGGCAAAAGGCAGGACAGGGTGGTACCTTAATGACTAACTGGTATAGAGAGGCATAAGCTTTCATAGGTGACAGCCTAAAAATGTTTGGGAGAGACTATATCTTTTTTAAAGATTTAGTACCCTAGCTCTTGATGTCATCTATGAGAGTTTAAAAAACATTTCTGAGTTCTGCATTCCAAAGACAGCTAAGAATAGATTTGACATTTGACAATTCTTACATTTTCTAAAGTAAAAAATCCAAACAGTATAGGTTGTTGCTTTTGCTGGGGAAGGGGAGATGGCAGAAAAGTTTTCAAGCCTTCTCTAGACACCAGAAAGACCACTGAAGTAACTACTAATTTTTTGTGCAATTTGGAGATGTCATCAACAGCTTTTCCCCTCACCAGAATATAAAACTAGTTCAAATGTTGTGCTCTGTTGCTGTCAGTAGGTAACAATCTGAAATCCTATAACACAAACCAAGATGAAAGGAATGAGACAAATTTATCCCAGCGTACAAGTTGCTGGTTTCAGTGATGTTATACTAGTGATAAATATAGCCCCATGTCTTTAAACCACTTGAATTAACAATAACAAGCCCCTGACCTTCTATCAACTGAAGGTATCTCTATTTCATACAAACACTACTGATCTAACTGGGATGCCTTTCTGATCCATGTTGTTTAAAAGAGTTTTTTTTGAACATATTCCTCACTACTTTTCCTTGTGCTGCATGCACAGAATAATCTAGGTCCCTAGCATGGCCTGCTCCTTTGGACTCTGGGTCTGGCCCTTCCCTTTCCCTTCTCCAAGTTGCTTGCCATTCTTTTTTTTAGATATAAGCATTCCCAGTTGCAACATCAAGGATACAGCACCAAAGGTACTATAGCATAGTTGCAGTCTTGCCAGTCAGTGATCAGGAGCTGTTGAAGTGGCCAATCCAGTGATCCATGGATTCCATATGATCTGCTTGAAGGATCCAGTTGCCAGGATTTGGGACACGGCTCTTAGTCATACTCTCTAAGTTAATTTTAGCACACCCCAGAGTTCAAAGTAGCATCTTGACTGAGCTTGTATCTGAATGGTCTCCTAACCATAAAGCCCCAGGAAATTCCTTGGCTTGTAGATGCTATTTAAGATAAAGACATGTCTTTTTTCATCCTTATCACAAAATGGAGACTACCATTGTGGACTGTTCACTCCAAAGAGGAAAACAAAAATAAAACCTAAAAACTATTAAATATAAAACACACATGGGCAGTAACTCTAAACCACTGTTTTCAATGCAATTTTCATTATACGTGTAAAAGCATCCACTATATTAACATTTTGGATAATTTAGATGGTAAAATATAACTATTATATGTATAACAATATATTTCTAAGTCTGCCACTTAGCTAGGTAGTGTTTTGTCAATACAAACCTATTCTTAATGGTGGTTGGTATTTCCTTTCAATGCAAAAGCTGGTATTATTGAAGTATCTGCAGCAGGATGCTAAGGGCAAGGAATAGATATCACAACTAGACTGCAGTGAATTCAATTATTAGCTCATTTTTATTTGCTTTGAAAGATGGTAACTTATGTGCTGTGTATGTAAATTATGCAATGGAAAAAAATAGGAACTATTTTTAGGAGGATGAATGGGATAGCTTCAGTTCAGAGGCTAATTGTAAATGGGAGCCTCGATTTCAGTGTAATCTTAACACTAACACTGACTCTCTATGGGGATTTAGGGAAATCACTTAACTTCACTTACTCATTTTACCAATGGAGTATAACACTGCTTGCTTACTTACCTATCAAGGATAAGTGAACATTCATGAAGTGCTTCATAGATGAAAACTGACTACAGCATCCTATACAGACTTACAAATTAACTTTAAAGCAGCTCACTTGGGGTACTTCAGCCATGGCAGCACAGAGCTCAGCATGAGCTAATTAACCAAGCTAAGGAGTACTCCTGGAACTGAAATGTAGGCATACTGTATGTAAAAGATACTAAAGAAAAAGAAGACTCCAATGTGTTCATTAATCCCGGTCAAATACTTAATTTTAATTTTGTGTGGTTTAACTTAACTTTTTTTAATACTGTGCAACTTATAGGGCTTATCTTTTTATTTTCCTACTGTGGTTTCTCTTCTACATGTTGAATATTTTGATCCAAAAAGAACGATACAAGATGAGACATAATATAAAAACAGTCCAGTACCAGACAAATTATGGGAAAAGTGCACAAAAGATCTTACCAGATTATACTAGCATCACAAAAAGTGCACTTACTCAAAAGTAATAGGGAACTGAGGGCACCACCCAGATCTTGTGGCTTACCACAAAGATCTAATGAGAATTGTGATATAAGGAACAATAACTTATTATCCATTGTGACAATCTGCTAAAATGCTATGAATCTGAGACATTTTGAGCATGGTACAAAGAATGGAAAATCTTAGCTAAGTGAAATAAAGGTCTCCTTTCATATAGTTTCACTGTGTGAGCATTTCTGTACAAAATACCCACGTCTGCTACAGAGCCTTTAACTAGCTTAAGAACTGGCCATGTGCACTGATGTGTACAAATCCTGTCAGTCAAGAAAGAGTAATAGGTTGCTGGACATCTAATCAGCCCTACCCTGCCACACCTGAAGCAGGTATCAGATTACAGAGAGAGCCCCCACAGCTGATAGCTGGCTAGGAAAGGGAAAGCAAACCTTACAGCGTTTGCAGGAATGAAAACTTCTCTTTTACTAGATTCTCCATGTGGAACGATGAATCTACAGGAGACTGACTTTGGCTTACCAAAACTCTGGTGAGAGAGATGTATTGCTTGCTTAGTTCTCTACCTAGGCTAAAGTGTTCAGTGTGTGCTAGCAATTTAGCTTAGATAGGGTGGGAGAGTTTGTCCAAGTGTTTATTTTGAACTTTGGCTACCTGAGAAGGGTTTGGGATATTCGTGTGTTCTTGCCAGCGAGCTAGGTCACCTCAGTCTGGAATGTGGTAGAGGCTGATGGATCTGATCAAAGACAAGTAGGAAACTAAAGCAGAAGTGAGATCAGACCATGCCATGCCACCAGCAGATGCCCATGATGGATGTGGCCACAGCACATTATGCTGCTTATTTCTGACATATTGTACCTATCTATGAGAACAGAGGCCAAGATTTGCAGAAGTGATTACTGACTTTTTTGGATGTCCAACCTGACACTGAGGAGGAGCTAGCTTTCAGCTGCTAATGAGCACTTTAATTATGAAAATGTAAAGCATCTCAAGTTGAACAGCTAAATCTTTTCTCATTCTTTAAGATCCTAGTCATACAACTTCTCTGAAAAAAATGAACTTCAAATAAGATTTTTAGCACAAGTTCTGACCCTACAATTGCTTAGCACCCTCAGTGTTTACTGCCTTAAGAATGGAATGGGTGGCACACTGCCCCCTGTCACACAAAGCACAAGTAGAAAAGACTTTGCCTGGAGATCAGTGAAAGATATAAAAGGGAAAATAATCCTCCCCCAACGCAGAGGCAAATCATGCAATCCCTGTGCTGCAGTCTGCTACTTCCCCTTTACTGACCCATGAGCATACTAGATATGCCAATCTAAGTCAATGCATCCCCAATAATGTTGACTTTTTTATGTTGCAGAGACAACCTTTTCCAGGATTTCTCTTCAGCTCTATTCACTGAACGGTGAAACATCAGATCTGCTGCACTTGGAGCCTTCTGATCCCCAGTCAAAACTATTTCAGTTAAAGGCCTCACCTTATACTGTTCAGCATTTCTGTTGGGACCAAAAGGAATCTCTGGTGCACAAAGATTTGCAGGATCAGTCACTCCTATATGTAAATGGCTGAAAAGAATGCCAAATTTGTACTTTTCTTCAACAAAAATATATAGCAGAAAAATATTTGCCTGGACTTATAAAAGCTAGAGCCCCCACAGGTTTTAGTGTTACAAATATCTACCTTTTGGCTTGACCAGACACTGTGCCTGGTATTTCTAAACTTAGGACATCTTCACACATGCTCGGGGGGGGGGGGCACTTTAATTAGAGAAGCTCTGAGAGCCACTCTAATTAAAATACCCACAGCATCTCATGTATTAAGTGTCCCAAGCTTCAAAATGGTAGCAGGGGTGCTTTAACTAAAGCACCCCACCACCATTTTGAAGCACAGGGATGCTGAATGCTTGAGACGGGGAGGCTGCTGGAGTGCGCTAATTAGCATGGTCCAGCAGACTTGATTAATCCAGTCTGCTCTGACATGCTGTAATTACAGCACATCAGAGTAGCATCCCCACATGTCTACAGGCACCCTTAATTCTTAGGTGCTAACTTGCATGTCAGAAGTTATAGACCAATGCCCTCAATTCAATCCTAACATTTGTTCCACCCCTTCCAAGTCTTGGAAACTACTGAATGTGATATTCTGTCAAGAATGTGGGGAGCTGTGGATCATTGAGCACACTTTCACTCACAGACAGTTAAATATAAGCAGTTATTTCACATGCTACATATCTAAGAACTTTTTATTGCCAATAAAAGCTATTTTAGTTTAATTCTGTTTTCACCTTGATAAGCATTCCGTAATCTTTACAAGCTCTCTGGCTTATTCTTCTTATATTGTAAATAAACATTGATCGATGCCATTTAAAAATGCTCTTAAACATTAAATCAGCATGCACTGAATGTACTCATGGATCCTGCCAGAGACATGCTGCTTCTTTAAACTGTTATTGGTTTTACAAAGACAAACTCTTTTTATCCTATCAAAAGCATTACCTGCATACTAAATTATCAGTAGATTAGCGACTTTGATACTGGTTCTAACAAATCTACAAACAAATGCCATAGCCATTTTAAGTCCTTCTAATAAACAAAGAATCAATTGAATTACATAGCTATTAGTTCATACTGCTCTTCTCATATGATGTGCCATGTCAGCTCTTTGGTAACATATTTTGGTAACAGGCTGCGTAGTTAGATTTTCCAGTCAATTTCATTCATAATGAGAACTTGATAAAATTGGTATTCATTAAATGAAACCTCTACTGTAGCAAGACAATTTCCTAATGCACTCATTATTCTCATTTCACATAGGCTGTTTCCTTAATTTGGATAAAAGTTACCTTTATCATTTCTCTAATGAAAAAATAAAATTGGCATGGAAAAAAATTGCAGGGGGTTCCACAATGACCTCGCCTTGATTTTTTTGTTTTCTTGAAGTTTGAAAAATAAGAAGTGGCTTTAGTTGTTGTTAATATTGTAGAATAAACCTTCCCATGGAAACTCCTGGCAAGAAGTGCAGTGTTTGCTTTGATAGAAACTACTGAAGCCACTGAGATCAGGGTCATGTCCATAAACAATTCAAAATAGCTTCTATAAACGTATATTGGAATACTGTTTGCAATCTGATGCTACTTAGAATTACTGAAACAAACTGTAGGAAAGCCTAAAGGATATCTCATAACTATCAGCCTGTATTGTATCTACTCCTAAAGCCAGGCTAATTATAAAAATCTCGATTTTGTAATTATATGGGTTAACTTGTTTAACAGGTCTTATTGAAATCTTTCAAGAAAATACAATGAATGGAAGTGGTGGTTAGCTGAAATTATATGTATTTAAAAAGTTAAGTTTTTTAACTTTATGATGTATTTAAAATGTATGAACATTAGAAAAAGGAAAAATATTTACTAAAATGTAGCTAAATATTAAAGATGGGTCAAAATCTGAGACCAAACTCTGAGAACCAAACATGCGAACTCTAGAGTTTGGCTCCAATTCAAAACTCTGTAGATTGGGCTGGTTTCTACTAACTATAGCCATGAGTTCGGTACTTTGAAAACATGAAATGTTAACTTATTCAGATGACTATGTAAAAGAAACATGCTGGTTTTAATTAGCATGGGCTTACGTATTTGAGGACAGTCTGCTCTTTAATAGTGACATATCTGCTTAGAAAGAGAGGATAGTCTGGGAATAAGCCAAATAATTTCAATAGCTCCATGACGAAATGAATGCACACGTAGTTGAAAAGCCCACGTAAATTATACAAGTGTGGACACATAGACACAACAGCAATGATGGCTTGTGCCAGGTGGAGATATTCACAAGGTAGTGCTAAAATACGATCAGACCCCTAATGAGAAGCACTAATTCAATGCAACTTCCTGATGGCCTAAATCTGCCTTTCCCAGACCAGACACACCAGGGAGTTGGGCAGGCCTTAGAGAAGTACAGAAATTGCAGGCAGTCTGTGCTCCTGCATGCCAGTTCTTTGAAGAGATAACATCATTAAGGACCAGCAATCTGGATTGTACTAAGTTCTACCTGCCTAAAAGAGGGGAAGAAGTCTGCCTTAGTACCAGCTGAAAACACGCAAGGGTAAACTAGTTTTTGCTAGCCTAAGTTGCTACTGGCACAACCCTGTCTTTGTTTTCTCTCATAAGCTATGGCTGCCAAGGGATTCTAATTTACATAAATATATTTTTAGGTGTTTGGTAAACTAAGCAATTCATAATAGGGAAAAGGAGTGAATGTGAAAGATTTTTGCTATCAAATGTCCTTAATTGGGACAGCTTTTTAATTAGTAGTCTTGTTTTCATAAGGAAGTGCCAACTATAAAGTTTTTACTTTAGAATGCATAAAACAACACTGACTTTGTTGATTAAACTTGGAAAAATGTCATAAAAATATTCTCAATATCACACGTAAATTCAGTAGAAATTTAGTCAGATGTTCTATAGGCCCTCAGCCATAGAGTCAAACTGTAGATTTTCCA
This sequence comes from Crocodylus siamensis, assembly GCF_052110815.1. Lineage (NCBI taxonomy): Eukaryota > Metazoa > Chordata > Crocodylia > Crocodylidae > Crocodylus > Crocodylus siamensis. The sequence continues at coordinate 33,994,870 of NC_143399.1, forward strand.
GGTAAAATGTAATACTTATCTTTTGACGGCTATCAGTACAACCTGAAGGATGTACTTTCCTGATTCTGAGATCATCAAATGAGGAAAATAGGATCCTTAAAACAGACTGAGGTTGTCTCTGCTGAACAAAGCTTGGGCATTACTTGGGTATTCTGATCTTTCTTCCTTGACGTAAGTCTAGGATTCTCTGTCTTTTCTGTGGTTGATATTATAGGCAGGTTGAACAACACAAGGTACAAGCACTTCAAAAGTGTTTTGTCTTTTAAGAATTTACCTGCCAGCTCTTAACTGGAAACAGTTTGGGGGCTAAATTTTAGTTATAGTATACCTGAGGGGAAATTATTATAGTCTGATCTCACAATCCTTTCTTTAATGGGAGTTTTGTCTGGGTAAGGATTGCAAGCATAAATTTATACACACTGCATAGTCTATTTTGTGGGTACCCTAAGCCCTTCTTTTGCAACAGAAAGCACTTCTCCTGTAACACAGTTTATATTACATACCAAATCTGGCTTCAGTTTGACAGTCAAAGGAAGGGAATAACACATGGAGTACAGCGTTGTTGCCACTGATGAGATCCAAGACTGCCGGACCTCCCGACTTCTGGGAATACGATTAAGGGTAAACTGCAAGACAGCAGGAAAAATGAATTAAGTTACTACATTTCTCCTGCAGAGTACATTATGGCATGTATAACAATTCTGCTATAAAACGCCATTTGCTATTCACTTGTAAGCTTCTTAAGTTCCTTTGTGTTATTTTTTTCAAACTTGGGTTCTGATTTCTTCAGGGACAAATACCTTGTGCTATAAAATGCTTAGCAAGCTACAGGGTGCTGCATTTGTCAAATACACTGATAAACAACAGAACTCTGCCTTTTTTCTGTCCAATAGTACTTTGAAACTTTTTTTTAACTCAGTAAAGTCAGTTAGCTGGAGCAACCTCATCAGTGGTATGTTAATTTAGTGCCCCACCTAGTGGACAATAAGAGACATTACATAATTTTATGCTTAATTAGTGGATCAGATTCATCTCTGCTTCTTGCCTGCATAAACTGAATGGAGATATAGTAGTGCAGAAACTAATGTGATCAAACCTCAGACAATTATTATTTTCTTTAAATGAGTGCCTAAGCAAAGAAATTAATTTCTTTATGAATTTATAATTGGGAAGAACAGCTATCAAAACCAGGAAATTGGAAACTTTGCCTCCTTTTTAAACAGGAAAGAGAAAAGATTAGTTTTCTATGGAGAATACCAGGCTGACACAACCTAACATTTTCCACTTTCCTCAAAACAGATGGCACAGAGCTAACGGGAGACCTGCCTTTTTATTTGACATCTATTCTCCCTTCCCCAAAAAGGCTTAGCGTGGCTTACAATCATAAAAAGATAAAATCACAAAAACAGATAAAATAACAAAAATATAAAACAATTCCCAAAGAATACCCAAGATTCACCCCACCTGCTAAATGAGTGTCTAAATAGAAGACCGTATACATAGTCCCTACATCCTTGCCAGTGAATCTGTACCTTAACTTGAAGGAACCATTTTTGGAAATGTGAGGATGGGTCAAAAGGCAGTTTGTCTGCTTAGAAAGGTCAAGATTTCACCGGTAACTTGTGGTTCTAACTATGTATGCGGAGTAGAGCGTGGCAGAGCACCTTTGGTGCCTGCCACTTTAAGGCCTGAGAGTAGGCAACAGGGCAGCCAGCAGGTAGGGGCCAGCCCTGATGAGGCAGTCACATGACTGCAGGAGGGCATCCTGATAGGAGGAGGGGGTTGAGCAGCTTCGATTTCAGATCAGGCCCTCAGAGGAACCAGCAGTTTGTTGGCTGCAGCTCTGGGGAGAATGCTGCCCGGCTGGACCCGGCTTGCAACATCTTGGAGGTAAGGGCAGGAGCTACGGGGATGGCAGGAAGCTCCTGGTCCTGGGTATGACTGAAACATACACCCTGCTGGGGAAGGATGGTTTGGTGGGACTAGCCGTGGTGGGGTAGTTCCCCAGAAATGCCAGGCCAGTTGCCTCCCCAGTGAAAGGCGGGGGCACCTTATAACCCAGGCCCACATCCTGGTGGGATACCTACAGCTGTAGGTGTAAGACCCCGGAGGCCCTGGTGAGGGGGCAGAGAAGTATAGCAGCATCAGTGAGGGGGCAGAAGTATGTGTGGTGGCCCACACAAAGTAGGGTGCACTGTTGTGGCCTGAAGGACTGTGTGTACTGGGGTGTAGAATAGGGTTCCAAGGACGCCCTGAAGGGCTGCACTGGGGGTGTGTTGAGTAGGTCTGTAGATGTGGCCTGAGGGGCAGCACAGGAGCCAACCCCCACAAGCATAATAAAATAAATGACGGCCCTAGTGAGAGGGCATAAATTGAAGCCAAGGAAAGGGGCAGTTAGGCCCAGGTAAGTCTATGGATGAATGAGGCCTCAGCTGGGCCTTAGGCCGAGACCCTGGTAAGTCCTCAGACATGGTGAGGTCAAGTTTTGGGTCAGAGGGAGACCCTGGTAAGTCCTCAGAGGGAGACCCCGGTAAGTCCTCAGACAGGGTAAGGCTAAGTGTGGGTCAAAAGTTAAGAATTTGTTTGGATGCCAGCTGCGAGGCATGGGATGTGGTGTAGTGGTGGTATGGAGCTTTGTATAATCCCCTTGCCATCTGGGCATAAAATGCCCACATCCCTACATCCGTGCCAGTGAATCTGCACCTTGACTTCAAGGAACCATTTTTGGAAATGTGAGGATGGGTCAAAAGAACATTCAGAATCGCTCAGGCTCCCTTTGTGCCAAAACACATACTGTTTGACAATGTGGTCTTTAGATAGCACAGACCAATCATTTTCAGCTACAGGTGCATGTTCTCTTGCTTCCAGCATCAGCCTTATATTTTCAGTTTGAATATTTTTGTAGCCAAGGCAGGCAGCCAATATTTAACAAAAGAGAGACTTTTCTTAAAGGAAAATGAATTTCTGTTACCTGAACAGAAGCCTCAGAATTTGCCAAATGGCCCTTAAATAATATACATCTAATATACTGACAGCATTTTATGCTTATGAAAGCTATACTAAGAAATCCTAATACCTGGTATGAAAAAATGTTAAATACATCTAATTTCCCTGGAATGATTACTGGGAATCATTTACTTGAATCTAAGATGAGGTTTTCTTCCTCATTCAGCACGGGGGGGTGGGGGGAAGACCTTCATCTTAGATTCAAGTAAAAGCCTGGGGGTGGAGGGAGGCTGTGGTTGCAGCTCCTACCCCAAGCTCAGGGTCAGATTTGGAGTCACAGTTGCTGTACCCCTCTGCAGCCTCTGCTCCCTGTCACCTCTTATCTTCTCCTTACAGCTCCAGCTTCTGCTGGGTCCCCCTCCAGCTGGGCACAAAGAGCATGGAGCATGTGCTGCCTCCTGTCCCAGCATGGCCACAGAGCAGTGGTAGTAGTTCTGGCCCTGGCTTTGAGTCTGGGGATGAAGCTGCAAGGGGCCAGAGCTGTAAGTGACAGCAAAGCGGGGGACCGGCAGCAAAGGGGCCAAGTGTGCGGGCAGCAAGTGCAAAGGGGAACAGGTGCCAAGTGTGCAGGCACTGTGGGGAGGGCAGCCAAAGGAGAAGGAGCGCTGCCAAAATAAGAAAAGGGGAAAGGCCTGAATGTGAGCAGTTTGTGATGCTTGTCAGGGATGGAGCACCCACCGAGTGTGATTCAAAGGAGGTTAGCCATGCGGTTTAGAGTTGTGTTATAGCCCGGGGGCTTGTCCTTTGTTTGCTGTTGTATACCGGAGGACTGGGTGAGGGAATAAGGGAATGGAGGAGGCCTCATAGGGGAACCACGTCAGTGTGGGAGCCCCAGCCCCAGACAGCAGGTAGCGAGAAGCCCCAGAGAGTGAGAGCGGGTAGCAAGGATGCCCAGTGAGGCAGCAGGCAGCCAGAACGGGCAACAAGAAGCCCCAGAGAGTGAAAGCGGGCAGCGAGAAGGCCCAGCAAGGCAGCGGGCAGCCAGAACAGGCAACAGAAAGGCCCCAGAGAGAGAGTGTGCAAAAGAGACAGACGAACGTCCAGTCCATCAGTGAGGCTTGGGGCATGGTAAAGGGGTGGTTGGAGCCACGCATAGCCCATGAGGCGGGGGTGTACCTGAACACCTGTACCAAATACTGGTCTGGTATATCACAGGAACCGTAGCCAAGAGGACAAAGGGCAGTCTCCCTATGATTTAGAAGATCAAAGACGTGGCGGACAAGATTCTGAGGGTGCTTGGAGCACACTTGGCACAGTACAGAGAGGGGACCTACGGGTAGCATGGCAACCCTAGAACTCTATCCTGCTACACAGGGATACCCACCAACTCCTGCTCCCACTCCCTCTCCTCATAGGCTGGAAAAGACTGCATGAGGTCATCTAGTGCAGAGCTCTCATGTTCCTCCTCCTTCCATACTAGGGTCCTTCCTAAATTCCCTCATGGCTCTGTGCAGGGACGTGACCCAGTATTTATTTAGGTTTGGTTCAGGTTTGGGTTCAGATGCACTAAATTAGTTTGGGTTCCATTCTGGTTCACACCACTAAAAAATAAATAGTGGTTCAGTTCTGGTTTGACTCCCTTGCTCTATGCATACCACAATCCCTATGAACCCTTTCCTTCAAGTGTTGCTTGTTTGGAAAAGTCATTAATGGTGGCAATATGTTAACTTCTAGAGGAGTAGAAACGAGACAAGAATGAGTTATGCTGAAAGCGTTGAAGTGATGTAGTTGTTATGCTCAAAGGCAGTAACAGGTGCTGTCAACCAGGTGCTTGATTTGTTAACAACTGCAGAAAGTATATGAAGCTGTGCCTTTGCTAAACAGATTGCAGGCGCTTTGTGAATCCTTCAGTTGCCTCCTCTGTCTTTGGATTTTCTTTAAAACTGATCCGATGCTGGTCACTAATGGTTAGAACACTGATGAGACTTTGGAATTCATCAGATACAGCAGTGAAAAGTTTTTGTGTTACATACAGGCGAACAGAAGTGCCATGGTGTGGACTGTGGGTCTTGCAAATCCTGCCAGTAAATAGGGTCACTGAAGTGCATGGAGTCCTTTCAAGAAATGGCATTCCTTTTGTAAAACCTTAGACAGCCTCATAGAGTAGACTAAGAAATTTTAAACCTGTTTTCCCAGAGCTAGATTTTTTTCTGTAAAAAATAAATTACTGCAGTTTCATAAATTCTAACTTCACAAATTTAGGCAAGAGAAAAGACTTTGAATGTTTTGCCAACAGTGAACCTGTATATTTTGTTTTGATATAGGCAAGTTTTAAACACTGCACAGTCAAGAGATTTTTCCCAAGTAAAAGCAGTTATCAAAAACAACTTAATATTGATAGTTTAATCATGCCTTCTTTTGTAAACAACACCCTATGATGCACAGTCCTGAAAAAAATTAGGTACAGAAGTAACTTTATATGGATGAAGACTCAGTCAGACAAATCAAGTGCATACATGTTTACAGAATTGGGGCAAGCTTTGCTAGAAGACTAAATATAGATTTCTTCACCATGGCAAAAAACCCAAAGCCCCTGCCCCATGCCAAAACTGGTTTTGCTGATTTCAGCAGGATCTGGTGCCTTTTCCAGATGTTCACAAGTGGCACTGAAGAAAGAATCTGTCTTGTAGTGTATATTTCAAATAATGGCAAAACCAATTTTGTTTTCACTTTCCAAGAACATGCTCTTAGCCTGAGATGTTGCCTACCAGTGTCCTAGCCTGAAGCCAGTTTTTGGCCCAGCTATCAACTCCAGAAAACTGTGCCCTCCAGACTTTTCATTGGTGAGTCTTTTCTGTCTTCGCTTATTGCAAAGTAGAAAAAAACAGCTAAAACTCCCTCATATCTTTTATTGGAAGATTGCATTATCATATCTGTATATCAAAAAGTGCACAAGCTAGTCTATTCCTAATGTGCTCCCATATGTTGGTGTTTATTTTAATTGTTTTTCCAGTATGTTATCGGGGACATGTGCTGGGAGGGAAACAGCTGTACATAAGCAGTCCAGCAAATTCTGGGAGTGTGTTGGGAATAATTTATTGATGGAGATGGTAGACAGGCTACCTAGGGGGAAAACTCTTCTTAACCTGCAGCTCACAAATAGGGAGGAATTGGTTAAGAATATGAAGGTGGAAGATAACTTGGGTGACAGTGACTATTAAATTATAGTGTTCAAGAGCCTAAGGGAAGAAAGAAAGGAGACCCGCAGAATAAAAACACTGGACTTGAGAAAAGCAGACTTTAACAAATGCAGGGAACTGGTGGGCAGAATCCCCTGGGAGACCAGTCTGAAGGGAAAAGGAGTCCAGGAGAGCTGGCTGTTTTTTAAGGAGGTCCTTTTATGGGTCCATCCCAATATGACAGAAAAATGAGAAATGTGACAGGAGGCCAGTCTGGCTAGACAGCAATCACTCTTCAGTGAGCTGAGACTCAAAAAGCCAACCTACAGGGTACCAGGAAAGAGTATAAGAGTATTTCACAGACATACAGGGAGAAAATTAAGGTAGCTGAGCACAATTTGAGATGTAGCTGGTGAGGGACATAAAAGGCAATAAAAAGGAATTCTATAAGTATGCCAAAAGTAAGAGGAAAACCAGAGAAACCATAGGTCACTTATGGAATGTGGAAGGCGATCTAGTTATGGATGATGCAGAGACGGCTGAAGTACTTAAGGCCTTTTTTACTTCAGCCTTCACAAACAGGGGCAGCTACCAGATGATGAGTGTAGTTGGCACCAAAGATAAAGGAGACATACAGCTTACAGTAGCACAATAACAGGATTACTTAGAGAAACTAGATGATTTCAAGTCAGCAGGGCCAGGTGGGGTGCATCCTACGGTACTGAAGAAATTGGGTGAGGTAAATTCAGAACCATTGGTTATCCTCTTTAAAAACTTGTGAAGGTCAGGTGAGGTCCCAGATGATTAGAAAAGGGCAGATATACCGCCCTTAAGAAAGGGGGAAGAGGATTTAGGGAATCGCAGACCAGTCAGCCTTGCCTTGATACCTGAAAAGAAAAGATCATAGAGCAGGTCCTCGAGGAATCTATTATAAGGCACCTAGAGAACAAATTGATCAGGAATAGCCAGCATGAATTCACCAAGAACAAGTGTCATTCTCGACCACCCTGATTTCCTTCTGTGATAAGATTTCAGACTGGATTGGAGGAGAGCAGTTGATGTGATATACCTTGATTTTAGCAAGGCTTTTGATACTGTTTTCCACAACATTCTCATTAACAAGGTAGGAAACGCAGACTAGATGAAAGTACTGTAACTGGAGTAACCGGGTGGGTCATCATACTCAATAAATTGTCATCAATAGTTCAACATTTAGTTGGAAGGAGGTATCAGATGGGGCTCCCCAGGGGTCTATCCTGGGTCTGGTATTGTTCAACATTTTTATTAATGATTTGGATGATGAGATCAAGTGCATGCTTAGCAAATCTGTGGATGACAGCAAGTTGGGTAGAGTTGTGGACATTCAGGAGGGGAGAGTGAGGATGCAGAATGACCTGGACAGACTGGAAAAATGGTCTTCAATCAGTCAGATGAAATTCAACAAGGAGAACTGCAAAGTCCTGCACTTGGGATAGAATAATTGAATAACTGGGGAATGACTGGCTAGGCTGAAGTACTGTAGAGAAGGACCTGGGGATTACAATAGACCATCAGCTGAACATGAGCCAATAGCGTGCTCTTGTGAAAAAAGGCAACCATTTACTGGGTTTTATTAACAGGAATGTCACTTGCAAATCAAGGGAAGTGATTCTTCTGCTCTGTTCAGTAGTGGTGAGGCCTCAGCTGGGGTACTGTGTCCAGTTTTGGGCCACCCACTTCAAGAAAAATGTGGACAGATTTAAAAAGAGTTTTGTGCAGAGTAACAAAAATAATTAGGGCCCGAGACTCAAGACTTATGGGAAAAGGCTGAAAGAACTAGGATTATTTAGTTTGGAAAAGAGAAGACTGAGGGGGGATTTTATAACAGTCTTCAAATATCAGAAAGACAATTATAGAGAGGATGGAAGTGAGCTTTTCTCTATGGCTGAGGGGATGGGACTAAGAGCAATGGCCTCAAGTTGCAGAAGAGGAAATTTAGTTTGAAGATTACTTTCTATGAAAATGGGTGATTATTGGAACAAGCTGTCTAAAGAAGCCATAGAATCCCCAGCCTTGGAAATTTTTAAGAGCAGGTTGGACAGACACTTGGCTGGGATGGTTTAATCAGAGACAATCCTACCTTGTGCAAGGGGCTCTTGAGATCCATTCCATCCCGACTTTTCTATGATTCTATAATTGGGGACCTCTTCATTGTTAGATACCAAATGGAGCAAACTGTCAGTTCAAAACCTGCTGAGTATAGGGAACTGCAAACTTAAACACAAAAGCTTCAGGCCTTACCTAGTGCATGTTCTTATTTTGGACAAGCGTGCAAAGAGAGCTTGTGGAAGCCTGACATTACCATGGCTTATTTCAGTGTATTCGACTGAACACAGAGTACCACATTTACCTGAATCTAAGATGACTCTGAATTCAAGATGACCCCCAATAATTAGATTCTGGCCATGGAAAATTATAAAATTTATAGTGGAAATTATAAAATTTTCCATGTCTAGAATCAAATTTTGGAGGGTTGTGTTAAATTTGTTCCCTACATTTCTGTACAATGGCAATAAGTGGCAGGGGAGCAAGTGGTAGTAGGGCAGGCGGCAGGGGAGTCAAGTGGCCTACTCCATGCCAACCCACTATCTGCCCTTCATCAGTGCCTACACATCCCAGGCCTGCCCCTCCCAACTTACATCCCTTCCACCTGCCCTCACCCCAGGACCTGCCCCCTGCCTGTCTCCCCATGCCTGTAACCCTGGATACCTGCCCCTCCCCACAGTGCTTGCATCCCTTGGCACCTATTCCCCTTTGCACTTGCTGCCTGCACACTTGGCCCCTTTGGTGCCTGTCCCCCGCTTTGCTGTCTACTTTGGCCCAAAGCACGGAGGACAGAGCCTAACCACACACCAGCTTTTGAAGCAACTGTAGCTTCATCCCCAGACTCAAAGCCAGGGCCAGAACTACCACCAATGCTCTGTGGCCAGGCTGGGGCAGGAGGCAGCACATGCTCCATGCTCCTTGTGCCCAGCTGGAGGGGGACCCAGCAGAAGCTGGAGCTGTAAGGAGAAGATAAGTGGTGGCAGGGAGCAGAGGCTGCAGAGGGGTACAGCAACTGTGGCTCCAAATCTGACCCTGAGCTTGGGGTAGGAGCTGACACTGGAGTCAGGAGTGGACTGGCCAAGTTCGCCGATGACACCAAACTTTGGGGCAAAGCATCCACGCCAGAGGACAGGCGGGTGATCCAGGCTGACCTGGACAAGCTCAGCAAATGGGCAGACGAGAACCTCATGGTGTTTAACACCGAAAAATGCAAGGTTCTCCACCTTGGGAGGAAAAACCTGCAGCATCCTTCTAGGCTCGGCAGTGCTACGTTGGATAGCACTAGAGAAGAAAGAGACTTGGGGGTCATCATTGACCACAAGATGAACATGAGCCTCCAGTGCGATGCTGCGGCTAGTAAAGCGACCAAAACGCTGGCTTGCATCCATAGATGCGTCTCAAGCAAATCCCAGGACGTCATTCTCCCCTTGTACTCGGCCTTGGTGAGGCCGCAGCTGGAGTACTGCGTCCAGTTTTGGGCTCCACAATTCAAAAAGGATGTGGAGAGGCTTGAGAGAGTCCAGAGGAGAGCCACACGCATGATCAGAGGTCAGGAAAACAGATCTTACGATGATAGGCTGAGAGACATGGGACTCTTTAGCCTGGAAAAGCGTAGGCTCAGGGGTGATCTGATGGCCACCTATAAGTTTATCAGGGGTGACCACCAGGATCGGGGGGAACATTTGTTCACCAGAGCGCCCCAAGGGATGACTAGGTCAAACAGTCACAAACTCCTGCAAGACCGTGTCAGGCTGGACATAAGGAAGAATTTCTTTACTGTCCGAGCCCCCAAGGTCTGGAACAGTCTGCCAGCGGAGGTGGTTCAAGCACCTACATTGAACACCTTCAAGAGTAAATTGGATGCTTATCTTGCTGGGATCCTATGACCCCAGCTGACTTCCTGCCCTTTGGGCAGGGGGCTGGACTTGATGATCTCCCGAGGTCCCTTCCAGCCCTGATGTCTATGAAATCTATGAAACCACAGCCTCCCTCCACCCCCAGGCTTTTACTTGAATCTAAGATGAAGGTCTTTCCCCCCACCCCTCCGTGCTGGATGAGGAAGAAAACCTCATCTTAGATTCAAGTAAATGATTCCTAGTAATCATTCCAGGGAAATTAGATGTATTTAACATTTTTTCATACCAGGTATTAGGATTTCTTAGTATAGCTTTCATAAGCATAAAATGCTGTCAGTATATTAGATGTATATTATTTAAGGGCCATTTGGCAAATTCTGAGGCTTCTGTTCAGGTAACAGAAATTCATTTTCCTTTAAGAAAAGTCTCTCTTTTGTTAAATATTGGCTGCCTGCCTTGGCTACAAAAATATTCAAACTGAAAATATAAGGCTGATGCTGGAAGCAAGAGAACATGCACCTGTAGCTGAAAATGATTGGTCTGTGCTATCTAAAGACCACATTGTCAAACAGCATGTGTTTTGGCACAAAGGGAGCCTGAGCGATTCTGAATGTTCTTTTGATCCATCCTCACATTTCCAAAAATGGTTCCTTGAAGTCAAGGTACAGATTCACTGGCATGGATGTAGGGATGTGGGCATTTTATGCCCAGATGGCAAGGGGATTATACAAAGCTCCATACCACCACTACACCACGTCCCATGCCTCGCAGCTGGCATCCAAACAAGTTCTTAACTTTTGACGCACACTTAGCCTTACCCTGTCTGAGGACTTACCGGGGTCTCCCTCTGACCCAAAACTTGACCTCACCATGTCTGAGGACTTACTGGCCTAAGGCCCAGCTGAGGCCTCATTCGTCCATAGACTTACCTGGGCCTAACTGTCCCTTTCCTGGACTTCAGCTTATACCCTCTCACTAGGGCCTTCACTTATTTTATTATGCTTGTGGGGGTTGGCTCCTGTGCTGGCCTTCAGGCCACATCTACAGCCCTACTCAACACATCCCCAGTGCAGCCCTTTAGGGCATCCTTGGAACCCTATTCTACACCCCAGTACACACAGTCCTTCAGGCCACAGCGGTGTACCCTACTTTGTGTGGGCCACCACACATACTTATGGCCTCTCACTAAAGCTGCTATACTTCTCTGGCTCTGCTAATCTGGCTCTGCTAATCTATTTTAGATGTAGATATATTAACAAGTGCAAAATATAAAATGAAATGTCAACATTAAAGTGGCTGGTGAATTCTTCAACCTGTCCTTTAGTCATCTAATCTTAAGCTGTTCTTTTCACTGCTAGATGGGTCAACAGCAACTTCTGAAAGTTCCTCATTCAGGATACAGATGGTTTGATGGGCAGCAGCTCGGAAGTCCCACAGCTCCCTTAGAAGCGCTGTGTAAACATCTGGGGAAGTGGAAAGTGAAGACAGTGGACAATGCAGAAGCAAGCAATGTCCATACAAAAGGCCTCATGGAACCCTCAGGATTTTGGGGGTTTGGAAGGCTATGATTAGGTGGAGGTTGACTCTAGCTTTCTCCTCTCTCCCTGGGCATTGGGCAGCCGGACTGAGGAGGATTCCTGAATAACAGCAAACTAACTGGTTTCCATAGCCAAGTTTTGAGGGCTGTACTAAGCCACAGGCCAGGAACAACATTTTGGTAATATCTGCTTTTGCATATGATGTTTGGTTAAGTATAATCTATAGAAACTTTCTGTAAGAATTTAGAAATTTGTCTTTCTCATTTCTGACAGGTGGTACGGAAAGAGACAAACCTACCTCCCTGATGGAAGAATAGGGAGAAAGTTGCAAGTTGCAGTTTGCAATGTTTCCAATCCTTTACAGAGAAGAGGAAGAAGGCCTTATTTTGTTCTCTAAAAAGAACATTCAGAATTGCTCAGGTTCCCTTTGTGCCAAAACACATGCTGTTTGCCAGTGTGGTCTTTAGACAGCACAGACCAATCATTTTCAGCTACAGGTGCATGTTCTCTTGCTTCCAAAATCAGTCTTATATTTTCAGTTTGAATATTTTTATAGGCAAGGCAGGCAGCCAATATTTGGCAAAAGAGAGACTTTTTCTAAAGGAAAATGAATTTCTATTACCTGAACAGCACCCTCAGAATTTGCCAAATGGGTTCCTCCTCCTTTTAGCTGTTAAGGAAAACATAACCATAAAACTCCATTTGCAAATGGGAGGGGGGCAGAGGAAAGGAGAAAAAAAGACTATTGCTTAGAGGAAGTCTATATGCCTGGTATAAAATGCTACACTACAGATGGAAAAAAAATCTTTCCCTTTAAATCTTTGTAATATACATTCTCATCAAATGATGCCCGTAGCAAAAGCTTGGGCACAGGACACCTACTGGGCAACACAGAGTCCAGAAAAGCCCTCCCAGCCTGCCTACCTGGGTTGCAAACTGGGAAGACAGTCAAGCTAGGCAAGGACTAGGGAACGATTGGGGAACATGACACAAAACAGCCACGAGGCATTCACGGGGGACAGGCAGGTCTCCCAGATTGGGTGGTAGGGCCATGTGCATCACATTTGAAGCTGCTGGGGGCAGCATGCAAGACGGAAGCACTGGAAAAGCTCCAGGGGAATGGAGCCATGCCGGAAAACCCCCCTCTCACTGGACAGGAGATGTGGCAGATGGCAGGGGCAAGCAGCTTGGCCCAAGGGATGTAAGTGGCCAGGCTGAACACAGCTGGACAGAACTCAGGGAACTGGGAAGGGATTAGCCAGAGCCAAAAAGTGAGGCTCAGGAAGAAGCAGGAGGAGAAGAAGGTCTGCAGCAGGACTACCTTGTTGGTTGAATGGGCAAGGCAACTGTATGGTTTTATTTGTTTGGATTACTGACCCTGAAAGGGGCAATGTTTGGGCATGGGGTCCAGTGTTCCTTAAAGAGGAACACTGGTAGAAAAGGGGGAAGCAGACAGACTAATTTGGAAGGGAAAGCTGTCGACATCTGCTGCAGAACATCTCTTTGGGAGAGGTGTGGGAAGCGTGTAGGGAAGGAGAAGCCCTGTGAAAAAATCCAGAGGAACTCTTTAACCCACATGATGGACTACCTCAAAGACCAGGTATGTTCCTGTTCCTGTTCACCCCATTCTATCATTTAACACCAAGGCATGGTGAGCAAACCCAGGGAATGGAGAGTGGGGCTATCAGCTAATACGTCTGCCACCAGTGGGCCCTAGCCCTTGCTCCTGCTACAATGCCTATGAAACAAGACACTAAATTATTACTGTTCTGATTCACCATAAAATTATGGTACTGATGTCTAATTACCAAACATTAAACACTTCCATTTGCAGCAAGAGCTCCCAGAGTCAGTGATCTGAAAGTCAAGGAATCTTATGGCCACACAGAACTTACTTGAAAAAGTCTGCAAGTGCTTTAATCGTTAATACCATACTATAGCTGTAGAGGTCATTGGTTTTATTATTGACTAGCTCAGTCTTAACTGAAGTGTTGGATTAAGAGCAACCTGTGACTTTTTCTTCATCATCAGAGATGAAGACGGGTACAAATAATGCTCTAATTTTTCATATTACACCAGAAGCTGAGCTTTGGCAGGTCCTGTCTTGCCAATTCTGCAAATGTTGAGTAATAACTGTAGTGCTCAGTTCTGGGACTTAACACTGTTGAAATAAACAGAAATATCCAAGGAGTAGAGTCCATAAATCTTACTATACAACTTTACTATTGCACTTACAATAAATGGACCTACTTGCTCAAGGTAATATACTTGCTTATGCAGTCTGAGGACATGGGCAAACATGCTTATAGTGCTTCAAACAAAGTTAAACTGCTATAAAAACTGAATGAACAGATGACTCAAAGAGTTATAGCACTACAAATCAGCCCAAATCATATCAGAATGGTTCCTTGATTTACTGTGACACTTATACTGGGAGGCAGTTGTATGTCCATGTGGCAGTGCACCTTTGGGTACCTGCCACTTTAAGGGCAGAGTCAGGCAGCAGCCAGGTGCCTGATGGCGGCAGCAATTTTGGGAACCAGGTATAAAGAGACTGTAGTTTGCTGTTGCCAGCCCAGGCAGAAACATCACCTGGCTGAGCTACAGCAGGAACATCTAGAAGGTAAGAGCAGGAGGCTCTTGGTCCTAGGCATGACCTAAAATTTCACCCTGCCAGGGAAGGGTGGCCTGGTAGGGCCCCTAGTGGCTGGGAGCCCCCAGGAATGCCAGGCCAGTTACCACCCCAGTGAAAAGTGGGTCGGGGCACCTTAACTCCTACCCCCCACAATTCGGGGGTATGAGGGCCAGGCACGGCTACAGCCACCTGAGCCCACAGGGGAGCAAGGCCCCAGAGACCCCTGGTTAGGGATAGCTGTGAAGGCCCTGAGAGGGCAGGGATGTAGGTGGCCCCACACAGAGTAAGGTTGAATGGGAGTAGGCCTGAAGGGCAGTCCCAGAGGCACATTAAGTAGGGCCAAATGGGAGTAAGCCTGAAGGGCAGTGCAAGGGCCAGCCTCGTGAGTAGTTGAGTGTGAGGATGATGAGAAGACCCCAGGGTGGGGCATAGTGTAAAGGCCCTAGAGTGGGCATAGGAGGAACCCCATGTGTGGGAAGTAGGCCAAGGTATATTTTCGGAAGCCGGAGGCCATACTTGGGCCTGAGGCCGAATAGGGGGGCTCAGCCAGAGAGTTAGGGGCGAGTCCTAACCCCAGCAAGTCCTCCACCGCAAAAAGGCTGAGTGGGGGTCGAAAGAAAGACCTAGAGGAGGAGCACAATGACCTGCTGCTCCAGGGAGACAGTGAGAGTCCTTGTGAGATCCTGGAGCACAAGTCATGGTGTGGGTTAAGAATATCACGTGGATGCCATCTGCGGGGCATGGGCTCCAGTGTAGGGGAAGTTTTGGAGCCACAGATAGCACCCCCTGGCATTGAGGCATGAAATGGGTAGCCTCCCACCTTGGTCATATCTTAATCATTTTCCATCAAGGCATGGCAGGATAGAGAGGTGGGCAGTTAGCCCAGAAACAGGCGGGTGAGCCAACTTCTAACTGGCCCTGGGAAGGCCCCCTGTTACAGTCTATATGCTAATGAAGTATTACAAATTAAGTGCTTCAAAAAAGGTGGAGTCCATACCCAAAGTTGTTTTATGCCTTTTTGTATATATAGAACCAATCCAATTCCCACCAAGAATCAGGCTCTGTATCGGATTCATGCTGTTATCTATTAATCGTATAATATTATACCTCAAAATATACAAATGTTTTGCAGATGTAAAAGAAATTGGATTTAATCTGGCTCCTGAAACAGTCAATAGAATTTGACTGGAGATGAATCAGATTATTATCCAGAAAGCAAACCAATTCCTCAATAAATGTTAGAGAAACAGAGAAGCAAGCCTGCACAATATCAAAGTCAGTTTAAAAGCTCAAAGAAAATACAGTACAAAACCCAACACTAAAAATAAAATTCAAAACTAAGATATATTAGTTTTAAAAGAAATAGTATTGTCACTTTCCTAGTGTTTTAATAGAAAATACTGCAAATATTTAAAAGAACAAATATGTATTAATTTTCACTTAGAAGGGCATCAAATTAAAAACCTTATTTCTGCCTCAATAATTTTACTGTTACAGGCAACAGTTATGATTACTTTAACTTTAAAGTAAAAAAGAGAAATATTTCTCTTTAAGTGTGGTTACTTGGTGCCACTGATACCATGTTATGCACAGTCATTTTCATTAGATCCTTCTCCTCTCTCCTCTGTAGTTATTTTCCCCTACAGTTTTTTGTGTATTTTTCACAGATTACATTTTAAGCAAAATCATAAGAATTGACAGGAAAACTCACAGGCAAAGTGCAGTACCTGAAACTATTTTTTATTAATTTCTTAAGTGGCTACATTTAAAATTTGCAGGCTCTCTCTTCATATAGTGTAAGCAGTTTTGTTCATTCCATTCACTTTTCAGAACTGACATGACAAGAAACATAACAATATACGAACAGCCATCAATGTATAGAAATAAAATAGTTAAGTACAGCAAATTTATATTCCTGGAAGATTTTAGCTGAATCTGTTTTTTCAAATAGATACATTCTCTCTCTTGATACTTTAACCCCTCTCCCCCCCATTCCAAACTAATTTAAATACTTTTAAAGGTAACTGGAATTACTATTTTACTGTGGTATCTTCCCAGAATATATTTAATCACTTACCAAGGAATTGGTGAAAGTTTCAGCTCTTTTTTCTTCAAAAGAGCGTATTTTAGCTTCACTCATCTTATCTGACTCAGCAAAAACATAGTGTCTGAGTGAGTATGACTGGGACAGAGAGCTAAGTAACCTCAACATTTCTGTTGTGTGCCCGCCTGAAAAACACAAAACCTGTAGTTAGGGGATGAAATATTCAGCAATTTCTATTTCAAAATAACCTATTAAGGGCATTGCTTCCTCCTTCAAAAAGACTAACTAGTTCAGAGAGGCATGAGATTTCATAGGTAACATCTGATATATCTAGGCTGCTTACAGGCATGAAACCCTCCCTCCCAAAACAGCCCTTTAGGCTTGGCCTGCCGCTATGCTGAGCATAGCACGTGCCCAGAAGAGGCATCAGATTAGTTTGACCCAGCTCGTCCAACATTTGTATAGACTGGGTGCTTCATTGGGGCTTTTTAGAGCTTTTGTTTAATAGCTGATTGAATCAGCTTCAGATAAAAGTGCCAAAAAGCCCTTCTGAAGTGTCTGACCTATACAGACGCTAGGGAGCTGGGTCAAACTAACACACTTCCTCTTTTGGTAAAGCACCGTTTTATTTTGCTTTATTTTTTTCACATCTGTAAGCAGCCTCTAATGAAGTAGTGTTACCTGTGAAAGCTCATACCTCTCTGAATCAGTTAGTCTCCAAGATAGTGGTTCTCAACCTTTTTAGGCTCAAGGCACCCCTCCATACCTTGGAATTGAGCAGCACCCCATTTTGAAAATGGCCATATTTACTCAAATCTAAATCGACCCTGAATTTAAGATGACCCCAATAATTACATTCTACATATGGAAAATGTATAAATTTGTTATAATTTTCCAATTATAGAATTCAGTTATCAGAGGATCTGTTCCCCTCCCACCGCTACAACAGGGAGAATAGTCGGGGGCAGAGGGTCAGGTAGTCCCCTTGCTGTCTGTCCCCCCCTGCAATTCTTCCCCCTGCAGCCCTCCTGACCCCCACCCCCCACTGGCACCCCCCTAACCTTTCCACAGCTTCTGCCCCACTCCCCCATCCTAGTCTCTGCCTCTTTCTCCCCCACCCCCCTTACTGTCAGATGCTGTTTAAGCTCTCTTTTCCCCCAGAGCATAGCAAATAGCTCAGCCCTTGCCAGGTCATGAAGCAGTGTCAGAGCTGATTGGCCTGGCAGACAATGCAGCTGTGCCAGAGCTGCTGACTGGCCAAGCAGGGGACAGAATTTCCATGTGCTCTGTTCCTAGGGGTGAACCCAGACCAAGCTGGACCCAAGATGCACCTAACAAAAAGGTGGAGAAGAACGGGGCAGAATGTGGGGGCAGAAGCTACAGAAGGCAAGTGGGGTGGGGTGTAGGAGCTGCTGTGGGTCTGACTCTGGCCTCAACCCAGGCTCAGGGCCAGTCAGAGCCACAGTAGTCACCTGCCTCCACCCCTGCTTTGTGCACTAATCTAAGATGAGAAGCTTCATACCATGCTGACCAGGGGGGCTCATCTTAGATTCAAGTAAATATTGTAACTTATTTATTACGGTGCCGATCTCCCTGAAGCCAGGTCATGTAGTGTGGGCAGGAGAACAGCCAGCCAGGGACTGAACCTGAGCCTGCGCTTTTCTGCTTACCTCCTCATACCTGGCTTATTGCCTCACTCCTCCCAGCAGCCTTCAAAGGATGATCTAGTGGCACCCTGGCTGAGAATCACTGCTCTAAGGTGCCACACTGCTCTACTTTCTGCCTGATTACAAACTAACACAGATAATCACTTTTCTTCTTCCTTCAAGACTGGCACATTATGGCTAGGTACATGACCCATCCTGTTATGGGAGCTCACAATTTAATTAGTGATTGTCTCTGAATGTTAATTCAACTCCCACTTAAGTTAAAGATTTTGCAGAAGATTCCTACTAAGTTGAAACAGGCCCATAGAGAAGAGGCACAGTAGATACTTTACTCTCAAATGTCCAGTTTATTTCATGAGTATGACTGAATAGGGAACAGAGTTGTTTCGCTGTGCTCACATGCACAAAGTACAGTGCTATGGAGCAGTGTAACCAAATGTGACCATGTTCTCCAAGTGAAACACAGTAGCTAAAGTCCCCATGAGTTCTAAGCAAGGGTGAATCTGGGGGGCAGAATGGAAGGGAGGGACATCTACTGCTGTACTTGCACCCCACTTTGATTCCTGGTCCACCAAAAGTTTAAAATGAACTGCCTGGCAGTGGCAGCAGTATTTCTAATCAGACAGTGCTGAGAGAGTCAGTTGACTTCCTGGTTCACTACAATCTATTTAATTACTTTTAATCTCTTAATTCCAGTGTTAACAGAGGTGTTAACAATCCTCTCTCCTTTTTAATTCTCCTGATGTTCCACCAATCAAGCTGTCCTTTGTTCTGCAAGGCTGCTGTCTGTGAGTTGCTCTTGGTTATGAAGCTCCTATTTCATAGCCCACTCCTTTTCATCCCACAGGCTATTTTTTAACTCATTCAAATGAAGTTATAATTGTTTTTGCTTCAATTTTACACTGAATAATACAGCCCTAGGCCCCTAGCATATTAGTAAAGTTTCTAGTTTATTTTTAACTACAGAAAAATAGGTGTTGTTTTTGTGTGTGATGTGCACCTCACCATTTGCACCCTGCTTTTCCAAATTCTAGATCCACCCATGGTTCTAAGTTATATAGCAGCATTTCTCAACTGGTGGGTAACGACCTAAAAGTGGTTCACAAGAATATTTGAAAGGGTCATGAGGAAGTCCCAGAAAAACCTGCAAAAGCATGGGTTTCACCTTGTATGCTGGCAGCATTCCAGCCTGCAAGTGTTGCTTGTAACGATAGGAAGCAGCAGGTGCATCTGCATCTGCAGCCACAGATGCAAGTGGCCAGCATACAGTGAGGCTGGGTTGTAAGAACAGCCTGTCGCTGGATGCAGGTAAGAGTATGGGGAGTGGGGGACTGGTGTGCATGTGTGTGCAGGTACTGGGGACGGCAGCCAGACGTGGGGCTGCATCAGGGCAGGGGGGAGTGGGGATCAGGGAAGATGCCTGACCCTTCAGCAGTGGAAGGAGGAGGGGGTGATCCTTCACAGTGGGGAGCTGTGTGCCTGGGCAGGCATCATGGGGCTGTTGCCCATACATGCAAGGGTCAGCACTCACACTCTGGCCCAAGTGGGATGGGGGCAGCTGGAGGTATCCTCTGGCAGAGCTAGTGGGGCAGGGGACTGCAGATTGGGAGTGAGGGGCACCAGCATGGCCCAGCGGGTGTGGGGGACACAGGGCTGTGGCCTGGGGGTGAGGGTTGCTGGTAGGGGTCTTTGAGTTAGGCACCGGCAGAGCCAGGGGGGTATGGGTTGAGACAAGCCATCTGTCTTGGCAAATGGGTCCTAGAGCAAAAAAGGTTGAGAACCACTGCTATATAGGACTAGGCTTTAGGAAAGTACTGTCCTGTGTCTAGCTCCTGCAACCACTTAAGCACCTGCTTAAGAAAAGTTATGCACATGTATAAGTGTTTGCAGGACTGAGGCCCTAATTATTTCCACTTCGCCATGAGATGTAAGACACAAACCAAATGGTTCTGATAAATTTTGTTCTTATAATGTCAGTGTATAGTCGGCTGAAATTCTGTAGTTAGTGTACTTAGCACCAATTTGCTATCAAACTGGGAGGACTTGTCAGCAGACCCACATGTGTTTGTCCTCTGACCAATATCACTCAGTATTTTCATGAGTTGGAAAACATAATTTGCAGGTGACAAAATGCTGAAAGGGGTTTCAAGCTTTTCAAGAATAGGATTACATAATTCAATATGATCTAGGCAAAACAGTCTGAAATCAGTAAGGTGAAACTCAATAAGAACACGTATAAAGTACCAGACTTGAAAAAAACAAATACATAGAGGGCTTAAACCCCAGCCCCTTGTTACCTCGCCTGTAGGGCTCCCCACTGATCCATGCGGAGCCCTGTGGGATGTGGCCTAGTGTGCTAGACTAGGCATTCAGGGCACTGCAGGGCCAGATCTCAGTGCATAGGGATAGGGCAGGAACCCAGACCTTTACCCCAGCATGTGAGGGGCAATATGAGGCCTGATCTTACCTTGGGGCTCCAAAGCCCAATCCCAGAGTGTGGGACTGGGCAGACATGGCATGTGGGGCCCAATCCTGGCATGTGGGGCCTGATTCTGGTGTGTGAGAGGTGGTGCAGGTCCTGATCCTGCTGCAGAGGGTCCAGTCTGACCTGCAGCTTGGCCTTGCACCACTCGTCTGGCCCATGGGGCCAAAACATTGAAGTAGACAAATAAAAAGTGTGGATTAACTGCCTAGGTCAGGGGTGCCCAACCTCTGGTGCCCGGGCCAGATCTGGCCCCCAACACTGTCACTCAGCGTGGGGGCTCCCCAAAGATATGCGGGGAGTCCCACAGGGTGTGGCCATGCATGCTAGATATGGCAGTTTGGGCCTGATCCTGGTATGCACGGCTGGGTGGGGACAGGGCAGGGCTCCAAAGGCCAATCACAGCTGGGTGGGGGCTATATGGGGTCCAATCTGGCCCATGGACTGTCCCCTGTGCTATTAATTTGTCTTGTGGGGCCAAGACTGTGAGCACCACTGGGTTAGGCAGCTGTTCTGCAAAAATGGACCTAGGAATTACACTGAATTACTAACTGAATGTATAAGCAGTGTGATGCTGTTGCAAAGAAAAGATGAATGACATTCTGGCTTGTACTAACAGAAGCAATGTACGCAAGACAAAGCAGGTAATTGTTTTACTATACTTAACTGCTGAAGCCTCAGCCAGAATACTGAACCCACTTGTGAATGCTACATTTAATGACTGATACAGACAAATTGGAGACCCTAGAAAGCAGCAGCAAGGATGGGAGAGAGTTAGAAAACATGCCCTATGTGGAAAGGCTGAAAAACAGGTTTCTGTAGTCTAGAAAAGAGGAGTGTGTGAGAAAAAAAGTTACAGAGGATCAGGGATGGATCCAGTGGGGGGTGCACTGGTGCAGTTGCAGTCCCCAAGATTCCTGCCCCCCTCCCCTCAGTTTTTTAAACCAATTGCCCACCAGTAGCAGCAGTATTTCTTTTTAGGCAGAGAGGGAGTCAATTGACTTCATGGCTCACTATAATCTACCTGATTCCTTCTAAACTGTCCACTCCATGGGTGTTAACAACCCTCTCTTTTTTCAAATAGACTTTTTTCAAGCTAGCCTTTGTTCTGCTGCCTGTGAACTGCTCCTGGTATTGAAGCTCATAGTTCACAGCCCTGCAGATTTTTTCAACTTTTTTCAGGGAAGCTACCTTTTTTTCCCTTCAATCTTCAGCTGAATAATACACCCCTGGCCTATTAGTAAACTTCTGGTTGACAACCCCTGGACACCACTCTTCAAAGTCTAGATCCTCCACACAGAAGATGTGATGTGATTGTTCTTGCCCAGTGAAGGCAGGGCAAGAAGCAGTTGGTCCCCCGACAGATGTCTAAGCCAGGGGTTGTCAACCAGGGTACCTGGGAAGGCCCCAGGGAGTAAACGGCAGTGATGCGGAGAAGCAGAGACTCTTTCAGTTTAGCTGCTGGCACTCCTGGTTTTGCTGTCAGTGTTTCTGGTTTTGCTGCTGCATGCGGCCCCCCCACTTGTCAGTCGGCTGCTCAACATCTTTCTTGAATTGTGGAGCCCAGAACTGGATGCAGTACTCAAACTCTGGCCTCACTAAGGCCAAGTACAGCAGGAGGATGACATCCTGAGATTTACTTGAGAAGCATCTATGGATGCAAGCCAGACTATTGTTTGCTTTGCCAGCTGCAACATCGCATTGGTGACTCATATTCATCTTGTGGTCAATCATGACCCCCAAGTCTTTCAGTCGTGGTGCTAGCAAGCATAGAGCTGCCGAGTCTGTAAGAATCCTGCAGGTTTTTCTCTCAAGGTGGAGTACCTTACATTTATCTATATTGAACGTCATCAGGTTAGTATCCGCCCACTTACTAAGTTTCTCTAGGTCAGCCTGCATCATTAGCCTGTCCTCCAGTGTGGATGCTATTCCCCAAAGTTTAGTGTCATCGGTGAACTTAGCCAGTGCACTTCTGACACCAATGTCCACATCATTGATAAAGATGTTAAAAAGAACCACCTGGTTGAAAACCCCTGGTTTAAGCTGTAGCCTTGATCCTGACTCATGGAAGAAGGGTGGACTAGAGCAGAGTTTTTCAATCTATGGGTCGTGACCCAAAAGTGGGTCACAAGAATATATGAAAGTGGCACAAACAAACTTTAAAAATGGATTGTCTTTTAAAGGAGAAAAATGTGTGAAACCATGGCTTTTCCCTTGTATGCTGGCAGAGTTCCAGCCTGCAAGGGGTGTTTGGGCCCCCCCACACTGGGAGACTGTGGATAGGTTACCTTATTTCCAGTTCTATAAAAGAGGACACCTGTCAGGTGAAAACCTTGCTCCCCACCCACAGCCCCCTGGCTCTGCCACTCCCAACATGCAGACTCTGTCCTTGCTGCTGCCCCTCACTCCTGGCCCTGCTGCTTCCCTCCCCCACCCAAGCTATGCTGGTGCCCCTCAGTCCCAACCCACAGCCCCCTAGTTCCTGCTGATGCTCCTCACTCACAACTCACAGACCCTTATCCCCCACACCAGGTCATGCTGGTGCCCCCTCACTCCTGACCTGCATCCCCCTGATCCTCCCAGCCCTGCCTGAGGGGGCAGCTGTCCGCATCCCGACCAGGCTGGAGCACGACAATTGATTTGTGTGGGCAGCAGCAGAGCGAGTCCAGCCCTGGCATAGGGAGGAGGGGATGCCTATGGCATCCCCTGGTCTGGGCTGGGGCTCCCACACTGTGCCAGGTCATCAGGCAGCTACTTGGCTACACCTCCCACACCCCAGTAGTATCTCCCTGCTAGCCTGGCCCTGCCACCAGCCCGGCCTGTCCACATAGTTCCCTGATGACCTCAAAGGGCCCTGCCAGCTCCTTTCCCTGCTGTTGGAGCACTGGGCTACCTCCCACCCTCCCTGCCCTGCCGCAGCCCCAGTGCTAGCAAGCACCCACCCTCCTCACACTTCCATCCCCTTCACCCACCCCTGCCCCCCTCGCCCCCACAGCCCTCCGGACAGTCTCCAAGCCCTGGCCATCCAACCCCACCCTCTAGACTTACCTGCATCAAGCTGCCAGAGCTACTCCCACCACCCTGCCTGGCTGCATGCCAGCCACGTGTGTGCATGCACAGACACGCATGTGCCCACTGCCTCCAATCACCCTCCCCCTGCTCCTCCCAGTGCAGCAGAACAAAATCCTGGACATCAGTTCATATTTCAAAAAACATCTGAACAGAGATCGGAGGGTCTAAGAAGAGGACATGGCTAGGAAAACCCAGATTTATGGTAACCCTGCCTAAAGGAGTGAGGAGCAGTGGCTTGGAACTGGCTGTTGATGTTTACAAATGGGTTCTGGTCCAAAAAAGGTTGAGAACCAGTGGACTAGACAGTATCCTGACACCCCTTCTTGCCTTCTCTTGACAAGTAAAAAGCCCAAGGGCTCATAGCAGGCTGGGGCAGAGCGGAGCAAATAGTACCAGCCCTTTCAGCTCCTTTCAGATTCCTGTGCTTGCCCCTGTATCCCCTTCTGGGCTTGCTACCCCAGCAGCCCTTGCTCCATGTGCTGTGAACCCCACACAGCCTCACATCTGCAGGCCGTGCTGGAGCCATGAGGTAATGGGGTGGTTCAGGAGCTAAAGGACAGGCAGGGATTTCCGTGGACACTGACTTTTAGCAGACCAGCTACCACGCTGGGGCAGACTCAGGCAAGCGAGTGTGAGTGGGGCATTTCCCACACTCTGCCCCTGGTCCCCTCTTTCTCTCTCAGTTCCCCACTCCCCATGCACCAGTGTTGCCAGGGGTTAAATATGAAATTATCATATTGGAAGCTCAAAATTATCCTATTTGCTAAAAAACTGCCATACACTGGGAAAAAAGTGCAAATAAGCATGCAAATAAGTCTTCTTTTTATTTACTTTACAGGCAGTCCTCAGACTTACAACACAATTGGTTCCTGAAAACTGTGTCTTAAGTCGAAATGTCATAACTTGGAACTAATTTTCCCACAGGAACAGTGTTATAAATGGGGGATTGGTTTCTTTATGATGCTGTATACAACTGCATCCAGCTGGTAAGCCTGTTGTGGTGGAAGGTGGGGGGGCAGATCAATGCCCCCATGGTGAGGGAGGGAAGGGCAGGGGCTAGGGCAGAGCTGGGGTGCAGGACAGAGCCACAGCTTATCCAAAGGGCACTATGGGGGGGGGGCAGGGGCTCCCGCTGCTGTGCGCTGCTGGCCTGGGAGCTGCTTATCTGGTGGCTCCCACCACCGCTCCTGCTGCTCCCCTGGATAGACATGGGAGGGTGCCCCCCGAATCTGTGCAGGGTGGGAGGGGCTGCGGTACTGGGCTGTGGTACCAGGCTGCACTCTGGGCATGTGATGAGGGATATGGGGGGGGGGGGGGGGGGGGCTACAGTGAAGTTTTGGGTGGCTGTACCCCCCATAGCCCCTATTCTGCTGTCTGCCCCATCCCAATGGGGCACCCCCCTCCATGCCCTCCTTCTGCTTGCCCAGCCCGACCAGCGTGGGCATGGGATGGAGCTGTGACTCACCTTGGGCAGTGCGAGGGGTGGCTCCCGCCGCTGTGCACCGCTCCATCCAGTGTCTGCCCTTCCCCAGCTGGGCAAGTAGCAGCATGGCATAGTCCCCACTCCCAGCGCTGCTGCCACCCACCCAGAGTGCAGCCGGGTGCAGCCCCGCCCACCCCACACTCCTCCTGGATGAGTGGTGGGAGCAGCTGGATGAGCTGCCAGATGAGCAGCTCCCAGACCAGTGGCAGGAGCTCCCCCCCCCAGACAAGCCACAGTGCCACCCCATGTGCCCCCCATCCAGGCTGGGCAGTGCTTGCCCCAGCCCGTCCTAGCCCCTGCCCTTCCCTCCCTCCCTCCCTCATGGTGGGGGCATTGATCTGCCCCACCCATGCACCTTCCTTCCCCCCTCTCCTACCACCATAACAGACTTACCAGCTGGATGCAGTAGTATCCGGCTTCAAAGTCAAAACCTGTGACAGAACCTCAGAACAGGGTGTTAATTTCTAAAGGGTGCAAGTGCCGTTTGTCATAACTCCAAAAGTCGTAAATCAAGGACTGCCCATATATTGCTCACTGTAAGGCACCAGTGAGTGAGAGAGACCTGGGTCATCAAAGTTGAAGCATTTTTTTTATTTTGAGGCAAGCAGTCATAAGAAAGTAAACAGCAAACCCGACTCCCTGAGAGTGACTTGGGTTTTACATATGCTGCATCAATTAGCTGCCTCCAAAATTATCACACATTTGACAGGCGAGGTTCTTTGGGTAAATGCAATCTCTTTTATTAGACCAACTAACTAGCTGGAAAATTTATTTTCTGCTAGCTTCCGGGTACAAACACTTTTCATGAGGCATTGTTGCCAGTCTAGCGTCAGAACAATTTTCCCAACTAGTTAATTGGTCCTAATAAAAGAGATCACTCGCATTTCCCCAAAAGACCTTGCCTGCCTGTGTTCTTATCTAGCACTACCACCTGCACCCCGGTACATTTTGGACGATGTCACTACTATTGATAGTGCATCTCACACGGGTTGAAGAGCCGGCACAGCGTTCCCCCGCCAACGCTGCTGCGCGGCAATAGGACCTGGGGCGCCCCAGCATGCACCGCGACGAGGCGCTGCCCTGTAGTAGACACCTGCTCCCCTCTTGCTCACATTTCCCAGTGTGCCCCAGGGCGCGCTGCACCATGGGAGTTGCAGTTCGCGGTGCCAAGGCCGCTCGGTGCCCGCGTCCCTCTGCCACTCACCAGAGCCGGCCACGACCAGGAGGCTGACAGGGGTTGTGAGCCGCCGGCGCCAGCCCGCGGCGGTCTGCCTGGTGAGCCGAAGCAGGAGCAGCAGCAGGAGGAGGAGGAGCGCGGCGGCGTCCAGGGAGGACACCATGCAGGGGGCGCGGGGCCCGGGCGCTGCCCAGCTGGCGGCGGTGACGGGTTACGCGGAAACGACGGCGGCTGGAGCGGCTCACAATTCTGCAGGCGTTTCCTCGCGGGGTAGGGCCTGGCGGCTTAGTGCTCCCTCCTCCGCGGGCGGGCGAGCGGCGCCACACAAGTGAGCAGCGGTCGCCACGTGTCGGGGGGGCGGGCCCGGGCTGTGCTTGCTTGTGGGGACCTTATCTCGCGCTGCGCTGGGAACAGCGACGGCGGCCACTGGTCTGCTGCCACTGAGCCCAGCGGGGGCCGCCGTTCTGCCCTCCCCTGCCCCTGGGCCGCTTGGTGAAGGCCCAGCAGTCCCCTCTGGCCGGGCCGTGCTCTGCTCGGGGCCTCGAATCCCTCCTGGCGGCGGGTCGAGGGGAGTTTCAATGATATGGGGAGAGGGCAAGGCTGGACACAGGCACGAGCAAGTGGGGTGGGTGCCCAGAGCTGGGCAGAAAGGGGGCCTGAAATTGTTAATTTTTTCCCCATTGTTTGATTATTATTATAATTATCTCTGGCAACTGGGGGCCATATACTAAACATTTGCCCAGGGCTGCCAGGAGTCTAGGTACGGTGCTGGGAGAAGGGCCTGGCAGGCTCCACCAGTGCTTGGTGACCAAGGGCAGCAGTTTTATGGGCTCATAGAAATGCTTTCAGATTCACACAGATGCATTCTCAGCTCCATCAGTGGGATCCTCTGGCTTCCTCACCCCCAGCAACATGCCCTGCTAAGAGTACTGCAGGGGCTTGTTTTATGCATCTTTGGTATGAATTTAGGAAGGGGTAGGGGGTGAATGCCTGCAGAAGTCTGGCCCTCATCCTCTTCAAGTGTCATTTTGTGGGCCAGGCCGTTTTGAGCACCAAAAAAATCCTGAATTTTCCAGTCAGCCCTTCTCTTTGGTGGTATTTTCCTCCTGTTCATCCCTTATAAATCTGAGCTGGTTTTGCTTCCTGTTCCTGTTGGCCCTAGAAGCTGAATGAACCCTTTCTCCCTTTTTTTGAATGAAGAAGAACTTGTGCCTGCCATGGATTCCAGTCATGGGTGCGTGCAGTTTACAAATCTAATCTATGCCATCTGGATGCTAGTGTTCATCCATTTGGAAATAAGATGCATTGGTCTGACTCGTGATAATTAAATTGTTTGCCTTTTACCACCCATGCAATCTCTTGTCTTGCAGCATGGCCACTGGGGAGTAGGAAACTAAGAAAACAATGTTAGCAGAAGTGCATATGCTTTCTACTATGCAACTTGAATGTATGGTGAAAAACCTGTCTGCCTGTTTGGAGCTGGGTAATCTAAAGTTACATCTTTAGATAATATTTATAACTGGGGGAGAAGGGACTCAGATTTATTACTCAGTACTAAAGGCTCTTTAATGGGGGTAAGAAATTGGGGCCTTGCTTTACAAATCTGTAAGTGATGCACAAACTAAAAAAATCCAGCTCACTCGTACAGTTCTTTTTGATTCTGTAAACCTAAAAGGAGTAGGAAAGTGTAAGGAGAAGAATTGTTAATTAGGCCCATTTTTGCATAATTTGCCTTTTAGAAGAAGAATTGCATAATAACCTTTTAAAATTACTTTTTGAAACTAAAAGATTTATTTTAAGTACAACTTGTATCTCATCAGTGCACCAGATTAAAAGTCCTTGTCCTCCCAGGAAAACAGTGACATTTCATGTTGGAGGTTACAGGAAAAGAGGATAGATTGGATTTTTATGTAAAAATTAGTTCAAACATTTTAAGTTCTTTGCTTGTGTGTTTTTTTTCCCCCTTTTCTTCCCCATCATGTATTCTATAGAGAAGCCATTCTTTTTTAAAATTTAAATAATCTTGTAACCTGTGAACAACTGTGATAGATCACAAATAGGTAGTCTTTAGGTACTTATAAATCTCTTTTCTATTCTTATTTACATTTATTATGTTAATATTTATACATTTCCTCCAGTTAGATCATACGTATAATTGGAGAAGTTACTTAAAAATTTAAGCTGGAAATGTAGGGGTTGGGAGCTGGTTATGTTAAGAGAGGTTGTTAAAATAATGAAATTAAGAGTGAGGTATGCAGGTATTGTTCTGCTTTGCAGAGCCTATTCATGCTTCTGAAAAGATGAGTTGAAGACCTGCCAGATATTTGACCTTGAGGAAGGAGCAAAGCTATTATGGGAGCCTGGAAAGGTAAGTAGTAAGTTTATTGCATAAATTCAGCAAACCACGTTCTGCAACCTTACTTATTGGGAATTTTGCTTGAGTAAAGAATGTAGCATTTCTGCTTACGTACAGCAAGATTATAGCTGTCTCCGGGGAGTAGTCAGAGTTTGAGTTTTTCTCCTTAAAATGAGGGCTTTGAGGCTTGAAAGGATAATCCTGTAGTCTATGTGCGGCAAAAGTCTATGGGAGGAGAATTTGTCAATACTGTTTCTTTCAAATGTGGGTGAGCACTTGCCGATATATTTTTTAATCTATATTCGAGAATGTACTTCAAGACTTGGTCCCATGGCCCTTTCTGAATAACTGATGTTTTTTCCTACTTTAAATAAATGGAGACTCAGCTGCATTTTTGTTTCCTTACCATAGCAAGTCTCAGAAAATGATGATTTCTGTCTGGAGCATTCAGTACCTCTGTATGTGTCAGGTGGGGATTTAATGCCAAGAGCTGCAGTAGGAAAAGTCAGTGGAATCAGCAAATGTGTCGTCTTGCTGCTGGATTTTGTTTGCCTGTGGATAAACTCCTACCTTCTTTTAGTTGTAGCCCTCATTATCAGATTACAAGATCAGAGACATAAACTTTATTAGGTGATAGCATCTAACAAAGTATTCTGTTGCCTCTGAAAATTTATGCCCCTCTGAATCAGTTAATATCTCTAAGGTGCCACCCTGCCCTGGCTTCTGCCTCGCATCAGGCTAACAGCCAACTAGTTCTGAGATCTTTTTACAAAACTCCCTGTTGATCAGTTAATGTCTGCATGGTTATTCGCAATGAAGAGATTTAAGTGACCTGGACTTTTTAACTTCATGTATCATTTCTTTAATACAGAGAGGTTATATTGTAATTATTTATAATTAAAGGGCTGTCTCTGGTTGCCTGGCTGCATGCTATTTTATTATGCTAGGGCTGCCTGATTTTAGCTTTGAACTTCCTTGTGGTTGAAAGAGAGAGAAACCACTCCTGTTGCAAGAGTTGGTCAACATTGTCCTTAAGGAAAATACTATTTAATGTATTCAGTGGTTTGTGGAACACTTGGATAGAAAAAACAAATGTTTGCAAACTAGGGTGGTCTGGTTTTCATGGTCTACTTCTAAGGTATTATTGTTCAAAGAAGAAAACACAATGATATCTTTTTGAAGTCCGAATATTGGAAAGAGATGCTAATACAGCCAATATCTATATACTTTGAAAGCTGTACAGGGTAACTATTACATTGAATTGAAGATATTTTCTGTTGGTTTTAGTGAGGAAGATTGGACAAAAAACACGGTGAAAATATTTTTACCCTTTTAGAATACAAATTCCAAGTTTTATAAAATACTTTGAATGTATAAATATCAGACCTGCTTTCTGACATTCCAAATACAATTTTAACTTATTTCATTTTAATAGTTTAAATGAGTGTGTTTATCCATGCAAAGGAAATGGACTTTATGTTGATTGTATTGAAACCTGTAATGAGTTTGGAATATTTACTTTTGAGTGTTCCTCCAATTATGGCTTGTAAAATAGACATGGAAACCGGCGGAGACTGTTTAATATTTATTAAAATGTTTAAAGAAAGAAAGAATACCTGTGTGTCTTGGATTACTTTTGTTTTTGATAGTTTCCTTGCTGCATAAAAATACATTTATCATCTTCTCTAGATCTATTTGATTTTTTTCCCCCCTCTCCTCCATTTGGCTTGGGTACCCAGCTGTGTTACCACCAAATACACTAGGATGTGTTACTTCACACTAACTCCTGTGTTAGCTACCCCTCCACTAACTCTCATTAACTCCCATACTAACAGACACAGTAGAACATAGGTAGACCATGTTTCACAGAATAATCACTCCCTTTCTCCTTGTGCTTAAGGGAAATTTACAAAATAATTTCAAGAGACAAGCCTAGGAACAAAAATTCATTAGTTTATTGGATACTTATCATCTACAGTAACTTTATGGTCCATTATAATCAACCTGATACTTGCTAATCTCTGCACTTCAGGAGGGTCCTTTTAACCTCTGAAGGCGATCCTGCTTTTCAGTCATCAGGTTTTTGTTATACCTTTGTAGTCTGTTGGCTACCTGATAATTTATCTTCTCTCCTGCTTTTTTTAGATATTAAGTTTTACACAAGCCTTTGTTCCATCTGCTGTTTAGCTCCAAAGTGCCTATTTCTTTCTCAGTGTCTTGAGGAGGGGTGCTTTGATACCCAAAAGCTTGTCTAACTCTGACAGATTCAAAGAAAATTAGGGTTGGAAGGGACCTCAGGAGTTCATCTAAATTGATGACTTAACCCCCTGCTCAAAGCAAGACTATCCCCAACTATATCATCCCAGACAAGGCTTTGTCTAGCCAGGTCTTAAAAACCTCCAAGGAAGGAGAATGGCTACCCACAACCTCTCTGGGTAGCTTCTTCCAGTGCTTTACTACCCTCCTACTGACAAAGTTTTTCCTAATATTTAACCTAAACTTCCCTTGCTGCAACTTGAGCCCATTGCTCCTTGTTCTGTCACCTGCCACCACTGAGAAAAATCTAGTTCCATCGTTTTTGGAACCACCCTTTAGGTAGTTGAAGGGTGCTGTTAATTCCCCTTTCAGTCTTCTCCAGACTAAATAAGCCTAGTTCCCTCAGCCCTTTCTCATAAGTCATGTGCCCCAGCCCCTTAACCATTTTTGTTGTCCTCTGCTGCACTCCCTCCAATTTGTCCACAACCTTTCTGTAGTGGGGGGCCCCAAAACTGGACACAGAACTTCAGATGTGGCCTAACCAGTGCCAAATAAAGGGGAAGAATCACTTCCTTTGATCCGCTGGCAGGGCTTCTCCTAATGCAGCCCAGTATGCTGTTAGCCTTCTTCATGGCAAGGGCATGTTGTTGACTAATATCCAGCTTAGAGTATTTTGTAACACCAGGTCCTTTTCTGAAGAGCTGCTGCTTAGTCAGACGGTCCCCAACCTATACCAGATCATGGGATTGTTCCATCCTAACTGCAGGATTTTGCACTTGTCCTTACTGAACCTCATGAGATTTTTTTGTGCAATCCTCCAATTTGTTGAGGTCTCTCTGACTCCTAGCCCTACCCTCCAGCATATCCGCTACTCCACCCCAGCTTGGTGTCAGACCTGCTGAAGGTGCACATCCCATCTTCTAGGGGTTGTCAGCTGGGGGTAAACATACCCCTGGGGGTAATTGAGAAGGCCCTAGGGGTATGTGTGGGTGGGGACAGAGTGCTGCCATGCATCGTCCCGTGTTGCCATGCAAGCTCCGCCTGCCTGGCTGGATGCAGGGGGTGAGGGAAGCTTGCACATGGTGGCTACTGCTGCTCTGCATTTGGCCACAAGCTGGGGGTGGGGGAGTGGCAGCATAGCATCTGGCCATACGCTATCCTCTCCCCAGCTTCATGTCCAGCTGCATTCCACCCCTACCCCCCGCCTTGGTGCCTGAGGGTACATTGCTTGAAATTCAGCTGCCCAGGGCAGCTGGGATACAATGATCCAAGTTGAAAATCCCTGTTCTAGGTCGTTGATGAAGATATTGAGTAAAACTGGCCCCAAGACTGACCCCTGGGGCAATCTACTTGATACCAGCTGCCAAATAGACACTGAGCCATTGACTACCCACAGACACCAAAAAAACAGCCAGTTTTCTATCCACCTTGCAGTCCATTCAACTAGCCCATACTTCCTTAGTTTGTTTGTAAGAATGTTGTGGGACACTAGCAAAAGGCTTGCTGAAGTCAAGGTAGATCATGTCTGCTGGTATCCCCGCATCCACAGAATCAGTCTTCTCATCATAGAAGCTAATCAGGTTGGTCAGATTAGGACCAGCCAACATGGATTCACCAATCACCTTTTTCTCTTCCAAATGGTTAGAAATGGGTTCTTTGAGGACCTGCTCCATGATTTTTCCAGGGAATGAGGTGAGGCTGACTAGTCTGTAGTTCCCCAGATTTTCCTTCTCTTTCTTAAAGACGTGTCCTATATTTATCCTTTTCCAGTTACCTGAGACCTCCCCCAGTTGCCATGAGTTTTCAAAGATAATGACCAGATAACGGCTCTGCAATTGCATCAATCAACTCCCTCAGCATCCTTGGGTACATTGTGTCTGCCCATGGACATATCCAGCTTTTCTAAACAATCTGTAACCTGGTCTTTCACTATTGTGGGTTGCTCACCTCTTCCCCAAACTGTGCTGCTAGGTGTGGTAATCTGGGAGCTGACCTTGCCTGTGAAGTAAAAAAGGTATTGAGTACTTCAATCTTTTCCTCCTCATTTGTCAGTGTCACCTCTCTCATTCAGTAAGGGACCCACACTTTCCCTGATCTTCCTTTTGTTGACATACTTGTAGAAACCCTTCATGCCCCTTGCTAGCTGCAACTCCAACTGTGTTTTGGCCTTCCTGATTTCATCCCTGCATGTCTGATTAATACTTTTACAGTCCTTCCTTGTTGTTCTTCCAAGTTTCCACTTCTCTTAAGCTTCCTTTTTATGTCTGAAGAGTTCCCTACTAATCCAAGCTAGACTTCTACCATACTTGCTAGTCTTCCTGTGCATTGGGATGATTCATTCCTGTGCCCTCTGTAAGGTTTCTTTAAAGTACAGTCTGCGGTCTTGGACTCCTTTTCCCCCTCAGACTGGCCTGCCAGAGGATCCTGCCCATGAGTTTCCTGAGTGAGTCGACATCTGCTTTTCTGAAGTCCAGAGCCCTTCCCCTGCTTCTGCTGTCTGTCATAGATTTCATAGACATTAGGGCTCGAAGGGACCTTGGAAGATCATCCTTTCCTCAGGTTTCTGAACTCAGTCATCTTGTGGTTGCAGCTGCCCAAGTTGTCATCCACTTCTATGTTCCCCACTAATTCTTTCCTGTTGTGAACAGTAGATCAAGAAAGGCATGTTTTCCCTAGTTGGCCTCTTCAACACTTGTGTCAGGAAGTTGTCCCCAACACTGTCCAGAAACTTACTGGATTGCCTATGCACTGCCGTATTGGCCTCCCAGCAGATCTCACAATGATTGAAGTCCCTGATGATCACAGACCCTGGTTCTCAGAAAACTTCTACTAGCTGTTTGGAAGAAAGCCTCATCCACCTTATCCTCCTGGTCTGGTGGCCTATAGCATACACCCACCACAACATCACCCTTGTTGCTGTACCCTTTGACCTTAACTCAGGCACTGTCAACAGGCCTCTCTCCAGTTTCATACTGGAGCTCTGAGCAGTCTTAGAATTCTTTTACATAAAGCACAAGTCCTCCTCCTTTTCTCCCTTGTCTGTCCTTCCTGAACAGTTTATCCATTTATGATAGTATTCTAGTTATGCAAGCTGTCCCACCGAGTCTGTTATTTCAATCCTGTCATAGTTCCATGACAGTGCAAGGATTTCCAATTCTTCCTGCTTGTTTCCCAGGCTCCGGGCATTCACTTGCAGACACCTGAGGAACTAGCTGTTTGCCCTGCTTTCTCAGCAAGAATGAAAAGGCCTTCCCCCTGTTGCCCTCTCCTGGATGTGCTTCCTCCAGGTCACCCACTTCCCCATTTACCTCAGGGTTTTGTTCTCCATTCCCAGTGAACCTAGTTTAAAGCTTTCCTCACTAGGTTAGTGAGCCTGTCTGTGAAGATGCTCTTCCCTCTTTTTGTCAGGTGGATCCCATCTCTTTCTAGCAATCTTGGAACAACATCCTGTGGTCAAAGCAGCCAAAGCTCTGCTGGCAACACCCATTTGCACAGCTATGCATTGATCTGCAGGACCCAGGAGAACACCACCTGAGCCCTTGTCCCCTTCACTCTTGTACCCAGAACCCTATAGTCACTTTTGATCTGCTCAGGGTCACCCCTGGCAATACTGTTGGTGCCCACATGGATGAGCGGTAAGGGTGTGCAAAGCTTTGGTCTATGATTTGATTCGGAGAAGATTTGGCCCAGTTTGGAGGCTGAATTACCGAATCCAAATCGAATTGGGAGAAGGAAAAAAACCCTCCAATTTGGAGCCTCCAAATCAGTTCAGAAAAGATTTGGCAATTTGGATAGCAGTCTTTCAGGGGAACAAACTGAGAAGAGGGAGAAGGGTGTGGGGGAAAAACTAACAGCTGTAGCTGGTCAGTGACACTGATCTCTCCCTGAGTCTCCTTCCAATCACAGTGCTCTGGGGGAGGGACATAGAAATAGCATATAACCCTCTGTCTGTAGGCTTTCTGTGCCTTTTGTAAGCTGTTTCTGCCCGAGCAATAGTGTCTGAAAGGTACTGGGCTGGCTTGGCTTCCTATCTAGTCAGTCTCCTGCTACTTTTTGTTTTTGAAAAGGATTGGAATTCACTTACTAACTAGAATCCCTCTACTTATCCCTATCCAGTCCATTTATTTCAATTTATATTTGTTCTTGGGTTCTCCCCCCCCCCACACACACTTTTTAAAAAGAAAGCTGTGTTTTCACTGGCAGTGAAACCCCTGCACCTATCTCCTTGGAACTTGGCAGGCTTCATGCCCTCAGAAGGGGTTACTACCCCTGCATTTTTTATCCAAATCATCCCAAAAAAATGACATTATAGTCTATGGCCGAATCTCTCTAAATCTTCCGAATCTGATTTAACTGAATCAATTCAGGACAGTGATCCGAATTGAATTGCTGTCCTCCGTGTCGGCCGAATCCAAATTGAATACTTCCCTATCCACACAGGCCTAGTAATCAGGGGGCTGGATGAATCTTGGTAATTCTACCATGACATCTTGAATCTGGGGTCTGGGCAAGCAGCAGACCTCCCAAGACAACAGGTCAGGTCAGCAGGTGGGTATCTCCAACCACTGCCACCACCCCTTGCTTCCTCATAGTTTCATAGCTTCATAGTTTCTAGGGTCGGAAGGAACCTGAGCAGATCATCGAGTCCAACCCCCTGCCATGGCAGGAAAGAGTACTGTGGTCAAATGACCCCAGGAAGGTGTACATCTAGCCTCCTCTTAAAGACCCCCAGGGTAGGAGCCAGCACCACTTCTCTTGGAAGTTGGTTCCAGATCCTAGCTGCCCTGGCTGTGAAGTAGCACCTGCTGATATCTAGCCTAAATCTACCCTCTGCCAGCTTGTGACCGTTATTTCTAGTCACTCCTGGCAGTGCTCAGGGGAACAGGGACTCCCCCAATGCCTGCTGATCCCCCCTGACTAGTTTGTAACAGGCCACTAGATCCCCCCTCAGCCTTCTCTTGTGGAGGCTGAACAGGTTCAGGTCCCATAGCTTCTCCTCATAGGGCCTGCCCTGCTGCCCCCGATCATGTGAGTGGCCCTTCTCTGGACCCTCTCCATGCTATCCACATCCCTCTTGAAGTGGGGCACACAGAACTGGACACAGTACTCCAGCTGCGGCCTGACCAGTGCCGCATAGAGGGGGAGTATCACCTCCTTGGACCTGCTTGAGATGCATCAGTGGATGCATGATAAGGTACGGTTGGCCTTCCTGACTGCATCCCCACACTGCCGGCCCATGTTCATCTTCTAGTCAACTATGACTCCAAGATCCCTCTTAGCCTCTGAGCTGCTGAGGAGGTCATCCCCCAACCAATAGGGTCCTGGCCAGGACACCATGAATACTCAAACAGCCATGCCAGTGGCTCAGCTATGACATTGGCCAATTCCTTCAGCACCCATGGAGGGAGGTCATCTGGGCTGGCTGACTTGTACCCATCCAGCCCTTCCAAGTGCTCCTTAACTAAGTCGCTCAGCTCAGACACATGTTTCTGTGTGGGGTGGGTGGCTCTGGATTCTTGATTTGATCCATGGCACACCATTTCTGCTGCTCCCACCTTTCTAGCTCTTCTTGTTGTTGTGAGGTTTCAAAGTACTGAGATCCCTGCTTCAGACTCTTCCTCCATTTGGAGTGGTTCTGGGCAATAGTTTCTTATGAGTTGACATCAGTGTTTTCATTTTTTTTAAGTTGGTCTTGAGGATGTCCCTAGAGCACTTTTTTTGCCTTCATCTTGAGTGTACACCTTGGCTGATGTAGAAGAATAAAACTTGCTTCAGAACTCTGGAGTCAGACATCCAGATGACATGGCTGGCCCAGTGAAGTTGATGTTGGATGATCACCGTCTCAGTACTTGTGGTGTTTGTTTGCAGGAGGATGCTGATGTTGGTGCATCTGTCTTCCCCCAGATTTGGAGGATCTTCCGCAGGCAACGTTGATGGTACTTCTCCAGCAACTTTAGATGTCTCCTGTACTTTGTTCATGTCTCAGCTTCATACAGCAATGTGGGGATCACAACTACTTGATAAACCATGAGCTTGGTTTCAGATCTGATGTTGCAATCTCCAAATACCTATTTCTTCAGGCATGCAAAGGCTGCACTTGCACATCTGAGGTGACGTTGGATTTTTTTGTCAATGTCAGCCTTCTGTGAGAGATGGCTTCTGAGGTATGGGAAATACTCAACGTTCTCCAGAGTCTCACCATGGATCTGGATAACTGGAGCTGGACATTAGGAGCTTATTGGTGGAGGACCTTAGTCTTTTGAATGTTAGGCATCAGTCCTGTTTTTTTGTATGCCTTGATAAAGACATTGAAAAGGCCTGCTTCCAAGTGAGCACACACTACAGTAGGGGCAGGCAATTATTTTGGGCAGAGGGCCACTTACTGAGTTTTGGGAAGCCATTGAGGTTCTGCATGACAGGCAGCCCAGGGCAGATAAATATTAATTTTCTAAATTTTTTAGGAGCCCCGCAGGCCGGATAGAATGGCCTGGCGGGGCCCGCATCCAGCCTTTGGGCCACATTTTGCCCACCCCTGCACTACAGCATCATCAGCATGCTGGAGCTCAAAGACTGAGGTCAGGGTCGTCTTAGTTTTGGCTTGGAGTCGGCTGAGGTTAAACAGCTTACCATCGATTTGACAGGTTAGCTTCCCTCCAGCTGAAAGCTTGTTGGTGGTCAGATGTAGCATAGCAGCAAGGAATATTGAGAAGAGTGTTGGAGCAGTGATGCAGCTTTGCTTAACTCCTGTTTTAACTTCAAAGGGATCTGTGATAGATCCATTACTGAGAACCACTGTTTGCATACCATCATGGAGCAGGCAGAGAATCCAAGTGACAGAATTCTGTATTTCAGAAAGATCCTGCACAACACTTCTTAGCTGACAGAATTGAAAGTTTTAGTGAGGTCAAAGAAGGCCATATGAGAGGGCTTATGTTGTTCCTGGCATTTCTCCTGCAGCTGGTGAGCTGTGAAGATTGTCAGTTGTGCCTCTTGATGGCCTAAACCCACACTGAGATTCTGAGAGGTGCTCTTCAGCAAGTGGAAGGAGATGGTTTAGGAGAGTTCTCACATTGATCTTTCTGCAGTTTCCACAGTTGGACTTGTCTCCTTTCTTGAAGATTGTCATAATCATGGTGTCCCTGAGGTTGTCTGGGATTTCCTTCTCATTCCAGATCCTTAAAACGATGGCATGAAACTGTGATGTAGGTTCCTTTCTCCCCGCTTGAATATTTCCTTAGGGATTCCATCCGCTCCAGATGCCTTGTCATTCTTCATCTGCTTGATGACTTTCCTCACCTCGTCAAGGATTGGAGGAATTCCAAAATCATTCCACAGCACCAAGTCAGAGATGGAGTTGAGAACACTTTGGTGAACAACAGCCTTGATTGAGAAGATCTTCAAAATCCTTCTTCCAACAGGTATTGATGGCTCCCCTTTCCTTGATTGGGTCTCCTCCATCCTTAGGTCTCAAGGGGGTTGATTCTTGAGTGTTCAGACTGTAGATAGCTTTGGTGGCACTGAAGAAACTGCATATCGTGAATGTCTTCCCACCGTATGTTCTTCATATCACAGGTCCTCCTTTGGACCTCTGCCTTGGTTTGTTGGAGATTCAGTTTATTTTGGTTGGCATTGGTGTTGTTTTGCCAAGCACAAAAGGCCTTGCATTTGATCAACTCTTGGATCTCCCTGTTATTTTCATAGATTTCTTAGATTTCATAGACATTAGGGCTGGAAGGGACCTTGGAAGATCATCAAGTCCAGCCGCCTGCCCAAGAGGCAGGAAGTCAGCTGGGGTCATAGGATCAAACCGGTCTTGATGTTTCCTGGTAGAGACTCCAAGGGCATTTATACACATACCTTTTCATCCTGTGATGCGCAGGAGAAGACCTAATTAATTGAGTCTGCTCCACATGTGAGCTGATGCACATTGTACTTCTTTGCATGCAGTTGCATAAGAGGCGAAATGTGCGTCAGCATTTAGAAAACAGCACTGGTACGCTTTTGAACTAAAACACCTCTGATGTGGTTTAGTTCAAAAGTGCGCCGCCGCCATTTTCTCAGTGCTGACACACATTTTGCCACTTATACAATTGTATGTACTGCAGCGCAAACCTGTACAAATCCCCCACGTGTTTCTTCACAGGTGCTGATGGTGGTGGTCTTGAGGGCACCCCACATGCTGCTGCCATTCTTGTTGATTGGAATTCACCAGTTTTTTGTTGAGGCACTGGTGGAAGAGGTCTCACTTGCTTGGGTCCTTGACTCCTTCACTGCACTATATTAGAGATGACTGAAACTTCTGAGATTGCAAGAGATTTTCCAGCAAAATTAGGAAAAAAAAAGTGTGATGTACTTTATATATCTTAAGTAAAAAAAGACACTGGGAGATCATTCTTAATTACAAAGAAGCAAAAAGGGGAACCAGTCCAGTTATTGAAAAGTGCATAGTAATTCACCTGATGCAAGAATTACAACGTATCAGCAAACTTTATGCTGTCTGTGTATTTTCTGTGTTTTATATGAATGCTGCTCTATATATGTGTGTGTATTTATATTTGATTATCTAACACTGACTAATAAAGGGGGAAAGATGTTTCTGAGACTGGAAAACATAAATGAAAGTTGGGAAGAGACAATACACTTAATCCTTCTCTTTATTTGAGTCTACCATATGTCCCATAAGGGTATAATGTGAAGCATTAAATTCAAGAAGGAACGAGGCTGAACTTATGAGTCTTAGTGTTATGAAACTTAAAACACACTTTGTATTTAATGATAGACAAGGGGGTTTCCATTTTACCAGCTTTGGGCTGCATTAATTAGTAAGATTTTATAATGGATAGTAAATACTCTACTAAATATTTTAATGTATATGTATCAAATGGTTGTGTGGCAGCCAAATAGTTCCTGTAAGTGTGGTACATTCTTTGCAGCTGAAGGATAAGGGCAGTAGGTCAATTCATTACCGCTCTTGTGCTTGTAAGCCATTCAATATGTTATGCTATGCTCCTTTAATTTCTCTTTCCCTGCTTATTTTCTAGACCTATTTCCTTTACTCTTTCTTCTAACTGCTGCCTCTTTACATCCTTGTTTTACTGCACACTTTCTCAATCACTTTCTTTGTTAGGGGATAACCTTACTTGAAGGGCAGGTTGCAGTCCATTTTGTTCTTGATGGTATTGCAGGAAGGGGTGTGGACAACCAGAAATGGTTTTGACCACAGCAGCCATTTCACATTTCTACATTAGTTGCTGATGCTCCTCAGTACCAGTAAGTAACACAGTATTGTCATTACAGATACAAATAGAGGTTTCTAAACTTATATATATTTTGTAATCAATTGTGTCTACAGTATCTAGATTAACATTACAGATTGTATTAAACTTTTTGATTTAACATCATTTGCAGTCTAAATCCAGCTTTCTGGTTCTCTGTTTCATGTAACCTTCTACATCAGGTGTTCAATCTCTGGCCTGGGAGGCAGACTCGGCTCATGGCACTGGATCATCTGGCTCGTGAGGCTCACTATGGTCGTGAAATTTGGCAGCAGGGGAGCAGTGGCACCACTTTTATGCTGCCAAGTCTCTGGACCCAGGGGGAGCCCCAAGCCCTGCATGCTGGATCTAGCTCCTGACTCCAGCACATAGAGCTGGACAGGGGCAGCACTGAGCCCCTGGACCCAATCCTGGCACATGGGGTGTGGAGCTGGTGGCTCTGGGCGCCTGGGAACCAATCCTGGTGTGCAGAGGGCAGGAGGAAGTGCTGCCAGGCCCCTGGGCCCAGTCCAAATGTGGAAGAGGTGTTGCCAGGCCCCAGGGCCTCATTTGACCCACAGATAAGGCCTGCACCACTCACCTGGTCTGCATGGCCAAAGGGATGCGCACCACTGTTCTACATCAAGGCACTGCCTTTTGTAGTGTCATATTTTCTCTCACCCAGACAACTTGAAGACTTTCTGTGTGTGGTTTGATGAAAGGAAAAAATAGCCAGGGTTTGCAGAGGAGCATGTGAATTATAGTTTGCAACTTGCTGTAATAGTTGCTTAGCATGTTGAGAGTGAGCCCTGTGTTATACAGTTTAAGCTGATGTTCTTTTCTCTCCTTGAAGTTGGTATGTTTAGAACAAAACCACTAATCCAAATCTTATGAGTACTGAGCATCCAAAAGTCGTTTCTGAAGTCAGGCTGAGCATCAATAATTGCCACTTTCTCAAACATCAGGCCATTCTTTTTTTGGTGCCTAAATATAGATTTAGGAGCTTAACATTAGTTTTCTGAAAATCTCCTTAAATTTCATTTCAGCGTAACAATAATTTTGTAAGGTGTTTAGGGGCTGGAATAACAGCTCATTTGCAGTTTCTCGATGGAGAAAGCCATTAGTGAATTGGGAAACTCTCGTATGTTGGATGTCCTTTCCATTTCTTTACTGCCTGGAAAAAGGTAGCCAATTTAATTTGCTGCTTATGCAGAGGGACAGCCAATTCTTGTCACCACATGTAGCAGCTATTACTTTGGTCTCATTACTTTTGAAGGGCTTGTAGCTGGCTAGGTTAGCTGCTGGATGTGCATCTCTTTCTTTGACTTCCAGTACGTTATCCCTTCTGTCTTTTTGTTTCAGAAGCAAGGTCAAGACAATTTTCCTGTAATGCCCCTAATCCTCCAGGCTTCAGAATGGTGAAGAAAGTATCAGGGAGATCGGATGCAGGGCAACAAGTCATTAGGGCAATGTAGAGTCCTCCTATGCCTCTGAGGGTGTGATGATGGTCTCCTGGAGATGGTTGAGCTTCTAAAGGTGAAAGGGGGAGTTAGAATTAAATGATACAGGTGGAAGAAAGAAAGATTGATACTGAGGGAGAAGAGAATGAAATGTGTAGAGCTAGAAGCTGTAATTTGGAGATATTGCTTGACTTAGAAGACTATGGAGATTAGCAGTCTTCCAAGGAAATGGTCCTTCATGCTAGCTGATTCGTTAAGAGACTGAGGAACTACAGAATCTTGCTTACTGCTCAGCAAATA
Organism: Crocodylus siamensis; assembly: GCF_052110815.1. Classification (NCBI taxonomy): domain Eukaryota; kingdom Metazoa; phylum Chordata; order Crocodylia; family Crocodylidae; genus Crocodylus; species Crocodylus siamensis. The sequence continues at coordinate 34,036,660 of NC_143399.1, forward strand.
AAACTTGATTTTTTAGTTCTTGTTCACATATGCCTGTGTCTACTGAACATAGTGATCACTACAAAATGCACAGATCTCTGCCCTCTCTTTTCTCCTCTGTTCTCTTCCCTCCTTTATCTCTAGGTTTCTCTTCTATGCAGATTTATTTAAGTATCCAGTGGCTCTTGCTTTGAGACTATTACTACTTATGTCTATGGATTTGAGGCCTGCATCAGCTCCCATTGAGATTAATTGATTCTGAGAACTGAATTATGCCCTTTGTAAAGTTGAAGGAACAGATCTAAATTGGATTTTTAAAATTTTGTTCTCTATGTACAAGACTTGGAAGGTGGCAGAATATTGAAATCTTGAAGTGTGAAGCTCCTTTTGTTGATTTTGTTTTTATCATTACGCTTAAAGGCAAACATATGCTTAATTTTATGACTTCACAGTTCAGCTTCAGCTTGCCTGTGCTTGTGTTTTTAACACAATATTTAATTATATGATCACATACTATGGCAAGCAGAGAATAGGGTGCACTTTAGAGATTAACTTGTGTACAGAGGCTTGAACTTTTGTCAGAACCTGCTTTGTCAGAAGCACCTAACCAAGGTAGATGTTAATCTATGAAAGCTCATGCCTCTCTAAACCAGTCTCTAAGGTGCTGCCCTGTCCTACCTTCTGTCTGACTTCAGACTAACACAGCTAACCACCTCAATATAATTTTCAGCCATTAGATGCATGGTTAATATTACGTTTGCTCCATAACACAGTACTTGAAAGGTCTGCCCATCCTGTTCTTAGGTGACAAATAATTAATTAATTCATTAATTAAATCACTATAAAGAATGTATTTATTGACTGTACTGGATATTGTGTAATCTAATGTATTGCAAATGTGCCCAAAGCATTGGATAAGTTCTTGTTGTTATAAATGGAATATATAAATAATGAATAGGATCATAACACAGGTGTTTAGAATTAAACTGCAATATATAAATTATTTAATTTACTACCCATGGTGAGCCATTACCATCCTCTATAAGTTAATTAAATACTTAGCGTTGGGAAGTCCATGCATTAGTTTTGGAAATGTTCAGTTACTGATTTTCTACCACTTTATGAATATATATGGATAACATTCAAAATATTATCCTATACCAGTTTTTGCTAATTTGTTCACTATATTAATGAAAAATACCATGCTGTATGAGTGAAACTCTGACTTCAAAGATAGGTATGATTATAAAAACAAAAAACTTCTGTGTAAGCGATGATAAAATAAAAAATAGTATAAGTGTCTATTTTATGTTTTCCCTGAAAAATAACTTGGAAGTTGTATTGGATTAATGTTCTCAGGTGCATCATCTAAAAAAAAAAAAATAAGCAATTCATTTGTAATGGTGCTGAAAAATTATTAAAAGCAACAAGTCCCTGCAAATCTCACTGAAGTTGATGGGAATAGCAAATACCTGGTATTTCTCAGGAACATTATTATTGTTATTATTATAGCAGCATCCCTTTCTCCCTAGCACTATTCAATTATATACAAATACTATTCCTGTCTTGATAGGATTTGTATAGTCATCTCTCTGATGTCTTGATCAGTATGATCTTACCTGTGCAAGGTTAAAAATATTGTACCCCTGCCAAAGTGGAGCTATTGGAATAGTCATATTAAAATTAATAAAATGAATGCAAGTACAACAAAAATTTGTGTATGTATACAAGAGCAGAAGGAAAAAAGCAAGATGCTACATATTTATATGTGCATATATATTTATATCATGCATCTATATATATCTACGTATTTATATGTATATGTATGACCACAGAAAAATGGAAACAATATGAAAAATATGTTGTATGTTGTTCACAAGGAAAAATTAAATGCAGTCTTAAATTTGGCAGTCTGATTTTTTTTGTTTACTTAGAGCCACCTGAGCAATTTTTCTAAAAATCCTAGGTGTGCAATTATTTGTTTTATTTTTATCTGTTTTGCATATTTTATTCCTTATGTTTGTAAACAGTAACCTAAGTAAATCCAGAGTGTTGCATCCAAGTAGTGATCTAAATGGGAATGAGTATTTTGAATTTAATGGAAACAATCTAAAAAATGCTTTCCTTTCTTTGGTGTTAAACTTCAGTTCTATTATGTTTTAGTATACACTTATTTTAATATTAGTCTTAGAATAGACGCACTTGATCGTATCAGGTCTATAGATAAGCACAGGAGTTAATCTGTTTGGATCAGGACTGAATGAATTCTTCCGTTCCTTTATTCCACACACAGTACAAAACCACTTTTGGTCCCAGAACAGAAACAAGTAAGATTAATTCCACAGGGTATTCCTTTTCAGAAAGTTATAATAATAAAAAATAAGACATGAAAGTTGAATGCTGTACTGAGACATTTTGATTCCAAAGTCAAAATTATTGCCCTTCTGTATTGAATTCCTGGGCCAGTCAGCATCAGAAGACGCTCCCTGTAATGCAATGATAGCCATATGCAGAAATTTTCTGGGCATGGAGGGACAAATAAATCATAAAGTCCAATTCTTCTCTTTCAACAGTGTGAATCAGTAGTAACTCTGCTGAGGCCAGTGCGCACATCTACACATGCCATTAGGGGGCAGCAATAAATTGTGGAGCAGTAAGCATAGTTTATCAATAAGCTCTGCCGTTTATTGCTCCCAGGAAGCTCCCAGGCACGCGTCTGCATATGTGCCGAGGGCATACCACATTGAGCTGGGCTGCAGCAGCTGTAGTTGGCAGGGAGCCTGCGGGGTCAGCCTGCCAGCTCAGGGCTGCTCTGACATGCTCAATGTGCTGTGGAAGAGCTGGTTGGGGCACAAGGGTGCTTCAGTGTGGGGCTAGCTGGCAGACATTCCCAGCACTGAAGCGCTCTAGTGCCCCAGCCAGCCGGTCAGCATCTACACATATGCTGCTGCCCATGAAAAAACTCCACAGCAGGGTAGGACTTGTATTTATAATCAGTAAATTATAATTTAATTTATTTACAAGTACTGCTGCAGAGGTTATTAGTTTCATGCACCCTATTAGGGGTGCATATGTAGATGCTGAGAGATTTGCTGTACACTTAATTAGGCAACCACCCAGTAAACATCTTGTGTAGACACACCCAGTGGGAAAAGAATTGAGCCCAAGTCTAAAACTAGTTTCAGCCCACATGCAGTCCAATTACAGGTAACAATAGGCAGCTAGTATCACAGCATTTGCTTCAGACAAGTCAAGGGGGAAAGGAAGAAGAAAGTGTAAGGCACTGAAAGCTGTAAAATTCTAAAAAAGGGAAAGGAAGGAGAGTAAAATAAAAATGGAAAAAAGAATGACTCTATCCACCTTTTACACTGCTGACATGGGACAGACATACAGTTAATGGTTGTAAGAGTCTTTCTGAAGGAGAGAGAAACGTAAGATCTGTTCCATACAGGTGAGATGCTTAGACTCTGTGCTATTCTATGCTAGGGATGGGCAGTTATTTTGGCTGGAGGGCCACTTAACAAGTTTCGATGAGGTGTTGAGTGTTGCACAAAATTAATGGTGAAGATTTCATTGTAATGAATTATAGATAAAAAAAATCATATGCTAAACATCAAACACTATTATAAAATATTATAAATTTTATTTTCAGTATATTTTGTCCTGATTTATGTTGTTTTTAATTGTCTATATAGAGGCAATTGCATAATAGCTCAAAATAAAATCTCCTTCACAAAGGAACCAAAACCAGCCAGCAGAGCACTTGGTCAAGGAAGGATGCCCACACCCCCAGCAGAGCCTTACCACTTCCCAGCCACCCTTCAGATCACAAGGGAGCTCCTACCTCAGCCTGCACCCTAACACATCCCTCAAGAGTCACCTGTGCACCAAACTGTCCTGTCTCCCACTCCTTCCCATCCACATTTGCCACCACAGAGCCTGGAGAAGCCTAGCAGCATCCTCCAGCCTGCCCCAGCTCCCTGCCAAGGTCATGTAAGCTGTGCCCATCCTCAGCCTGGAGGTCCCTTTTCTGCCAGGAGGAGCCCCAGTCTCACTGTGTTGGGGGCAGCCTTACCCTGGCAGACAGGATGGGAACTGCTGGCTGCAGCCAGGAGGCAGCTGTTGCCTCGGATGGTTCATGGCACTTCTTGGGGCAAGGCAGGAGGCGGGGCTGGGGCTTCACCTGCTGGAAACTGCTGAGGAAGCTCTGCAGCCTCTGGGCACAGGTGTGGAGTGTCTGCCACCCAGTCCTAGTGTCCCAGGCAGCTCCCGTCAGCTCTGAGTCACAAGTAGGCAATGCACCACTGGCCCAACTGAAGTAGGGGTGCCAGGGCCTGAGAGCTGGACAGGTGGGCAGGCAGGGCTGCTTCTGCCCAGCAACCCCTGCGGTGCCAGCAGAAGCTGGAGCCAGAGCTGCTGCCCACCTGCGGGCTGGATAGAATCGATTGGGCTGGATACAGCTCTGGCCTGTATTTTGCCCACCCCTGCTCTACGCTGTATCCTCTTAGATTTTAGACTTCAGATATACGGATCTTATTTCTTCAGTGCAGTTGATCTACGTCATATGCTTATGGTGCTATATAATAAGTCACTAGTATCTCAGTGCCCAAAGAAGTTATACCACTAATGTTCTTCTCCTTTATTATATTTCTCCCCAAACAGCCTTCATTTCATATCAAGATATGTTCTTTGTTACCAGTCTTTTTCTTTGCCTCTCTCAGTCTCCTTCTCTGCTTTCATTTTCCTTTGTTCTGTCTTCTGTAGTTTTCTCTCGTTCCGTGTTGACTCTTTCCCCTACCGCTTGTCTGTAGCGGTACAATGGTCCTTATTATAATTGTCAAAATTATGCTGGGTGCCTATAAAGCAGTGCACTGTAAGTTTTGTGTTACTCTGTAAAAGACTATATTGAAATTACAGTATTTGATGATTTTTGTGATAAAGCATCCACTCGTGTGACAAATATCTTCAATTTGTTCCACAGGACAAGATAAAAAAATGTTACCCCTAATTTTTTTCTACACAATGTCTCTCACATTTCCTTCTCCCATTTTATCTTGCTTTCTTACCTTTTTCTTCCCCGCCACAACATCCTTCTTCCTCCATCGCAGTCACTCTCCCATGATTTCCCTTTAAACCAAACCACATTCTTTCATCAATCTTAGAAAATTAGGGTTGGAAGGGACCTCAGGAGGTCATGTAGTGCAACCCCTTGCTTAAAGTAGGACAATCTCCAACTATATCCTCCTAACCAAGGCTTTGTCTAACTGGGTCTTAAAAACCTCTAAGGATGGAGAATCCACAACCTGTCTGGGTAGCCTGTTCCAGTGCTTTACTACCCTCCTAGTGAAAAAGTTTTTCCTAATATGTAACCTAAACTTCCCTTGCTGAAAATTGAGACCATTGCTGCTTCTGTCATCAGCCACCACTAAGAACATTCTAGCTCATCCACTTTGGAATCACCCTTCAGGTACTTGAAGGCTGCTATTAAATCCCATCTCAGTCTTCTCTTCTCCAAACTAAATAAGTCCAGTTCCCTCAGCCTGTCCTTATAAGTCGTGTGCCCCAACCCCTTTTCTGTAGCGGGGGGACCAAAACTGGACACAGTACTCCAGACGTAGCTTATGTAGTGCTGAATAAAGGGAAAGAATCACTTCCCTCAATCTGCTAGCAATGCTCCTAATAATGCAGGTAAGTATGTTGTTAGCCTTCTTGCAACAAGGGCACACTGTTGGCTCATATTCAGCTTACTGTCTGCTGTAACCCCCAGGTCATTTGCTGCAGAGCTGCTGCTTAGCTAGTCTTCTCCCCACTGGTATGCCCAGCAAAGCACAATAGTACAGGTTGGGCTTCAGGGTTATTCAACACATTGTTTGCTCTTCAGTAAAAGGTGCTGGCCAACTCGCTGCACCTGGATGCATCTTTGGAATCAGCAGTTTCATGTTCTGGAAGGATTTCCCCAAGGGAAAAGCCTAAGAGCTCAAGGTTTACTCTAACCTCACCGTTCCAAAATCTGTGAGAATACACACACCAAAAACAACAGGAGATGTCTGAAAAAATACAAGAGTCTTCGCTAACATGAATAAAGTTCCTTTTAACTTTGTGAAAGTGAGGGCTTATAAAAACAGAGACCCTGGAGAATGGGATGATCATAATGAATAGAATCTGGTGGTAACAGAACAGCAGAAAATCAAAAGGATGTACTTGGGAGTGTTATACAATTGGAAAGTTTCCTACCTGGTGCAGACTAGCCCTAAAGGAAACTAAATGTTTTTTTCGCCCTAAATATTAGGAACTATTCAGAGCTTAGAGTTCAGGATGCCCATGCCTGCTATGGGACAGGGAAATCTGGGTGAGGGGGATCCCCTACCCTCCATAAATGCTGGCCTCGTGAAGGAACACCTTGAGAAGCTGGATACCTTCAAGTCAGCCGGCCCTGACAATCTGCACCCCAGGGTACTCAAGAAGCTGGCGAGCATCATAGCCCAGCCCCTGGCACGGATCTTTGAAAACTCCTGGCACTCTGGTGTAGTGCCCGAAGACTGGAAGAAGGCCAGTGTGGTGCCGATCTTCAAAAAAGGGAGGAGAGTGGATCCGGCTAACTACAGCCCATTAGCCTGACTTCTATCCTGGGGAAGATCCTAGAAAAGTTTATTAAGGAGGCCATCCTTGAGGGACTGGCCCAGGCTAACATCCTAAGGGACAGCCAGCACGGGTTTGTTGTGCGTAGGTCTTGTTTGACCAATCTCATTTCATAGATTCATAGATTCATAGATGCTAGGGTCGGAAGGGACCTCAATAGATCATCGAGTCCGACCCCCTGCATAAGCAGGAAAGAGTGCTGGGCCTACATTACCCCAGCTAGATACACATCCAACCTTCTCTTGAATACCCCCAGGGTAGGGGAGAGCACCACCTCCCTTGGGAGCCTGTTCCAGACCTTGGCCACTCGAACTGTGAAGAAGTTCCTCCTAATATCCAATCTAAATCTGCTCTCCTCTAGCTTGTGGCCATTATTTCTTGTAACCCCCGGGGGCGCCTTGGTGAATAAATACTCACCAATTCCCTTCTGTGCCCCCCTGACGAACTTATAGGCAGCCACCAGGTCGCCTCTCAACCTTCTCTTGCGGAGGCTGAAAAGGTCCAGTTTCTCTAATCTCTCCTCGTAGGGCTTGGCCTGCAGGCCCTTAACCATACGAGTGGCCCTTCTCTGGACCCTCTCCAGGTTATCCGCATCCTTCTTGAAGTGCGGCGCCCAGAATTGCACGCAGTACTCCAGCTGCGGTCTGACCAGCGCCCGATAGAGGGGAAGTATCACCTCCTTGGACCTATTTGTCATGCATCTGCTGATGCACGATAAAGTGCCATTGGCTTTTCTGATGGTTTCGTCACACTGCCGACTCATGTTCATCTTGGAGTCCACTAGGACTCCAAGATCCCTTTCCACTTCCGTGCCACCCAGCAGGTCATTTCCTAGGCTGTAGGTGTGCTGGACATTTTTCCTCCCTAGATGCAGCACTTTGCATTTCTCCTTGTTGAACTGCATTCTGTTGTTTTCTGCCCACTTGTCTAACCTGTCCAGGTCTGCTTGCAGCTGTTCCCTGCCCTCCGGCGTGTCCACTTCGCCCCATAGCTTAGTGTCATCTGCAAATTTGGACAGAGTACATTTCACCCCCTCGTCCAAGTCGCTGATGAAGACATTAAAGAGTATCGGTCCAAGCACCGAGCCCTGCGGGACCCCACTGCCCACACTCTTCCAGGTTGAAACCGACCCATCCACCACAACTCTCTGGGTTCGACCCTCCAGCCAATTCTCCACCCACCGGACTGTGCAGTAATCCAAGTCACAGCCCCTTAACTTGTTCACCAGTATGGGGTGGGATACCGTATCAAAGGCCTTCCTGAAGTCCAAGTATACGACATCCACCCCTCCTCCTGCATCGAGGCGTTTTGTGACCTGGTCATAAAAAGAGACTAGATTGGTCAGGCACGATCTACCTGCCACGAACCCGTGCTGGTTTCCCCTCAGCATAATTTGTCCTGCCGGGCTCTCACAAATGTGAGCCTTGATGATTTTCTCAAAGATTTTGCCAAGGATGGAGGTGAGACTGACTGGCCTATAGTTACCCGGGTCCTCCTTCCTCCCCTTCTTGAAAATGGGAACCACATTGGCCCTTTTCCAGTCCTCCGGGACTTGACCCGTGCGCCACGAGCATTCAAATATTCCCGCCAGTGGCTCTGCAATGATGTCGGCCAGTGCCTTCAGTACCCTCGGATGGAGCTCATCCGGGCCTGCCGACTTAAAGGCATCCAGTTCCTCCAAGTGACCCTGCACCACCTCAGGGTCCACGCATGGAAGTCTGGTGCCTTGCTGCTGCCTCCCTACACTCCCAGTGAGAGACTTGTCATGCCTCTCACTTAGGAACACTGAGGCGAAGAACTCGTTGAGGAGTTCAGCCTTGTCCCCTCTGTCCGTCACCAATTGTTTCTGCCCATTTAGCAGGGGTCCTATTCCTCCCTGGGCCTTCCTTTTACTCCCTATATATCTAAAAAACAATTTCTTATTGTCTTTTACTTGGGTTGCCATCCTCAGCTCCATGGTAGCTTTGGCCTGTCTAACTGCCTCCCTACAAGCACGAGCAGAAGAGGTATATTCCTCTTTGGTGATCTCTCCCTGTTTCCACTTTTTATGTGCTCCCCTTTTGGCCCTTAGTCTGCCCTGGATTTCTCTGGTCAGCCAGGGAAGCCTCCTGGCCCCTTTCCCTCTTTTACCTCGCACGGGGATCATCTCGCTTTGTGCGAGAAGGATAGCTTCCTTAAGGCACAGCCACCCTTCTTGGGCTCCCATCATTTCAAAACTACTACTCTGCAGTGCATCCTTCACTAATCGCCTGAGTTCGCTGAAATCAGCTTTCCTAAAGTCCAGCACGTTCACCCTACTGGTTACCTTACCCACTCGACGCCTTATGTTGAATTGTACTTTTAGGTGATCACTGTCCCCCAGATGGCTACCGATCTGTAGGTCCCCTACTATGTCATCCCCCGTTGCCAATACCAGATCCAGTAAGGCATTCCCCCTAGTGGGACCATGTACCTCCTGCGTCAGGTGGAGGTCCTGTACACAGGTTAGAAACCTGCGTGAGCGGTGGGACTTTGCTGTCTGTGTCTCCCAGCAGATGTCCGGGTAGTTTAGGTCCCCCATGACCACCGCCTCTTTAGCTTTTATGGTCTCTGAGAGTTGCCTCAGGAGCCCCAAATCTATTTCTTCCCCTTGATGTGGGGGTCTGTAGCAGACCCCTACCACCAAATCCTTTTCTCCTTGCCCTCCATGTAGCCTAACCCACAGTCCTTCTACTTCCTCATCCTTTGATTCTGTCTTGATGAGGGTTGATGTATATTGCTCCTTAACATAGAGCGCAACCCCTCCCCCCCTTTTCCCCACTCTGTCCTTTCTGTACAATCTATAGCCCTCAATATGTACCGCCCAGTCGTGGGATGGATCCCACCAGGTTTCCGTCAGCCCCACTAAGTCGTAGTCATTTAGTGCAACCAGGAGCGCTAGTTCATCCTGCTTGTTCCCCATGCTCCTAGCATTAGTATATAGGCACTTGAGCCCTGTGACTGGTGCTTTTGCTACCCCCTCGCTCCAAGTCCTAAAGGGCTTTTTGTCTCTAACCTTCCCGTTCCTTACCTGTGCCGTATTGCTGTCCACCCCCTGTCTTTCACGTTCCCAAAGCTCTCTTTCTTCAGGCTGGGCTGTCCTTGTGGGTGCCACCTGGTTTGGTGGTCCACAGCCTCCCCCACCCTCATCTTCCCCTCCCCCCGACGAGCCTAGTTTAAAGCCCGCCGGAGGAGATCCGCCAACCTGGAAGAAAACACACGCTTACCTTTGGGGGACAGGTGAAGCCCATCCCAGCTGAGCATGTCCCTCGTTGTAATGTGTGGGTCATTGTCCAGGAAGCCGAAGCCTGCCTTGAGACACCAATTCCGAAGCCGCCAGTTGGTCTCTCGGATGCAGTTCTCATGCCGTCTTCCGCGTCCGTTCACTGGTAGGATGGAAGAGAATACCACCTGTGCACCAAATTCCCTCAGCACGCCGCCCAGAGCCTGGTAGTCCGCCATCAGGTGATCGGGGGTTCTCCTGGCCGCATCATTAGTACCCACATGGACAAGGACCATGGGGTAGTAATCGGTGGGCTTGATCCTGGCCTGGATTACCTCCGTCACATCCTGAATCTTAGCTCCAGGCAGGCAGTAGACCTCTCGTGCTGAAGGGTCCTGGCGACAAATGGGCCCTTCCGTACCTCTCAGGATGGAATCGCCTATGACGAGCACGCGTCTCCTCCTCTTCTGGGTCCTCTCGGATCTCTTGATCTGTTTGGAGTGTGAAGAATGTGGCATTTCCTCCTGCCCAAGGGTTTCCTCCTCCCTTTCCATCTCCTGCAGAGTCGCCAAGGCCTCGTACCTGTTCTCCAGTCGAACTGGAGAAGCTTGTACCTGCTCGCTGCGAGCCGCTCCGGTCCTGGCTGTGACCGTCTGCCACTCTGCTGTGGAGGTCCTTCCCTGGGCTGCTTCTTCCTTGGGTGCCTGGTCCTGCAGGGAAAGGAAATAACTGTCAATTTCCTCCTCCGCCTCCCTGATCCCCCTCAGCCTGCTAACCTCCTCCCGGAGCTCCCTCACCTGCGCCTCCAGAGCCCTAAGCCGGGCACCTGCCGGACAGGTGTGGGGACTCCCAATCTCTGCCCCCCCCAGCCCTGCTGGAGATCCCCCGCAGGCCGGGAGGTAGGGGGACATCAGCTCCCCCATGGGCTCAGTCTGGGTGGAGGCCTCAGACCAGCCCCGGTTAGCCTTGTCCCCCTGGGCAGAGGCCCTAGCAGCACTCCTCGTATACATCCTTCTAAGCTGCTATTTGTAGACCTGTGTGGTGTCTACGTCCTACCTGTACAGGAGTCCCACTCCTGGCCCTCCCAGCCCGCCCGCCGGCGCGAACGCCTGCGCAAACGCCGGCGCGCTCTTACAGAGCGCGCCTGTTTGCGCGCTCTGTTCGCGCTGCGCGGCTCAGGAGCGCGGCTCCCTACTGGCTCAGCTATATGGGACCCGGAGGGCTTCCCCTCCGGATCCGGCTCAGCTGTGCCGAGGCCCTCCGCCCCACTTACCTTCGGGGGATCAGCTGCTGCTGCCCCCGCTGCCGATTCCTCTGCTGCTGCTGCTGCCGCCGCCGCCGCCGCCGCCTCGGGTCAAAAGTTAGTTATGGGGCACACGTGCGTGCGGGACACACGTGTGCCTAACTCCTCTCCTTCCCGCTGCTGCTTCTATGACCAGGTGACCTATCACCTGGACAAGGGAGAAGAGATTGATGTCATATATCTTGACTTCAAAAAAGCTTTTGGTCTGGTATCCCATGATCACCTCTTGGCCAAACTGCCCAGTTGTGGCCTTGGCTCCACCATGATCCGCTGGCTGGGAAATTGGCTCCGTGGTCGGACCCAGAGGGTTGTGATTGATGGCAGTCACTCATTGTGGTGCTCTGTGACCAGTGGGGTCCCTCAAGGCTCTGTCCTGGGACCCATACTGTTCAACATCTTCATTAACGATGTGGACATTGGAGTTAGGAGTGGACTGGCCAAGTTCGCCGATGACACCAAACTTTGGGGCAAAGCATCCACGCCAGAGGACAGGCGGGTGATCCAGGCTGACCTGGACAAGCTCAGCAAATGGGCAGACGAGAACCTCATGGTGTTTAACACCGAAAAATGCAAGGTTCTCCACCTTGGGAGGAAAAACCTGCAGCACCCTTATAGGCTTGGCAGTGCTACGTTGGTTAGCACTACAGAAGAAAGAGACTTGGGGTCATCATTGACCACAAGATGAACATGAGCCTGCAATGCGATGCTGCGGCTAGTAAAGCGACCAAAATGCTGGCTTGCATCCATAGATGCTTCTCGAGCAAATCCCGGGATGTCATTCTCCCCTTGTACTCGGCCTTGGTGAGGCTGCAGCTGGAGTACTGCATCCAGTTTTGGGCTCCACAATTCAAAAAGGATGTGGAGAAGCTTGAGAGAGTCCAGAGGAGAGCCACGCACATGATCAGAGGTCAGGAAAACAGATCTTACGATGACAGGCTGAGAGCCATGGGACTCTTTAGCCTGGAAAAGCGTAGGCTCAGGGGTGATCTGATGGCCACCTATAAGTTTATCAGGGGTGACCACCAGGATCTGGGGGAACGTTTGTTCACCAGAGCGCCCCAAGGGATGACTAGGTCAAACGGTCACAAACTCCTGCAAGACCGTTTCAGGCTGGACATAAGGAAGAATTTCTTTACTGTCCGAGCCCCCAAGGTCTGGAACAGTCTGCCAGCGGAGGTGGTTCAAGCACCTACACTGAACACCTTCAAGAGTAAATTGGATGCTTATCTTGCTGGGATCCTATGACCCCAGCTGACTTCCTGCCCTTTGGGCAGGGGGCTGGACTCGATGATCTCCCGAGGTCCCTTCCAGCCCTAATGTCTATGAAATCTATGAAAAATGTGCTATTTGTGATATCCAATTTGCTAATTAAAATGAGTGTAATGTGGAGCACAGAACAAGCAGCATTTCTTGTGTGGAGGCATTTCTGATGTAAATGATAGCATCAGATTCTGAAATAAAGCACAGCAGATCTAAGGATTTTATTCACATTCATGATAGTATCACCCATCTGCATGCTAAAGATAGCCTTTTAAGCTTTGCTTGAATCAGTCAAAACTTAATGATCATCCATTAGCACATGCCCTAACAGCTGTGTAGATTTATCTATGCATTTTTCACAATTGGCACATGATTGAGATGTCATTCTTTCTGAAGCTTTACCAAAATAGTTTAAAAGATATTAACCTGAAATCTCGCCAATTAAAAATAATTAGCTTCAAACTAAATGATTTTCTCCAAGTCATCACGCCAGTTTTCTGCTTTTACAATCCTTTTGCTTTATTTTTAATTTTTTTCTGTCCCTTTTTGATGTGTGCAAGCTCCAGCAAAATGAATAGAAAACCATTTGACTGCACAGAGGAAACAATGAAATTGAGTATACATATAATGATGTGAAAACAAGGGTCACCGTGATAGAAGCAGTTAAAGCATCTCACTGTGACTCTGAAAGTGTGAGTTCAAGCCCTGCTCTGGACTTTTACCAAAGGCTGCTTCCAGTCAGCCTGACTCTAGATAGAGACCTGATCCTTCAGGCTGGGGAGTAAAATGATGCTAAATGATGTTTCATTAATCCCTTGTGTAGGGTTGGCTATAGAAACTGGTGTGCCGTAGTTATTTTGACTCACCAGTCAAAATAATAGCAGGCACAAACTTCAGAATCCAGTATATAACAGGTAGTCATATCATAACAGGTAGTAACTATGTAAAAGATATATAATAACTTTGTGATGATTTCCTATTGTGCCACAAATTGAATGTGTAGCCAGCACAGAAGCCTTTGAGGTCTTCATTGCCTCCTGAATCTGAAAGTGCCTGTCAGTTGACTGGGGCTCCCAGCCGTTGGAGCACGTGGAGCCCTTGTCTCCCATGCATATCTGTGGTTGGGAGCACCTATTAGTTGACCAACACTGCTAGGTATGGGAGCAGCACTTCCCACTTACGATCCCCAGCCTCCTCTGCAGCAGCAATATGGCATGATTGGGATCTGATCCCCAATCCTATAATTGCACCTCTTGCCATGTCCGTGCCATAAACAGAACATTTGTCAGCAGCATACTACTATACTACTTGTAGTACTCCACTGAAAATACTGGTAACAGTCACCCAGGAGAAGGATGTAGAGGCTAAGAATAAGTCCAATATCTCTGGCTTATGACATTGTATAACCCTGTAGTGACAGAATGGTGAAATTAAGGCTATCCTGGCAGTTAGTGGCCAAGAGTTAGCAAGAATAATTTTTTTCTGGAAAACAATTCCACAGTTGGCCAGAATGGCTAAGGAGACAGCTGTTATGGCTGTAATGAAGGAAGGACATATGGTGAAAGAAGGTTTGAAGAGCTGGTGGTCTTCAAGCAGCATAGAGGGCTGCTCTTGGCTGGGATAGTGAAGAAAGTGTTTTGTGATCCTGGTTTATGAACCTGTCATGCAGTCCTTCCTAAGGTAAAACTCTAGTGGATTTCTTTGATTAGCTTAGTAGTGACAAAGTCAGGAGACTTTAATGAGGTTAAAGCAGTGGTTCTCAGCTTTTTTAAACTCAAGGCACCTCTTCTTAGGGTCAAGGCACCCCTCAGAAAATGCCAACTCTTACTTTTCACTTGTTTTTTGACTACAGAAAAATAATAGAGCAGTTTTTCCTGTTGCAGAGTACTTAGAAAATCACAACAGGTTAGAAGGTTTTTAACACTGTGGATTCTTATTTATCTCTGGGGTTATCTTGTGAATCATGTTTGCACACTTAACAGTGCTAACATTGCATGGCAGCCTGTGGCACACTTGAAAGGATCTAAAGGCACCCTAGAGTGTCACAGAACTTTAGCTGAGAATCACTGGTTCTAAAGGTTGAACCCTTCCTCCATAACTTGATGAATGAGGGAACTTAGCCAAGTTAAGCCAGTTCCTGCAAACTCAGTCTGTCTACCTGGTTGATTCTGGCTCTTTAGACTCAACAGCTGCTGCCATAAATATACTAGGTTGGCAACCTAGTACACCTTAACAGTGGAACCTTGTGAAGAGCCCATGAGCTTCCTGTCTGTAACCAGCTTCTTGCCTTGTTTCTTAGTCTTTGCCCTGGTTCCTTGATGCTTGACTTCTTCCCTTGCTTTGTCTACTGGTTTGCTGACTCTGGTTTGTTTTCTGCCTTCCTAACTATGGTTTCTGATTTTGCCTCCTGGCTGTATGTTTCTTGACATTTGCCCCTCAGTTTGTTCTGGCTGCAGATCTTTGGCAGCTAACCCTGGCCTAGTATTTGCTGCCTTTGCTCCCAGCTCTTGACTTGGCACCCTGTTTACATTCTGAGTTGGCTGTAGCCCCTAAACTGAGATAGCATTCAGGAAAAACCTCACACTATTATAAAGCTTGAGGGAAGAGAACATGCATTAATATTAAGAACAAGATGCAGACCCCTGGATTGAAAGTGAAAATGTAGAAGTGAATGAGCATATATTTCTTTTTCTTTTTTTTTTCTTCATCTTTTGAGTGTATCGGATATCCTGGCTTGGAATTTTGAAAAGGTGTTTTAAATAAAAAATGTTAAAATTGTGCATATATTACAATAAATATTTCAAAATCAAGCAACATATTTATAAATACATTCTGAAAAAAATGCTCCAAATTTTCTTTTGAGGAAATCTTTGAAGATTTCACTTTTTTTTTTTGAAGCAAACAATGTCAAACTTAAAAAAATTTAACTCCCTGTGAAGGAGAATTACCATCCTGGTCTAAGCAAATCAATATACTTTTAATTACCATAATGCCACTTCTGCTTTGTGTGTCAAAGGTGCAAAGTGAGAACCCATAAATTTACTCATGTTAATTTCTGTTTTGACTTCAGTGGGAACATTGCCTGAATTAGTATAGCAAGATTGGTTCCTTAACCTAAGCTAAACTAAACTTATACTCTGTTGCTGTCATGGCAATGCAACTTTTCATTTGAATGGGAGGGCTTCTTATATGATGTATTTTCTACCACATATATCAATGCCTTAACATATATCCTGAGTTCAGAAAATAAAAGTAAGGTGTTTTATGTCGTATCTTCTAGACAATAGAAATGTTTAAATTAACTTCAAGATAAAACATAATGATCATGTCTTGTTGGTCACTGATGAAGAATGTGTGAAGATCTAGGTCTCTTATGGTCATATTTTTTCCTAATCAGTTCCATACAGAGTTTCAGCCATATACAGTAGGAAAAAATTGTCAGCGTATGTTTGCTTTCTTTAATTGATTAAAGAAAAAACTTTCAGAAGATTATTTTATAATGGTACA
This sequence comes from Crocodylus siamensis, assembly GCF_052110815.1. Classification (NCBI taxonomy): domain Eukaryota; kingdom Metazoa; phylum Chordata; order Crocodylia; family Crocodylidae; genus Crocodylus; species Crocodylus siamensis. The sequence goes on from NC_143399.1 coordinate 34,052,589, forward strand.
ATGTATTATTTATATGGGACTAACAGCTGTCAAAGACTTGACTAGGCTGAATGGACCACTGGTGTGGCCATTCCTCTATTCTTATAGAACCAAACACAGGTGTTTAGGCCTGGCTACTTGTCTCAGGCTGCATTTCCAGGCATGTCTTGAGCTTTGCATGCCATCAGGTTTGCATTATGGAGTTGTTGCAGAATGTACATTTCATGTTGATACATCTTTCCTTAAAATAAACTTGTGATGTTTATACATTCAAATTGAAATGTAGTCCTTGGACTGCCACCTGCATATCCATTTTCCCTGGTACTGTGCTAAACACTTCTTAGAGGCCCCTGCTACATATATTACACAATGTGTAATAATTTTAGGTTGGCCACACCTGACAAATAAGACTGGCCATCAGAGCAAAGTAACTATAATGTAATTGGTTAATTCCCACAATAGATTTAGACAGGCCACACCTGCAAAGTAATTATCACAGGATAAAAATGACTACCCAGCCATAAAAAGAGCTGCCCAGCTACAAAATTAGCATTTGAAAGTGTCACAATGCTATGGCCGGTTTTCATCCAGCTTTAATTTGACTACATAGCAGGGTCCATATTTATTTTGGCTGTCCTTGTATATAACACACACATTTGTGTTTGCCTTTGACGCCCTTGCTAAGTGCTAACTTCGTAGGTTTGTAATAACAGCCCTAAAGGTGAATCATCAGATGTTTCTTGGCAAGTTTCAGAGGTTCAGCTGTGAGGGCACCTCATAGGAAGGGGATTGCCTTCCCCCGTGTCTTTGCAGGGCATTTGCCTGGGTGTGTTGGGGGCCCTGAAGCTCCTCCAGAGCCTGCCGCCGTCTTGCAAGGGCGGAAGACTGGGTCGGCCCTAGACCCACGGGGCAGAGAGGGGCGCTGGAGGGAGGAGCAGGCTATGAGCAGGGGTGTCCGCTCTTCTTCCCACTTGCAGCCTCCAGCATTTAAGGTCCAGGAAGCGGGGTGGAGAGGGGGTGTCACGCCCCGCCACGAGGCCCAGGGGCGACCCGCACACGCCGGCTCCAGCCCCAGCCGCAGCGCAGCGCGGCCCGGCGGCAGGTGGAGGCGGTAGCGGCTCTTCCCCTTTAAGGCTGAGGCTGGCGTAACCCGAGCCCGCAGCCGGCGGCTGCCGCAGCCCGGCGCGGAGCATCCCCGCGGCCGCAGGGCGGGATGGGGCGGGCCGCCCCGCGAGGTGAGTGTGCTGGTGGGCCGGGGGTTGCTCTCCTCCCCCCATCTCCTCGCCCCCCGCCGCCGGGCTCCGCTGGCCGGGCTCCGCGGGGGGGGGCCGGCCCTGCTGTGGCTCCTGGGCTCTTCCTTTTTGGAAACTTGTGTCAAAGGACTGACAGCTCCCAGCCGCTCCTGTGCTGCCCTTCAGCCCGCCGGCAGCCCCCCGCCCGGCCGGGCTCGCTCCCTTCCCCCTCACCTGCCTGCGCGAGGCGTTTTTGTCCGTGCCTGCCTGAAGAAAACCATCTCTAGCAGGGGGCTGCGCCGGCCGATGGCGGGCTCGGCGGCTTAGCTTTGGCGGAGGAATGTGCCTGGGGTTTCGGAGGGATCCGTTGGAGCCTTTTCATTGTTCATTGCCCTCATGAAACGAGGGTTTATTTTTTGGGAGGGAGGGCAGTCTCTTTGTGCCGTTCGCACAATCGTGTGCTATGCTGATGGGGGGGAAGCGGGCATTTAGATGTGTCAAAATGGATACTGGATGGCCGGGGAGGAGGCAGGGCGGCACCTCTAAAGACTAACTCCTTCGGAAAGACAGCCGTAGGTGACAGCCTTTGTCAGGGGCTATGAATGGACTTGTGCCATCCCACGGCCACGAAGCAGGTGGTTGCCTAGGAAAGCTCCTGCCTTTGTGAATGAGTCTGAAACCAAGCTGAATGCAGGGCAGCGTGGCACCTTTATGGAAAGAGAACCTAACGCAGAGAACTACCTCCTTCTGCTATGAGACTACCGGCATAGTAAGACCAATGGTTTAGAGTCAACAAAAACCTGACTCTTAAATAGTGCAAGTGTCCTATCGTGTACAGTCGGCTAGTGATCGTTTGTCATTTTCCCCTTCAATATAATGCAGTGAGTTGTACCTGAGATCCAAATAAAGTCCTTAGTTTGTGCCTGTGGGGAGGGGGTTGTTTGTTTTTGTTTTTTTGATGGATACAGTTAGAAGAAGACAGAACTGGGTAGGACCTTTCTGGTCACGCAGTCTAATCCTCTGGTACTGTAGGCAACCACATTATTTGATCTCTTGCAAAGTAACTAAGCTCATCTTAATTTCTAAGTAATTAAAAGAAATAATAAACTGCAAGTCCCATGGTTGTGTCCCCCTGCCATCTTTCGTGGTTTCGCATCTTATTTGCTACATGCAAAATGCAAGCAAGAAATTGGCTGTAGACAGAACCATCAATATTACAAGATAAGTAAGTTGTGAGTGTTTTTTTGTCTTTTTAACAAAAACCACATACTATTGTCACAAAGCCACAATCTACTGGAAGATTTAATGTCCTTCAAATGAAGTCTGGGTCTCGTTAGAAAGTTTGACATGACAGGAAAAGACCCCCAAAGGATATTTTACTTGAGTGAACATTGGAAAGTTACTTTAAATTTCATTCAGTTGTCAATGATAATCTGAAATATAAATTTATTTGCTTCTACCAGAAATGAGTACTGGCTTGTTAGTGTAGTAAGTGACTAGATGCTTAGCACTGCCAACTTTTTTTTTTCTTTTTTAAATATAAAAGAAAAATGTACACCAAGAATGCCATAGAATGTGAAAATGATAAAAGAGAAAAGATTAGATTTCAGATTATTCATTTTGAGAATCTTTAAAAGGCTCTATTAGATCCTGTTCCAAAATTACTTGGATTGAGAAAGTGTTTTGGCTTTCTACTGGAGTCACATTTTAACTGCTATTCTTCAACGCTTAGCCAAAGGTTCAACATAGGTGCAAAGCAAATCGGGGAAACCACTTTTAATTCAGTCAAGTAAGATTTTTCAAATTAAGTCAGGATAGTGACTTTAGCCAAGTTAGAAAAAGATGCTGTTAAGTACTTTCCTGGGCTGAACCAGTTTCAGTGGGATATCTGATTTGTTGCACTGAGAGGACAGGTGATCTAAACTTGTTTGTTTCTCTCCACATTTTTCTTCCTCTTTGTGAGCTCAAAAATGTTTTAAGTCATCCTCTTATCAGTGAACAGTCTAAAGACTGCACACTTTGGAGAATAAAGCATTTGTTAATCTAAGATTGAAAAGAAGAATCAGCTGTATCCATCTTTACTGGATATATGCAAAGATGGTTTAGCTGCTTCTGACACAACACAGCCAAATAATGCTTTTGACTTTCTTATTGACTCTGACCATTTTAAAATAGTAATATATTATTCAAAGCACTTCTGTATTTCTTCTAAATACTATAAAGTTAGTAAGTGACATAAGTGATTTAAATAGAAAATAGCCACAGTACGTAAAGGTTAACCCTTAAACAACATACAGTCGGGGCTAACTTAATCCCCTCAATTAAAGGTTAAGCCTTTGCTTATATGAATGTTCTGTGGGTGAACTTCACTCTTGTATATAACATGTCTATGACATAATGTATATGCCTGACAGTTGAATTTAAAATAGAACACTGTTTTTGCTCAAGTAGAAATCTGAATTGGCTCCAGTGCTAGAGACAGAAATTACACACTAACCAGTATAAGTGACTGCAAACTAGTTCAAATCTATAATGCAACAAAAATTCAGTGCACCTAAACCGCTTTCAGCCATTTTGAAAGTGGTTTGAGATAAGGCTGGATGGATATAGTATCAGACATAGCTGACTTGGGTTAGATCAGTGTATTGAATTACTGTCCCAGATCCCCTCCAGATTCAAGTTAACTTATAGTCCCACAGCATCCCAGGATGCTTTGCACCCAGGGTGGGCATGCTAGCCTTGGCCCCGAGCTGTCTGCTCCAGTTAAGCAGAGAGGTGTTCTCTAACGCCCCCTGGCTTCTGACCTGGGCCACTGCAGGCACATGGCTGCATTTTTGGCATCAAAAGTGAATGTTTATTCACTTGCTTATCAGTTCAATCTATGTATCTTAGACTAACCTGTAAAGATTTAATTGTTTCAGCCTTGGGCTTTGACTGCCTGTACTTAGAGCAGGGGGTCTGGGCATACTGTACAGAAGCAGTGTTTTTTTGAGACAACATACACATGTAAGATCAATTTGTCAATGTTGATTTCAGAAGCTATCATGAATACCTACCAACTTGGGTACAAAATGTGGTGTTTTTCCCATCTTACTGTCACTGGGAGATTTTTTTTTTTTTTTTTTCCATTTCCTATATGCAAAAATTAACTCCAGCAGAATGTTCCAAGTAGAAATGCTGACTTTCTAATAGCCCAGATTGAACAGAGGTCTTCTGTCCCCCCCACTTAGGGGGAACATTCAGTTGCTGTGGTTTGGCAGCTGAATAACCAAACTGATTTTTTGCCACAGGCATATTGACCTCTGTCTTACTGAAATTGGTGAAAACTATGGGTGCCTAATACAGTAGAATTTGGTTAACTGCATATCAACTATACAAATAACTAAACTCTGTGAATACTTTTCTATAGGACAGAACCTTTTGTTATCTATCCCCTTAAATTTTGCCCAGTTAGTCACATATTTTGGTTTATTGCATAAGCCAAAAACTAGCTATAACTTCTAAAAATATAGATGGAATCAGTTAATCTTGTATTGCAAAGACTGAGCACTTCTGAATTTAATTGTCATATTGGGTTACTTATTTGGCATATCTGAGAGAAAAAAGTGGACTGATTTGTCCTTTGCAGGAAAGCATGAAGTTTTGAAGTTGCTGGAACCAAAACTACCCCAGGCAGAATGCTGCAAGGCTGGGATGCTCTTGGTCATAGATGACAATCTGAGCCAGTCTAGCAGCTATTCCTAATAACAGGTATAAGATGAACAGAAATGTTTCTTCCCCCTGGCTCCCCTCTTTCACTCCTTCCCCCCTACCCCCCCTCTTCGCTGTACCCTCAAGTCTGTGGAGTTTTGCCCACGGCATTAAATTCATTAGTTATGCCCTTCCCAGATTTCTCCCTTCCTAATGGACTTCCCTAACCACAAGGTTAGCGTTATTAACTAAGCATAATAGTTGCTGTGTTTAAATCTTTTGTTTTAGCTATAGAAGATTTTGATGAGCTCTTTTCCTTTATATGTAAGGTGCATTTTTAAAGTAGCTTTATTCAACTAGAATAAAAAGTAAATTTTAAATAGTGTGCAGATTCTTTTTATCTGGTTCTCGTTTCCATCTAAAATGCAGCTTGAAATTAATTATGAGTAAAAATAATGAAGAAATTTTATTTTACTGTTGTCATTTTTATTCTGATTTTTATATATTTTTAACATAAATGTATTTAAGCAATTATGTAGTTTAATAAAAGTAAACGTGATTTATCTTCTTGGTTAGCAAGAATGGCTGTTATAATTTGGTACTAATGAGCCTGACCCTTTTTTCCCTCTAAAAAAATAATTAAAAATTGCAAAACGAGATCAGAATCAATTATTTAAATGTCTTGAAATCAGGGACTTGAGTTAATTTGCCCCCCCCCACACACACACGTTTTTTGTTTAATGGAGTATATTTAAATATTCACAACAATCTAAAGTACCTTTAGGACTTGAGGAAGAATGCACTGGATTTGAAAGCTCATCTGTTTCAACTGTGCAGTTAGTCATGGTTGGTGAAGAGAGATCACCCACAAAAATCTTTGCATATTTCTTAGACCAACAAGGCTATAATATGTCTTCAACACTAGAGTCCTTATGGCTGTTACAGGAATGACTTAATCATGAATAGAGTGTAAACTGATACAAGACTGCCTTTAGAGACTATAGGTAGATAAGATTAGTGAGGTGATCTCTGTTCAGATCCGAGCTTTCTCAGCTGACCTGAAAGCTGTCAACCAGACCTGTCTGATTTCACTGTTGCTTTTCAGAACCCTATGGGTATCAGTGAAACGGACATGAACAAACAAGATCAGGTCACAAGACCCAGAGTAAAAATTGGAATTCTGTAGTATTTGAAACTACTGGTTCTTCCACCATACCAAGTAATGAAGGATGGAATAGTAGATTTGATTAACCTTCCTCTTCCCCTGCAGCTGGGAGGAAGCTTGGCACAGAGGCAGGGATCCACCTGGCTGTTACGGCAGACAACTCTGGGATGGGGTAGGGCTGAAGGGTGGGACAGTGTGCTCGTGTTCTTCTCCGTGGCATTTCCCAGTTGTGGGGAGAGACATTTTTTTTTCAGATGCCTTATAAGACAACATTCAGGATAGAAATGGGAGGCTTTGCTCTCAGCAGGGGCAGGGAAAGCAGGGCATTCTACCATTTAATGCTTGTATGGACTAGTTTACAGCGTAGAAAAGATGCTTTAAACAACCTAGCTCAGGTACTGGAAACGATCTAGCTTTAGGAGCAGTGAACTTGATGCAAGGTATTTTATCTTTCTGTGAAGCTCTGGCTGAGTTCTGTATTGCTACCGCTAGACTGCTTCTGGTATCTTAGCTGACTTGTGTACCTCCAGATGACATTGACTATTTCAGTAGTAGTAGTGGCACTTGAAGTAGTAGTAGGTTTAGTCTCTTTTATGTAGATCTTCTTCAGATAGGTATGTGGTAAAGTGTTTGTGCTGGATTGGAGGTGGATGTGAATTACTTAATTGTATACATGTGGAATTAAGGCTTTTCTGTGAAAAGTAGTTACATTTTTTTTAACGTATTGCATGGTACGTTGGTTATTAGTGGAACTATTAAATAGAATACATAAATAAATTATTCCTTTATATTGTAGAAGCTTGCCTTTTTGAAGATATACTTTTGGAAAAGAATAGTAGGACACTGTTTTTAGCAGCTAGTAGGTAATGGGCAAATTTTCTCCAGGCCTATAAAGAATGTTACCTCCCTTTTTCCAAGAGAAGTGCCTTGTGTGATGAATGAATTGCTCCAGCTGGCACAAGTCAACTGCAAAATGGGGATTGAAGCCCATAGGCCAGAGTTTCAGCTTCTATAAAATTTTATAATTCCATTTGTTTTATAAGGTCTGTACTGGGGCCAGATCTATGTCTATTAGAGTCCTGCTCACAGTACTAAACTGAAGTATCTCCCATGTACCTAACTTTTTTGGAACCTGAGTTTCTCTAACTGGGAAGTGGGAATAGTGATACTAACTTTGCAGATTATTAGGCTTAACTACCATATCTAAAGCCCTTTGAGATTGTAATCGACTTTGAAAATTGTTCTGATATAGCACACTTGCTCCAACAATCTCATGTTTTGGCACAGTGCCTGGAAAAATGACATAGACAGCTGGTGCCCCTGTTACATGGATGCTTTCTTTCTTTATTTACAAAATGACCATACTACTGACTTACTTTGAAAAGTACTTCCTGAGCAGTGGTTCCTTTCTATTTGAGAGAAACTGCATTCTTGGGAAGAAGAGCAGGAGGGAGATGGGATGGTGAGCTAGCGAAGTTTGTGCCCAAAAATGACTTCTTACCTAGGAAGTACAGTAGTTCTGCTATACCTTACTTGCTCGTGTACCATATACACTCCCCCCCCCCCCCAAAAAAAAAAAAAAAAAAAAAATCAGGCCTCAAACTGTGATGTGTTTTTTAAGTGGGGGGGAAAAGGGAAAAGTTTTTTTGGGGGGAGGGGGCATTTTGTATTTTTTTGTTGTTGGAATAGAAGCATGCAGAGACTGCTGTGAGATGGTTGTGGTTGCCATGCTTCTCCCCCTGCCAGCCTTAGAGGAGGGAGGGCTGAGTTAACTCTTCAGGATCAGAGCTACCATGTTAACCCTCCCTTGCAGGGTCTCCTACAGTCAGCATGCAGCCATGACTGGAAAAATCTTTTTTTCTGCCTTCCTAAAACAAGGTGCTTATCTTATTTGAGGCCATGTGGTAATAGAGAGTGCCTTGGAGTTGTCATAATAAAGCTCAGGTTTGGTGCAAGGCAAATTTAGCTCATACTGTTTTAAAGTACTGTTTAAAGTAATTGCTTGCAGGTGAAAATGTTTTGTTGTATTATGGATTATTTTATATGGATTCAAAGCAAGCATTTGCTAAAAGCTCAAAGCTTCAGTTGGGCATTCTACTGCTTTAAAGTTATTGTTTATAACTTCAGAATTTCTGAACTGGTTTCCTTCAAATTTTGGCTAGGTTTATAGATTTTACTGAGTGTTAAAATTAAACTATGGGCAATACATGCTGTAGATTTATGAATCTGTGGTAGTTTAAGAAATTGCATGCCTGTCTTGTGGAATGTTCATCAACAGACAATTTAATATAAAAGCCAGCATCTTAAAGCATAAGCATGGGGGGACTGAGCTTTCAAACTCATGTTTATTTCCAGACTTGGCTGGCTGACTATTTCATCTTGAACATTTACATTAAAATATTATAGGTTATATTATTTAACTATTGTAGTATATTAACATTGCAATGTGCATTCTCTGCTCCTTTTATGCATATTATGTAGATTTCTTTCTAATAAGTATTACATCTTTATCTTTCTGTAGAATGGCCTATCTAGTGATACTATGTCTGAAATGTTAAAAGTCTTAGTTAAGCATTTTCTTAGACACTTTTTTAAAAAAGACAATAAACCACTTGTCTGTATATTCATTATTCCAAGTTACCCTCTCTTTTTTACTTACCTGGTAAATTTCTTGAAATCCTCCATTTTGAAATTGCCCCATATACACTGAACTTTTAGTAGAGTCGGAAGAAGAAATCTGAGAGAGGGAGAGTGTAAACGAATTTCATAAGCAAGAAACAATAGTTTCGGAGCTCTTGTCTACAGTGTCTATCTAGAAATGTTGGAAAAGTTGCTTGAGCTTCTTTTCCCCTTTAGTGCTGACTAAATATACATGATTTTACAATTTGAATGGACATGTAATAGACAATACACTTTTTACAGTTACAAAGTATAGGATATTTTAATACTATGTTTTCTAGTGTTAAGCAATAAAACAGTACCTGAGGTGTTTTATTAAAACAGGTAAGTTTGAGTGAATATTATTTATGATTAATATATTAGATGCTGAAAATACTATTTGTAAAAAATTATGCAATTAATTGGTATGTGGACTAAGAAACTCTCCAATTCCTCTTAACAGGCTGAAGAATAATGGCTGCCTTCAACAAACTGATTATTGGTATTGCTGTTACTAGTTTCACCATTTTCCAACTTCTGTTCCATGTTTTAAGTGCTTGGGCATCAGCACGGATAACTCCTGGTTTTAATAGTCTTAACCAAAAAAGGAAGATTGAATGGAATTCAAGGTAAAGTATCTAGCACAAAATACAAATGATGAACTAATTAATACATTTTAAGGCCCTTATATAATGGAATATAAGTGAAGATGTTAAAAAAAAATGATTGTACATATTTGAGAAGTTCTGTACCAAGTTTAAAGTACTGGGTTTAGAGTTCAGATTTACCAAGGATTCCCCCAAGGGGGCCACTTGCTCGAGACTCTAAGCCTTGCCTTGTTTCTCTGAATACTCCTGAAACCTAGCCAAGGCACATCTTCTAGTGGTGTGAGGTGTGGCTTCTTTTTCCTCCAAGACCCCAGCCTTTTGATTCTTGATCCTGCTTGGTTACCTGTGGCTCTCATTCAAGGGGTTACCTTCCTGGTTATCTGATAGAGGGCCTTTACCTCTTCAAAGGGAAGGATGCACCCCAATCTAGTTATTGTGGGAGGGTTGTCTTAAATTCAGAGTTGTTCTGGATTTGTGTAAGTATAGTAAACTAGTTGTTAGATTGTTTTGTCTTCCATAGACACTACTATGCAAAAGGCAGCTTTAGACTCCGTATTTGACCAACCTCAATAGATAAGAGAGGTGTTGTAATCAGTTGCATAAGACATTTCAAAAGTGAGAAATAGGGCTGGGCCATGGATAGATGACAGGAGATTGTGTGGAGCAGGAAAAAAGATGGTGGGTGGGAGTGGTGGGAGAGACATGGCACAAGCACAACTTCCAGCTACTGTTTGGCTGCAGCATGACAAAGCCCTGCAGCTCAGTGGGCCAGATCCAGCGGCTCCACTGGCCAGATCCAGCATATAGGGCATATGTTGCTGGCAAATAACATAGTGGCATTATAACACTCTCTTATGTGTGACTCCTCATCCTTGCGCTAAGTTGCAAAGCCACAATACAAGAATTATTGCAAAAGTGATGATTGACACAGTTCTTATTTGCAACACTTTAATATTGGGATTTGCTTTTTAATGGGCTTTTTTCTTGTGAGCAACACTTATTTTCATAAATATGACGGTAGAACATAGAGTTTTAAAGCCCCTTCTTCGAGTACACTTCTGTAATAAAAATAAAGAAAAATAGGAGCTGATATGTCATGCACAAGCTTGTTTGACGTGAAATGAATTCATACAGCACACTTTTTTTTTTTTGCTTGTGTGACCTGCTGTAGTTCTAAAATGTATTTAAAGAATGTTAGTAAGACACTTCTACCAATAGTGTATAGCTATTTACAAAGCCAACTATTAAAATACGAAGCTTTGGGTAACAGCCATTTCTAAAAGAAACTGTGATGTGTGCAGTCTTAGTTTATTTTAGAAACTAAAGATTTACACTTTTGGAAATGAGGTTTTTTGCAATCTCTTCTGTTGAACCAACTGTATAGTTAGGACAGATGTTGGACAGGCTTTCAGACATAAAATGCCCCTCCATGGGCTAGGGACAGAAATTGCACATAAATTGGTATAAGTGATCAGGAAGTGGTTCAAATTTCTAACACAATAGAAGTTCAGTGCATATAAACTGCTTTCAGAAAAATTGGATGGATATAGTGTTTATTTAAACTTCTGTCCCAGCTCCCTTCCAGATCTGTTAACTTGCAGTCCCCCAGCATCCCAGAGAGAGTGAGCTAGCTTTTTGGCCCAAGATGCTTGCTGCTGCTGAGCAGGGAGGTGTGCTCTGGTGCCCCCTGGCTTCTGGCCTAGGCCACTGCAGGTATGTGGCTGCATTTCAGGAATCAAAAGTGAATGTCTGTTCACTTGCTTATTGGTTCAATCTGTGCATCTTAGACTAACCTGTGAAGATTGAATTGATTCAGTCTTGGGCTTTTTCTGACTGTCCTGCAAAAGGTCCTGCCACTGGTAGATGTGAAACCCCCCCCCCCCCCACCCCTCAGCACTTTACCAGAAGAGAAAATGGGTCAATTTGACCTGGCTCCCCAGCATCTGTATAGATTGGGTGCTTCAGCAGGACTTCTTGGTGCTTTTATCTAATTGCTTATTCAATCAGCTATTGGATAAAAATGCCAAAAAGCCCCACTGAAGTGCATGTTATATAAAGAGGGGACGCACCAAGCTGAAAGTAAGGTGCTTCCTCCACCCCCCCAACTCTGTAAGCAGTCTTTGTGTCTGAAAGCTTGTCTAACGCCTCTCCCAGCTATACGGTTGGTTCAGTAAAAGATATCACCAATCTTGCATATTTTCTGGATCATCACAGCTATATAGACATTCCAACTCTAATTTAAGACCCATTTTTGCCATTTATGGTTTTGACAGTTTTTAGCATTCAAAAATCCTGAATTGGTTTCCCCTGTCTAAATTTCCCAAAATAATGAGTCCAGTCTCACTACTCCCCCCCACCCCCCTATGATTTTCTTGTCTCTGGGAACTGGAGTTTAAAGAGAGAAATGTCTTCCATAAGAGTGGTGATAAAATTACAAGGTTTGGCCTCTCTTAATCTTTCAAAAATGATATATTATATGGTTTCTAAATATACTTGTCTAATGTAGCTATACATGGCTGTTATTTGATTAATTTAATCTGCAGCTTTCCATCCATTTGCTGCAACTTCTCATAGAGACAAACTTGCAAAAATCATACAGCAGTACACCCTTAAGTGGAAAACGCATGCAGATTTGTAAAACTTTACCATTCTAATACATCGGTCATGGGACAAAGACTTTCTGAAAATATGGAGAGTAAGGAAAGTAATTCTCTTTACCCTGCCCCCCCTCCCCAATCCTCCTTGCTTACTGGGCAAAGACTTTAGGCAGGGGAAACAGTAGTTTTTTATTTGAATTCTGCAGAAGAGTATTTGGGGTCTTGATAATGCATATATCAAAATAAATATTCCTTTCAAATTGATTTATGTGCATTTAAATATTAATAAAGATATGGTTCCCTTGGCAACTGCAGCTTTGTCTCCTTAGATGTATGTGTGCATTGCATTTTATAATGTTTAACTGTGTGAAATAATGTCCAGCTGTGGATCATGGAACTTCAGATTTTTCGTGGCTAGAATATTAGCCATGATTTTACAGTAAAACTATTTTTGCACTCAATTTTTGTCCATTCAAATTGTGGATTCAACAGTTTTGGTCACACGTGGGGAACATGAACTACTTCCTAGAGGTACACCAATACATCGGTCCAATACTGGATCAGCACTGATAGTAAATTTTTCTTTATATATCGGAAATCGGCTTGAAGTGGCTGATTTTAGCCAATAAATGCTCATGCGTGCACACAGCTGCAGCCAGCATGCAGGCACCAAGGAGCACAAGCCCAGCAGCTTTAAGAGTTGTATCCAGCTGATGAGACTGGTGTGGTAAAAGGGGCATGGGGGAGCAGATCAATGTCCCCTGCAATGAGGGGGGGCGGGGAGTGGAGCTGGGGCTGAGTAGGTGCTGCCCACCTGGGGTGGGAGGACACAGGACTGAGCCATGGTTTGTCTGGGGGAGGGTGCAGCTTCCGCTCCTGTGTGCCTCTCGTTTGGCAGCTCATCCTACTGCTCAGCCCCAGTCTGCAGCTGCAGCCTGCCCTGCCCTGCACGGATGCAGGGGCACATACCCTCCTGAAGCAGTGATGGGAGCCATGCCCCCCAGATGACCCACGACTCCATCATGCACCTGCCGTCCCTGGGCAGCGCCTACTGAAGCCCCACTCCCTCCCTTACAGCAGGGGGTATTGATCGTTCCCTCACACCCCTTCTCTCCCCCTCCTCTTTCACCATAACAGACTTACCAGCTAGACTCAGCTGTATTGGACCGGATGGATATTGGCCAATACGCCGCCTTAAAAAATCAGCTATCAGTATTGGCCCCCAAATTGTATATTGGTGCACCTCTACTACTCCCAAATCCATCTTCCCCCCCCCCCCCCCACATTTAACAAAGTATAGAGAAAAACTTAAGTCGTACACTTTTAGAGGTATGGAATATGTTCAGTTTGAAATGGCAGGTTGGGCCTAGCTGGGTGCTGCCAAACTACCTTCCAAAGACATCTTGAAGTTTGTCAATATACATGTTTCACTTGCGTTGCATGTGTATCCCATGTCCTGAGACCGGAGGTTTCAGGTATGCATATAATTAGTAGAACGTGCATATGGACAAGACCTCTTCAATTACATTATGGGAAGATAAGCTTATGCAGGTGAGCAAATGATATTGAGTATGGGAATAGCCCTACAGGTTAAACTGTGAGCTAATATAAGTATCTTTATCCTTATGCTGTAGTTGATATCCTTTTGACACACCTGACTCTTACTCATATTACTATCTTGGATCTGTCTGGTTTGTTCTATAAGACTGAATAGCATAGTCAAATTGTATTAGAATCTCACTGAAACTTTCACCTTTGGCGTTTTTGGGGTGGTTTTGTTTTTGTTTGGGTTTTTTTGTTCATTTGTTTATTTTTTAAACCCTGCTCCTAAAGCCCAGATATCCGAGACTTGTTCTGAGTTGTTATTCTTTTAACTTTGTGCTTACAAGCAGAAAACTATTGTAGCGCACAAACTAGTCCATGTTTGTAGTACGCAGTACAGCCAGTCTTCTGCTAGTTCTTTTAAGCTGAACATTTCTGAAGCAATTATTAAAAATTAAATAAATCTTGGGTTTGGTTTTTAAGATGCATTAGTACAGGAGCTGGCAGAATACAGCCTGCTCCAAGCACTTTTTCATCTGTCCTGCGGAGCCCTGCAACAAATTGTGCCCCGCCCAGCCCTTCTGCCGACGAGGGTGGGAGCGAGTTGCCCATGTATACATGCAGCCCCCAAAACATACCCTGTTGTCTTGCTCCCACCCTCATTGATGGAAGAGCCTGGTGGGCCAGCATGCAGCTTCCACAGTCCCTGGGAGATGCTCGCTTCCCCCGTCTCCCGCTGGCTCGGGGCAGCAGGTAGGGAAGCAGAGTTGGTGGAGCTGCAGATGGGAGGGAGCCCGGAGCATGGGACTGGGGCTGGTGGCAGTGCGGAGCTAGGCTGGGCAGCGTATGGGTGTGAGGGAGAGTGGGGAGTGTTGGGATTCCCCCCAACCCAGTATGCCGTCCATGGTGTGCAGCCCTGGCAGGTGGTGGCAGCAGCAGGTGGGGCACTTAGTGCACAGGCACCTAGCAGGGCACGGTTGCAGCCAGTGCTTCCTGCCAATCTCATGCAGCCTCTGCACTTGCACAGCAGGGAGGGAAGCCCCACATGCTAGAGCCAGGTCCCTTCCCTGCCAGGACTGCATGGCACAAGCAAGAAGCTTCAGGCTCTGGAGCTACCTGCCTTCCCTGCCCCGCAGGGGAAGGTGCCTGGGGCTTCCCTCCCCTGTAACGCAGCCCCTGAGTAGAACATAGCTAGCTCCAGAGCCTGAAGCTTGTTGCCTATGCTGTGCTGTCCTGGCAGGGAAAGCACCTGGCTCTAGCACCTGGGGCTTCCTTCCCTGCTGTGCAAGTGTAGGGGATGCACATGAATAGTGGGGAGCGCTGGGATAGAGGCAGCCCAGCGGAGGCTGCGCCCCTCGCCATGATGTGCAGTGCTGGCTGGAATCACACGTGGCCTGCTGCTGCTGTACCATGGGCAGAGTGGGGGGGGGGAGTTTCCACACTGCCCCAACCTCCCTCACACCCCCACCCTGCCCCCACAACTTCTCACATATACATAACCCCACAACATACCCTATGCTCCCACACATAGCCACACCTACACCCTCTATCACACCATAGACACCCATACGCACATACCCTCCCCCTACAAAACTAAGAATTTCTTTTTGTGTTACTGTGTGGTCACCTCTGTATACAGTTCGAAATGCAAATCATGACAAAAATATTTTTTGTAATAAAATTAAAATACGTTATAGTAGGTGTTTTGACTTTTAGTGTATGATGGGGGCGGGGGGAGGGGGTTGTCTCTAAGATGGCAACGCCCTCCTCCTAAAAGGAGTATTTCCAGGGAGCAAGGGGAAGGACTTCTTGTGGCAAAAGTCGGAGGTTAGGGGGTGGGACTTCCAGTCAGATGGTGACAAGGGGGCGGGGCAACTATTAAGGGGCAGGAAGGACTACCCATGCAGCCCTTGACAGCTCACCAAAACTTGTTAAGCAGCCCTACACCCAGTATAATTGGTTGCCCCTGCATTAGTAAAAGCGTTAGTTTTAGGTTCGTTACTTTTATCATTTAAAATAATGATTATTTAAAAATGTTATCCTTCCTTATGAAAAACTTTGATATGTATGGCAAAAATAGCTCATCGCATGAGCGGTTGGATATACTATAAAAACATCTAAAATCATACAAAAGCTAAAAAAAAATTTTTTTTAATTATATATATATAAAAAAAAAAAAGGACAAGATTGCTATAAATGTAGCTATGACATTAATTGCAAGTGTTCTGTGTTTCAGGACAGTATCCACGTTCCATGCCTTGGTGGTTGGTGTTTTTTGTGTATATATTTTAATGTATGATGAAGCTGTTAATGCAGACCCTATCTGGTAAGATATGTTATATTTAACTAACGTTAATAAAAGCTTTTAAAATTTTCTTTTCTTTTCATTTCTCTTCCAATGATGCTGCTGTGCCAGTCCATTAACTAATCAAATTGTCAGTCAGTTTTCCTGTAAATTGTGGAGCTCCACTTATATGTCTGTTCTCACAATCTGGTGAAATTCAGATTATTTTATCAATTAAAATACCATTATAAATTAACAGAATTTATGCTCTGAATAGTGGCATGGACAGTTGCACAAAATCTGATGTCTGCTTACTGTAATTGCACATTGAAGTTCCAATGTGCAGAGCTGAAAATAATTATGAGTCATCAAAGAATGTTAACTTGAGTTAGATCAATATTTGAATAAATTTAGGAGCTGTAAAATCAAGCTGCTGTGTAACTTGTTGAAGTCCATTTGGGAGGAAAAAATAAAGTTAAATGCTGGATGACATCATCTTAAATTGTTAAAATTAAGATACTATGTAGGTCTTTTCTGGGACACTAAAACATTCTGTCACTGTTTGTAAGGTAGAGGGTATGCCTTTAATAAAGAAGACAGTAAGTTTTTAATTTGATTTTGGTCTTTGGTGTTAACCAAGCTGTAGCCCTCTGCCCCCCACCTTCAAGAGACTTGCAGTCTAACAAATTCTAGTTTTGTTTGACATGTGGGATTGTTGGCTGAAAGCTGAAGCTTCACCTCCTACCTGGCGAGAACTGACATTTCACCTCTGGGGAGGAAGTGACCTGAGTAACTAACTTTTTGTTTGTTTGTTTAATCTTCACCTCATAACTTGCTGTTTTAAACTAATAACTTGGCAATTTGACAAGCTTAATTAACGGTATTTTTCAAATTAACAGTATTTTTCAAACTAATTTAAATATAATTTAAATATATTTTTCATCTGATTTCGAAAGGATTAAACTAACACACAATAAAAGAATGCATTCTGGACTGAATAGATCTGGGTACCATGAAGCTGTGGTTTTTGATCACATCTCTGCTGCTGGCTTGGTGGCTTTAGGCATATCACTTGGCACCAATCTGTTTTGTCACTTATAAGACTGGAATAATACTTCTACTCTTTCTTTACCTGGGTCAAATATTTAGAATTCTCTGTTACAACTTGCTGAACATCTGTGATTTCCTCTGGCTTCCTTGCGAGTTCAAAGAATGCAGTACTGTGAAGGATTGTTAAAAGTTGAACAGCCTTTTGAAGATATGAAGTGTCATTTGTTTTTGTTGTAAACTGAAGTTCTAGTAGATTATATTCAGCTATAAACTAATTCTCTACAATATTGGTCTCTTCTATATGTGGCTCCATGGCTACTTGGCATTTTTCTTTCATTCTCTTGGTATCTGTTTTGAGAGAAGAAATACTAAGGCATTACCAAAAGGACTGGATCAATTGGGAATGCTTGAACACAAGGGAATGATGTTGTTTCTTCAGTGTTGTGGTGAATGTTGAGTGAATTCAAGTTGTCTACTTTTTAAGAAGTCTTGGTAAAAAACAAACAAACAAAAAATGAAATGGTGCGAGTACAAAACAGCTTGTTTATCTTTAAGTAATACACCTGGAAAATGACCTGATCCATAAAACAGGTAATTATGGGGTAAATTTAAGTAGAACTAATGAAACAATTGCTTTGAATAATGCTTACAGAAATTGTTGCTTCCTTCCCATTCAGCACATCGAAAACTAATCCTGCACAGATAGCTGAACGTTCAAGGTTATGTAAAAACATTAAACTTTAACAAGGAAAACTTATCTGCCTTTGGGGAGAAACTATTCTGTAACTCTGCTTATGTTTCTAACCATTTCCTTTACTTGTGTAAGTTCAGAGTAGCTATTGCCTATGGTTTTGGGTGATTCAGTTGACATCTGGTAGAGTGCAAAAAGCAATCTAAAATATCAAATAGCTTTAAAAGTAACTAGATTTCTCATACTGAGAGAATGTCTAAGTTTTAGTGTTGAGTATGGGTTGGACTTGTGTGTGGCTTTTTTGTTTTTGTTTTTATGGCAGCTGTTTTGGGGATTGGACCATAGTATCTGAGAGAGTTCTCTTGGCTGGGTGAAATTGTTCTAGTTAGTGGTTTCAGGAAGTATAGAACCCACTGTGTAGGGCTGAGCACCAATGTTTTTAATTATTAACCTAAAGTCAAGTACTTGAAATTTTAGTTGCCATTTTGAGAACATTAAGAATTATCTGGGTTCTTGTTTATGAAATTAAGGGCAATATTTTAAGGGAAGACTAAGTGTGATAATATTGTCAATGGTTCTGCAAATTTTCTCATGGAGTCCTGTCAGTGAAAGTAAAATCATAATTTGCTACCCTTTACCTCCTCACTATCAGAAAATGCCAACTATGCCAAAATAAAAGATTTTTATTTTGTCACATGTAACAGATGCACTTTTACTTACTGGAAGGCTGATTTGCTAGGCCACAAAAATGAAATAGCTAGCATTTGTCCATTTAGCATCATAAATCCCATACAGAATAGCAAATACTATGCAGTGACTACTTAATTAATGACTGTATAGTACTTGAATTCTATTTTGCAGGAAGCTGTTTAAAAGCTTGGTTGTACTCTGAATCATTAGTTCATCTAACAGTTTTATAGGTCACACTTTCCATTTTTAGGTTGATTGATAAATGGAATCCACTGAGATGTTATGTAATTGAATAAGACTGAGAACAAACTACCAAGGGAGATGCCAGGTGCATTGTAGCAAGGCTGCTCAATCATGTAGAAATCTCATGCCTTTTCAGAAGGCAGACCCTATAAGATGTAGGATTTAGCCATTTACAAACACATGGGATACTAGTCATCCACAGAAGTCTCTTACCAACAGAACTATGATTATTAATGAGCCTAGTTTACACAAGTTTAAGGCCTTGTACCCCTCCTGCACTTTTCTTAACCCTATACCTCCCCTATCTATTTGACCCTGGCTTAAATATACTAATTGCCTTGGGGCAGGGCTGTCCAGATTTTGAGTAGCTAGTGGCCACATGCCTCCCAGGCTGCCTCCTGTACATGCCATGTGGCACCCTTCCCACTGCTCCATATGCTGTGTCACAGCAGTGCCTCATGTCCCACTGTGGGCTTGTCCCACTACACCATGTGGAGTCCCTAGGTCCCAGGGGTGGGAGCAGGGAGCTGGAGGAGGGATGGGAAGCCTAGAGACCCATGGCAGCAGCAGTAGTAGAGTGATAAGAGAAATGATACCCAAACTGGGAACCTTGGGGCTGCAGGTTAACCTCCCAAGGGCTGCATGTGGCTTGCAGGTCACCAGTTAGAAAGCACTATCTTAAGGTATCTGGGCAATTTTAGGGACCAATATGTAATACAGGGAAAGGCTGTAAGTTAAAAATATTGCAAATCTAAAAGAGATTAACAAAATATTTAATTCGCCAGTTAAGTGTATTTCTAGATAATACTAGGGGTGCACTGGTAGAGACTTTGGGGGCCGATTACTGAGAGCCGATTTTTTTTTTTTTTAAGGAGACATACCGGCTGATGCATGCTGCCCAGCTGGGCAGGGTGGGTGTGGGACTGAGCTGCAGCTTGTCTGGGGTGCGCTGGGGGAGGCAGCTTCTGCTATTGTGCGTATCCCAGGAGGGCATGAGCGGGGGGAGATGTGCCCATGGATCTGTGTGGGGTGGAGCGGGCAGGCTGCAGCTGTGGGCTGGAGCCAGGGCTGTGCCAGGCTCTTGTTAGTGGCAGGGTGGACTTGGTGTAAGTGGCAGTGGCACTGGGAGGGGCTATGGGGGCGGGGACTGCAGCCACCCCAGATTTTGCTGTAGCCCTCTCTCAGTCCCTCCTCCCAGCACAACCACCACCCTTCCTGCTGTGTGGGTGGAGGCAGAAGTTGAGCCGGGACTGCACCGGGTAGGCGGTGATGGTTCTGGGAGGGGGAGTTGGGAGGGGCCAGTGGTGAAATTTTGGATGCCTGTAGCCCCCTCCCAGTGTCTTCCCCGAGACACTGCCTACCCCGAACCTAGCCACTGCCAAGAACAGCCCAGCACAGCCCCGGTTCTGGCCCACCCACCTCACCCTGCACAGATCTGGGGGGCACCCCCCCCCACCCCAGATGAGCCATGGCCCTGTCCCGTGACCTGCACTGCCTTGGCTGGGCGGCGCCTGCCCCAGTCCCCACCCCAGTCCCTCCCTCACTGTGGGGGGCGTTGATCTGGCCCCCCATACCCCGTCCCCTTCCACCACAACAGACTTACCAGCTGCACACAGCTCTCCAAGTGCCTGGCTGCGCTCCTTACTGCTTGTGTGCTGCACCACAGCTGTGTGCACATGTAGGCATTTATTGGCCAAATTGTCAGCTGTGTCGGGCCAATTTCCGATATAACCAATTTTCTTTATATCAATGCCGATCCAATATTGGACCCATTGTCGGTGCACCTCTAGATAGTAGCTGTCCTCCCTTCCCTTTCTGATACTGCCATGGTGATCTGTAACTGTGTGGTAATGCAATGGTGACCAAATCAGCCTTTTTCTACAGAGCAAGTTGTATGTTAAGGCACAGGCCTGTGACTTCACTTGAAATTCTTCTGGGTTAATATATGAAGTGGGGTAGCCAGACTGTTTTCAGGGGTGTGTGGAACTTAAATTGATCTCTATTTGTGGTAATATCCACAGGACCCCATTATGCTAAGGATTTGGGGGATGCATGGAGAGCTTTGGTCCTTGTACTGAACAATTTATCAACTTATATTGGGCATTACACATTTTGTCCCAAAATGAGTATTTGTTAGTAATACTCATACTGACAAAGTATGACTGAAGGGTCAACAGGGATTACACTGAAATATCAGTCGCCTGTTCATTTGAGTTAAGTGTACCTCTTGATAGCGTAGAAGATTCCATAATATTGGGACTTTCCTGATTTCATGCTTGATCCAACCTGTGTCTTCACAGGCTATGTTGATATTGTTTTGATGGTAATGAGAATGGGAGAATTTAGATGGAGGAGGAAGGAATTAAAATGAAACTTCCCAAATGAGCTTTGTTATGCAGTGGTCAGTCTTAGAAATCTTCATACCTTCCTCTGAGGTATGATGTTGGACTGTAAGGATCAACAGTCTTACCTGATAAGGTAAATCATGCATTTTTGTGAGACAGAAATGGGAACCAGGTCATGAGCTAACCAGCTCCAGGCAAGTAAAATGGGTAGACTTTCATTAGTTTATATGTGTGTGTGCATGTTACTGTTCAATCTCCTTGCAACCTCTGGTGGCATGTGAACCTTTCTCTAAAGTCTCAAAGAGAGTGTTTCATCCATTTGCCTTAATCAAGCCACTTTTCTTTTGACAGTTTATTTACCTTGAATATAGGCCATTCATTGCCAAGTTTCATTCACTGGTCTCCTTGGATGGGAATGGCAATCGGGGAACTTTTGGATGTGGGGCAGGAGGCACTTTCTAACCTTTAAAGCTATGAAGATCGCTTTGCCACACTAGGGATTCTGATAGGGAATTTTCTGCACCATGGGGAATGCCAGTGCTGGCTTTTCTCTAGATCTGTTTTCAAGAATGCAATGGTGATAGCCCATATTGGACTATCCCACCCAGATCTATTGTACTCACTCATACCAAGGGAACAGTCTCCTTTTATTATTGTTCTTTTCTGTAATACTAAGACAAATTATCAGGCCATAATGTCCAGATACAAATATTACCAATGAAAGAGAAATGTTGCCTGGTCACTTCCAGAAGACCAAAGCAAGTCTTTATTACTGAATGCAGGCCAATTACTGAGTACATTTTGAGAGAATCCTTAGCTTCTCATGTAACATCTAAAAGCTGTAAGATCAGTCTTCCTAACTAATGGCTCTTCTATAAGTTTTTGTGTCAAGCAAGAGGTGACTTAAGGGAGTATAAAGATATGTGATATTTATAGGTTTTTTGTTATAAAGTCTGTAACTGCACTTTTTTTGGTATGTTTACAGGGGTGACCCTTCAATTGTGAAACTGAATATTGCTATTACCACAGGCTACCTCATTTCTGGTAATTATGCAATATGTATATAGTATACATTTGGATATCTATATCAAATCATTATTCTAAAGATTTGTTGAATGTATATAATATTGATTCCATTGTGGCTTTTAAATATGTTATTATATTTGTGGGCTCTGGAGCAGTGGCAGAATCCTCCCAAAGGGATGCGGAGAGATGGAAATGGTATTTCTATGGGTGGTAGAGGAATGCTGCTGTATGTTTTTATGGTCAGGGATGCATCTGCCTACTGCTAATTTGCTCTGGTGTACCATCCAACTCAGAAGGAATTGAAGTTGTTGGCCTTAGTGCTCTTTGGAGTGTCCTGAACTTCTGCTAGGTTGAACAAGCTCCTCCTTTAAGCCCATTGGCTGTGTCCCCATGAACAGGGGTGTGCAGTTGCCCTAGCACACCCACCTGCACATGGGGTTAACGTGAGGGAAAAATACTCTGGGTGGTGTAGGGGAGGCCGGGGCTAGCACCTGTGCTGGGCCCAGCAGCCTTACCTGAAGTCCTAGGGGTCTCCTGAGGCTGCAGTGGCAGCAATTGGGTGTGCGGAGCATGGCTGGCAGCTAGAGCATGGCTCTGGCCAGTCAGGCTGCACTTACAGACAGTGTACACTGCCACCATGTGCACTGCCCCACTCTTCTGGCACAGGGTTTTCTTTCATTTTGGGGTTTTTTTGACACCAGGATCTCCTGGTGTCAAAAACCCCCACCATGCTGCAAATTAGCAGCATGGCAAATGCCTGCATGTGTGGTGTGTGCAAACTACTGCATGTGCACTCATGTGGATGTGCTCATAGAATGCAAGCAGCAGGGTTTTAGTAACCCCAACAAAAGCTTGAAAAAATTACTGTATCTTTACTCTTATTTCCATTCGCCCCTTAAGCCAGATTCTTATGTGTAAGAGTCTTATGTGTGAGAATGTAGAGAAGAACATTAATTACCCTGTCTGATGGAGCTTTCATCCTTACATACACTTGTGCTGAACTTCACTCAATTATCTCTTCTTAGTTAAAAGTGATTGGGGTGTTTTCTGAGAGAAGGATTTTTGATGGAAAATGCTGAATTATTCAAGCAGGTTTTTGTTGTGGTAACACGTTAGTTTCAAAGAAGCTTTTCCATATCAAGGATGGAACTTTTGGTTAGAGAGATACACAATAGGTCCGTCTGGGTCATAGCACTAATCTACCATGATGGAGAGTCAGGATCAAGTCCAGGGACTGCCAGATAGAGTGACTTGTACTTTGGTCTTCTACATCCCTAATCATCCAGCTGTTCTGGGGGAAGTATTCTCAATCCTATTTTTGACTCCTTATATACATTCATTGGAACTTTTATTTTGAATAATTCTCCATTGGCATTTCATTATAAATTCATGAATGCATTGGAACAGGCACTTGCCTTTATAGCCCAGTGGGTAAATTCAAGTCTCTTTTGCTTAAGTAATATTTAATTTTTTTTATATAAAATGGAACAGCCACAGATAACCACTACCACTGGTAGTCAGGTCACATACTTGTGGGGAAACTTGAAGTTCATGACCTTGGACTAATTTTGGGAAGAGCAAGGACTATAATTGAGGTTTCCCACATCAATGATGAGTGTGTAACGGTCAGGCTGTTCTAGTGCTCTGTGTCTTGTCCCAGTTCAAAATAGAGACACTTTTGAAATCTCAAAATTGTCATGGGATGGGAAAGCAGTTTTCTGCTCAGTCCTCTTAAATAGTGAGACATGAGTTCTTGTTATTATTTTTTGTTGTTATTATTATTTTTATAATTTGTGAACTTCGATTAATGAAGCTAAGATCTATTCAAAGTGAATCCTACATATATGTGTTTGGCATTGGGGGGGTCCTGCCTACTTATATAACCTTCTTGGCTTAATCTCTTTGAATATTTTAGTGTTGATCCACAGAAGACAGTTTTAAGATTAGAAGTTTTCCCTTAAAAGGAAATTTAAGATTATTTTGTTGCTTTAAATTGGATATTATTTGTCATGTAAAGTGTCTTGCATTGATAACCTAGAAAGATTTGAAAATTGAAGTAATAAAAAGTAAAGGGTAACTGTGGTAAATTACTAGTTTTTCCCCCCCCCTTCCCTTTTCTCTCTTGTAGATTTGCTGCTTGTTACTTACTATTGGAAGGCAATTGGAGACATTTTTTTTGTAATTCATCATTTGATGGCTCTATATGCTTATTACTTTGTGCTGGTGAGTGTCGTATTTTCAAATATTCTAACAAGCACTTAATAGTGGCTAAAGATGAACATCACTGCATTGTGGTGATGTATCTTGACCAGTATTTCCCTGAGAAATCCCAGGTTTTGTATATCTTTTTACAAATAAGATATACTGGTATACTTTTCTAAAGGCCTTAAATTCCGCAAATATTAACCAGGCCATAATCTTCTGATATCTTAAAATGCATAAAACAGTCACTTGAATTCTGCATGTGTATGTCAGGAATCCTTTAAAATGTGCCATGTCTGAAGTGAGCTTGGGCTAGCAAAAGCTTGTGGTATAAATCTGATTTCGTTAGCCTAAAAGATAGAGGAGGACGCTAATTTACTCTGCCCTTCTGCCTGACTTCAGATTAAATGTTAACTACCTCTATAATTATCCAAACAGGCAAATCAAAGTAATAGATTTAGCTAAACTGATTTTAGCTGATAGATTTAGCTAAAGTAATGACAACAGCTCTGAAATTCCAGGTCTGAAGGACTCAGTTCTGGCTTGAGTAACTCAGAGAAGTTGATCCACAGCCCTATTTTAAGATGGAAATTTATATTATAAGTTTTAGGGCCCCTCTACACATGCAGGTAAAGGTGCAGTGGGATCTAATGCATGATCCACACAAGTGCACCTCCCTGCCATGCACATATGGCATTTCAAAAGCATGTTTCTTGGGATTGTGAGTCAGCTCTCATGATGCCTTATTGCCAGTAGAGGGAGCTGCAGCTGGGAGCCCCATCAGCTGACCCAGGCTCCCAGCTACAGGGGCACCCCATGGTGGGGAGACGGCAACTGCTGTGGGGCTGCTTCATACAACTGCAGTTTCCCAGCCAGAGGGGTATGTGGAGGGCCCCTGTGGCTGGGAGTCCTGTCAGCTGATAGGCCTCCCAGCCCCTGAGGACTGGGAGTAAGCTTCACCTGGGGTGGCAGGTGAGACCCTCTAGCTGGGAGCTCCAATCAGCTGATAGGGCACCCAGCCACAGGGGCCCTTGGCTGCATTTTCAGTTGCTGCATGATAAGCAGCTACAAAGTTATTACACATTTTGTGGAATAACTTTGTAGCTTATTCCTCTCTTTATCACATCATTAATTGATTGAATGTGCGGCCCAATGACTACTTTTCATTAAGTGTAATGTGTAGATGGGCCCTTACATAAACATCCAAACCAGTTTTTATAGAAGTAGTGTTGCATCTGGTAGTACTCCCCCAGTTGGACACTTGTCACTCTCTGTGACGGGATCCAGATGTTGATGCCATGTCCCCCAAGTTTACTGTGGCTGGTTAGGCATTATCTCTAATACAGAGATTCTGGTCAGGTCCTCTAGGGAAAGAGCTAATATCTGACACTGGTAGTAGGGGCCTTGTTTAAAATGTTTTGACCCTGAAACCATTGCTATCTTCCTAGTAGCTGTTTCACATTCCCAAGGATTTCATTAAGGATGTGAACCTTCTCTTCTGGTTTACTGTTTACTTCATGGACACATGGCAGGGAGAGAGGAGAGAATGCTTGTTTGTATATTAGGATTTGCACAGGTTGCTGAACATGCTTTCGAAAGGTAAAGTATAGGAGATTACAGCACACTTAGAAAACAAGCATCTGTTATGCAGCACCCCTCACTCTCTAGCCAGTGGTGGCCTTAGGGTTGTTGTGGGCCTGGGCAAGAGAGTCATTTGGGGCCCCTTAGAGGCTTTATTTTGATAACCTATGTATCATGGATCTTTTTATTCTTTGTGGGATGTGACAGGAGTATCGCCACCGGAGCCTTTCTAGGGGTGACTCCGCCCTCCTGTTATGGGCCAACTGCCTGCTTACTCACCTGCCCTGCCTTGTTCTTAAGTGGTTAATTGAGTGATCTAATTAGCGGGAGGCTGCCTACTTTCTGCAAGTGCCAGTGGGTGCTACCTGCAGCTTCTTTTCTCCCCCTATACCGCAGCCCAAGCCTCGCAGATGGTACTGATGTGGTTTTTGACCTAGGCCCTGTTGTGACTTGGCCCTCTCCTTTACCCCCTTGGGCCTTCTCACTGCCCCCCTTGTTTTGAGCTGGGGTCAATGCACCCTTGAATGTTGTGCCCTCTCTGGCACCGGGGTCCCCACACTACTGTGGAGCCCCTATGAGGCCTCCTCCAACCCCAATAGCCTCGCCAGAGGGGAACTGCCCTCCTGGCTTCCTGCCCTTTCCTGTCAGTTGGCCCCGCAGCGGTTTTCCCAGCAACCAGCACCTGTTACTCTGGCTGCCCTGGTAACTAGCAGCTGGGCCTGCCTCTTCTTGCCACTAGGGGTCTCTCCCAAACTGTTTTTTCTGTTTTCAGGCACAGGGCACCTGAGCGCTATGTGACAGGGGAATTAGATAAATAGTTGTGTGTTAAAATGAAAATAGAGCCATTTCCTTGCAAAAACTTTACCCCCCAAAAATGTGTTGCAAGAATATGGTCCCCCACTAAAGTGTAGGGCCCTGGGCGATCACCCAGTTTGCCCTCCCCTAAGGCCACTACTGCTCTAGCTTGTGCTTTCCTCAAGTCTGTAGAGTAGCTATCTATGCTGAGGCTTGTGTAGCAGTTTCCTTCAGCTTGATATGGTGAAAATAGTACAACAAGTCGTGATATGTTATAAACCTTCCAGACTCCTCTGTCATAGACCTCTTGATCAGCTTCAGCAAAGGATGGTGGACCTCTACCAGCTAACCTTGTTGCTAGGTACCCACTTCTCCTGAGTGGGAGCTAGATCAGTTGCCACCATTTGACTTGCATATGCAGTTCTTTGCAGCTTAGAAAATAACACTTGCAAAGTTGAATGGACTTCTGCCCACCCTCATACCTTGCACAAAATGTAGTGCTAGCTGATTTATTAGGAATTCCAGATCTGAAAAGCCCTCCTTCATCATTTATAGTATAGAAGTATAGAAAACCATGACATTTGAATCATGAATATCACTCTAGGTAGTAGAAAAATTAAGTTTTTAGAGCTACTCTGCTATAGCGTTATTACTAAGAGATTTTTCATTGTGAAATGCTTTTCTAAATGAGAAATATGGCTGACTGGTGTGCCCGGGACTTAACTTGTAACTTGGAATGTAATTTGAGTTAGGAGCCTGTTTATGCAATTAACATTCTTGTTGTACTGATCTGTGTTAGGAGCAGCATCTTGCAAGGGTTCAGTGATTCTCTCTCACCCCCCACTTATCCTGGGGAAGAGGCTGTTTTCTGTTCACCTTAGTTTATCACTTTCCAATTCAGCTGATTCTCTTACACTTAGTCTAATGAGTCTTTTCAGACTTCTTAAATCACAGAAGTGTAACCATATTATAAATTTTGCTAGTTTTAAAGGTTGTAATAGATGGGCTATAATCACGTTCCCTGAAAACAAAGCAAAACAAGATCTGACCATGCAATTTTCGTTTTTAAGTCTGATGTACATTTTCTACTCCATGGATTGGAAAAAAAGAAATTTAAAATGTAGAACTAGTCCCTATTTATCTTTTTTGACTGTGTTATAATGTATTCTATGTTGTTCTTTGAACAGCTTTGCTGCTTTGCTTCTGGAACATTTCCTGGACTATCACGGTTACAACATAACTTTAAGATTACTATGATAATTGGCACACCTTCTGTTGTGAGAAATAGTGTGAGAGGGTGTATATTCATGAGACTTCTGGATAAAGGAAGCTGCCCTTTTCATCTAATCAATGTACATTAGAGGAATACGAATTTAATGATTTTGCAAATTAAAGCTATAAGTATAGGTTCATATGCAAAATCATTGCCAGCTTTTATTCAGAGATGGTGTACTGCAAAATAATGTGTGCATTCATTTGTTAATCTGAAGTAAGCCAGCTCTTAAGTAATAAAGAAGAAAACTAATGAGAGAGAGAGGAAAAAAGTCATATATTGCTGCTAATTTGTGGTGCAGTGAGTTTAGTAATCTTTATTTATAATAACTGATGTTCTACAAGCTTTCTTATTTTTGTGATAATGTATACCTGTGACCATTTTTTTTTTTTTTTTTTTTTTTTGCTGTAAGGAAATCTCATCAGCTTTAAATTTATACTTTTTTATAAAAAGAACCTTTGGTTTAATTAGAATACTTGCATAGACCCTTGGCAGAAATTCCTGGTATCCTTTTTGCAGGCAAGGTTCTTTGAGTAGATGTAATATCTTTTATTAGACCGGCTGAGTAGTTGGAAAAAAGTTCTTTGTAAGCTTTCAGGCGCAGTCACCCTTCTTCAGGCATAGGAAGTCTCTGAGACTCCAAGGAATGAGAGAAGCTAAAAGTGTGGCAGGATGTCAGTGAGAATGTAAATACATTTCTAATAAAATGGTCTAATAAAACATATCGCATCTACTCAAAGAATCTTGCTTGCCAATGTCCTTAGACCAACATGGCTACAACCAAAAACCGTGGTATCCTTGGACTTAACAACAAATTGCCAAGGATATTGAATTTACCGTAGGTGCTTATCTTGAACAGGAAAGCAGAATTATGGTCATGAAGGAGAAGTCCAGAATGATAGATGCATTGTACTTATCAACATATACCATCAGACTAATCTGCCAGCTCTTCCTTGTAACTATTTGGGCTGACTGTAGAGAAATAAAAGCCCACTTTTGGTGTTTAAAACACAAATGATGCTTTATGAGCAAAATGTATATATCTAAACATGGTTTAGATTTAATCCTTTCTTCTGGCTCAAAGGAGATGGAGTGTACTCAGAGGATAAATACAGAGGTGTAACAGGGCAGTTGCTGTCTCTGGTGGCCTGTTTAGCGTGATAGCAACTATTTTTAACCCCTTTCTTTAGCTCCCCATGCATACACTCCTTTTCCTTCTCTTCCCATTTAGCATGATAGCAGCTATTTTTAACCCCCACCCCCCACACACACTCTTTTCCTTCTCTCCCCAAAGGCAGCATCTGGGAGTACTTTCCTGGTGGCCTCTCCCCCAGTTACACTATTGGGTAAATCACTTTTTTTTCTACTTGTAGGATAAGAGATTTAGCGTTACTACCATGGAAAAGAGACTGGATTAAAAACCCCCCCAAAAAACATGAAATTCCAAATCTTCTGCTGTTTTTTTTTTCTTTTTCTTTGTAATGACAACAAAACCAGTCCTGGGTTTAGGTGTGAGTAGTAAGATCTCTAGCAATCAACTAGATATAGGTTTAAGAAAAGTTGTTATCCCTGCATCCAGGATCTGATTTTTGTCTTCAGATATAACTCTCAGTGGAAATTATACCTATTTATCTTAGTTCAGAATTTGGCCCTTTACACTAGTACTGTAAAAGTGATGTTGTAGCCATAATGGTGCAGAAAATATGTAAGAGGGAAGTATTTCTTAGGGTGATGTCTTCTGGAAGAACTGTGTAGTTGGGATGAGACCTGATGACGAATGTCTTGCATTCAAAAGCTTATCTAACTTCATCCCAACTATGTATTTCATCCCATAAAAGATATCACCCTAAAAAATCCTTGCCTCTCCCCCTTAAACTGTAAGATATTGATGAAGAGCAACAGTTCTTCTCATTTGCACAGTTCTGAACATGAAAATGGAATGGTATGTATAGCAGTACAGTGATCAACATTAAAATGTGAATTCTTGCCAGAAATTATTCCCTATTTTCAGGTCTGGGAGCGGGTTTGGGGGTAGTGGCACATACTGCAGTATGGCAATTGTTGGTGAATAGTGTCATTTTAATGACTCCCTCTCATTTGCTTTTATTCATGCCCATAAACTGCTTCTCTCTCAGATATTTTAATCCATGCTCTTAGTAGCATAAGGCAGTGCCAAAAACTAACAAACCAAAAACAGATAATATATATCCTTACCTCTTCTCTATGGAGATTATAGAAAGAATGAATGTAGGATGATCAGAAGTGGAACTTTTATTCATATAGGAGGCCTCAGTTCCAAGCTATTTTGAGTATTTGGGCACTTAACTGGGCACTCTTTTAATTGTGCCTCTGTGCCACTGCCATCTGGAGATCGTTAGAGATTGGCAGAAATTTGGCTCCATACTTTTTTCTTCAGCTGATAACATATGCTGGGGCTGTGGCAGGATTACTGTAGGGTTTTCATAGTCTGTTGTATGCAGCACAGACATTTTCTGCACTAAGGAATCCCAGCTAGTTTCTCAGGTTAGCTTTTCAGCTGCTTTGTAGTGATGGATGAGGACCAAGTAGTTGGTCCCCAATCTTTATTTTAAAAAGTAAAATGCCTAAATGAGTACAGTTTTCCTGTGAGTTTATTGTGATTCTGCTAAGTTTACTTAAAACACGAAAAATACAAAATGTCTTTACTCATCGTAGGTTTTGTCCTGTAAAAAACAAACCTGTTCTAATTCATAATTTAACCACCATTTTTGCTTGGCAAAATAATCCTTTATTAGCCAGCTTCTTATTAGCTCTGTTTAGTGTTTAATAGTGATAAGAAATATCTGTGTACTTATCCAAAGTTATAGCTCTTTAAAGTTATTGCTACAAACATGGAAGGATAAATGCTTTCAATTTTAATAAAAGGCCCAATATTGTGTGAAGGGGCATTGAGATTTGATGCACACATGCAATTATGATAAAATGCTTGAGATGCTATAAACTTGGCATTTAAGAAACTTTAAAAGTAGAGATGATCAATACATTTATGATGTAAGGTTTACATTCCTTTTTTCTGTAACATTTGCCTTTCTATTTAGGGTGAAGGATTATTGGCTTATTTTGGTAATTTCCGTCTGCTTGCAGAGTTCTCTACTCCTTTTGTGAATCAACGGTAGGTGGATGTTAATGACTTTTTTTTTTTAACCCACATATTGAAATATTTTTTAGATAGATGGGTAATTACAGTCAGTTTCTATGATAGATATTTAATTAATCTGTAGTCAGTCTTTGGCATAGCCAGATTTAGGAACTGGAACAGTATACTCATTATAGTAACTTGAGCTACTATCCACACAAAAAATGTTCCAGTATATTCCCTAGGAAGTCCTTCTTGTAAATGGCATTTTGCACACAATGAAAATTTGGCATAAAACTATGGAATGAAAGGTTATACGTTCATGTCTTATTACTAGATGGATAAAAATATGGTATGAAATTATTATGCAATACAAGTTTTTATTTCCAGTATGGGTTTTTGAAGCATTATCGTAAACCCAAAAATAGAGACCAGGTGGCATTGCCATCAGGTTCCCAGGATGGAATTACATTGCCTTAGATTACTTGAGGTTTATATTTTATATTACTGTATGCTTGCATATCTTTAAAAGTTTTACAAATCTAAACATTTGCATTTATGGCTCCATTGATCCTTGTTGTGAAAGGACACCCTAGTTATGTAGCTTTGTTTCTTTCCTTCCTGTTCTTCCCATCAAAGCAGTTGTGGATGCTGCAAGAAGTATTTTAAAAGAAATAAAAAAAGTTAATTCAAATGTGCAAATGAAAACGGAGTGTACAAAATTGGAAGCACCTTTAAATACAATAAAGCTAAAAAAACAGGCTATATAACAACGTCTATAGTATAGCCGTATTTCCTTTTAAGAACATCTGCAAATAATTGGAACCATTTTTGTTAAATACTGCAAAAAGAATTCTCTGTACTGTGCCTTTAAGAACTATATGTGGTTCCGCTCTCTAAGCTGTATATTCATTTCTCTGACTATATTATTTAATCACTGTATAGACACTAGCAACCACCTATAATGGTAAAATGAAATTTTATTTTTGTTTCTTTTAATTTCAGTGCTAACTCTGGTCTTTCGCTAACTAATCCAGACCTTTCTTTCTTTTACTTTTTTGGCCCTTGTTGATACAGCAGTTCTGACATTGCTTGCTGCACCAGCCTCATGTATACAGCTCTGATACAGCTGTATGCAACAGCTCATTGTGTTTATTGTTTACATTCAAGCTGTTTATTGCAGATGACCAATACAAAGGTTGAATGTCTTTGGCGGTAACGTGAAGAGCCATACCAAGGGATGGGGGAAAGGAAGACTGCACTGGGGAGAAGAGAGTGCATTGGATGTTGGGGGTGGGAGAGGGATGCAGCTTGATTTGAAGACCATACTCTCTCTGGATAGCTTTCAGGTGCAGTGATGATGATCATTGCTGCCTTTATATTTTTTGTTAACTGTTACTGGATGCTCTGGAAAGGAGGAAGGTGCAGTGGGCTGCATAGTGTCTCTCCCTTCTCTAAGAAGGGGCTGTATCAGGATCCATCTCAAACTGATGTTTGGCAAGTCTAGCTTTTAAGTTAGGGAAGAGGGTTGGAGTGATTAAAGAATCATACAAGCTTAATTTTTTTCCAGAAGCTGTCTGGTGAAGATTTCTGCCCAAATCTATGTCCCTTCTGTACTGAGAAACCCAAAGGACAAATAATATAATTTTGCTCTTAGTTGTTTTAATGCAATATGAACTGCACTGACACTGTTTGCATTATACACTTCTCATAGATGAGTCTCCAGGGTAGCTATCAGCCCAGCATTCTCCATGAACATTAAAATCACATTTAACAAACTTATAAAGGATTTGTACATTGTTGCAAGATCTACATAGATTTTTCTTTACTAAATAATTTCCTTTATAATTTTTTTCTGCACTTCTTTGGGGTATTGTTTTGAGTTTGTCCATGTACCAGGCAAATACACTTTTTTCCTAGGTTAGTATAATTTATGTAGTTGTCTACAGCTGGTGATAGGTGAAATGCAAATAGTCTAATTTTCTTTTGTTGTTGTTCAGTGGGTACATGGACTATTACCCCTTTTCCCAGTTATTTTATTAGCCTTTATAAGGCTAATGCATAAAACTAGTGCAGCGTATGAATAATCATTACAGATGCACAGTAAGTATAATCAGGTATTTATGGGCATCAAGATAAAGCCAAATAAAATCCAGAGCATCTCTCAATATGACAACAACTCTCAGTAGTAAATTTACAACAGATGTTGACACTTGATTTTACAGTATCAGTTTTAATAATTATTATATCTGCTGCTTCATGACAAGTAGTTCTAGTTGATTCCCCTCCCCCCCCCCCCGTGCACAATTAATGTGTTTTCTTTATTTCTATCCTCTGTTTCTTTCCTTAACCTTGCACAGCTACACATGCCCTGCATGGTGGGATTTTACTGTAAGTTTTAGTGAGAAGGAAAGAAAAGATCTTAAAACAATGCCAATTACTACTTTATGAACTGAATTTACAGGTTCCCTGTGCCAGATAATTGTTTTTCAGGGCATGAAGGGAGAGAAAATGTATTCAAAATTACCTTTTGCATATTTTTTTGCATTCTCAGAGGCCTCTCTAAGCAGCAGTAGATCTTGTAATATTTGCACCTGAGATTTTTGGTTTGGCCCAAACCGAACAATGAGAATCTTACTAGGACAGAAACAAGGCCCCAATCACAAAAATCAAAAGCCACATATAAACATAATTGGAAGGTGTTTTAATCTAAATGTTTTGGTTCAGGATTACTTTTGGAAAAAACTGAGTATTAGTTGCCTATCGGTCAGAAATTAAAATGTTCAGAGAATAGAAGAAAAAAGTTTATTAATTCTAAATTTAACTTATGAAACAACGTAGGATCTTGCAGACTGAAATGTGCAGCCAGTTATACATTAGTTTGTACTGGTAATTGAAATTTAAGATTTTCTATATGCTGTTCCTTAAGAATATTATACTATAAACCTTTCATGTAAGTACTGTATGTTACACTATGCTTTACACGGAGGCAGTTAGCTGGGGTGAAGAGCTTGCAAACTAAGCCAAGAATCAGAGCAGCAATTCAAGAATGGGAGGATGCTCAGGGAGTTAAGGGGAGATTTGGAAAATCTGAACCCTGTTTGGTTTTCTGAATGTTTCTCTCTTGCAGGTGGTTCTTTGAAGTACTGGGATATCCCAAATCTTCAAAAGCCAATATCATCAATGGGGTGCTAATGACCGTTGTGTTCTTTATGGTGCGGATTGCAGTCATCCCTTTCTATTATGGCCGCGTCGTTTCTGCATTTGGAACAGAGGCTTTCCAGAGACTGGGTCTTGCAGCCCAGAGTGCCTGGATTATCTCTAGTGTTGTCTTGGATGTTATGAACTTGATGTGGATGTTCAAAATTACAAAGGGATGCTACAAAGTTATTTGTCTCATTGGACAAGAAGAAGCCAAAACTCGTAAAAATGGAAAATCTGAGTAAAAATGCTATATGAAAAACTAAACTCTCTCTCTTTCCCCCCCTCTCTCTCAAAAAAAAAAAAAGAAAAGAAAATTGAGTTACTTAATAAAATTTACATTTTTGCCATAAAATGCTCCTTTGAGAAAACAAGGTCTTGCCTCTCTACTGATTAAAAACTTTCCCCCCGCTACACTGCCTGCATACTCAGAGCCATTTCTTTTAGGATAGTCTCATGAAACGGGCAAACAATGACAGAGGCATGATAAACGCTGAACAGACAACTGAACTGAAAAAGGAATAGGCCAACTGGTGCTGGGTTTCTCTACCAGTATGTATGTTCCTAAATTGTTTCACTCAGGTTTCTCAGAGAAATGCATTTTTAAAGCCTGTAAACATCAGGATCCCTGTTTCTCTCTTTTTAAAGTTCTTTTGATGTAGTGCAAGTCTCTTGGCATGTTCTTATGCTTTCTTTTTTTAATATTTGATGTTAACAATCAAGACTTGATCCTTCACAACTTTTTAATTTTTTTTCAAGAAAAGCTACAAGTTTAGCTTTGATTATTTGAAATCTTTTACTGCTTTTCTGCTGCCTTATATGCATGAACACAATCTTTTGGGGGATTTATGAAACAGTTTTACATGTATACTTATATAATACAGTGTTTGGGGTATCTTAAAAACCTGTTAGAATATACTGATATTGAGGAATGACTTTTGCTGTGTTTTATGTACATCCAGGAGTATTTATTGCTGTTAAATCTGATCAAAACTCTTTCATAGGTTAACAAGGTAAACAGTATATAGAAACAAAGTAATTCTTACTGCAGTGCTCTCTCCAGGTGAAGGCTGCTACTACTTTTTATGAGAGACATTTCAGTGCTGCTTCTGGATCATTTGGGTGTAAACAGTTGAATTGTAAAGAGATTTATGTTTTTGTATAAGTGGCTGTGTGATTCATAGCAAGCCCCATTTTTTTTTTGTTTTTTTGTTTTTTTGTTTTTTATCAGAGCCAACCCTCCGTTTATACTGAAACTGAAGTTTTATCAGTTTTATTTTTCCTTGTTATTCAGACAACTGGAAATGTGAGGTGTTGACCAAAGAAAACCCTTCTTCGGATTAACAAGGCTTTTATCACTTTATCCAAACAAATTTTTCCTCTGTTCCTTTCCAAACTGTTAAACAAATCTGTAGATTAGCAATTTATATCACGGGGGGAGGGGGGGGAGTTTCTGTTTTTAGAGCCACATAATTGTCTACAGATATTCTGTGTTCTCTTTGAGCACAACACGTCGAGTGATGTCACTAGGAGAAATCTTAGCATGTAGGAAGAACAGAGTATCAAAGACATGCTAGTTTGAAAGAATGGTATATTTTCCTCTATACTGTTGTTGTGGAATTATGCATGTCTATGTATGTGTGTGTGGTTTGGTTTTATTTTTCTTATTTAAACTAGATCTTCTCTTGGACTAATTTTTTTCCTTTTTGATTTGTCATCGCTTGCTGTTTGCTCATATGTCATGTTAAACGTGTGTTTTCAGTTTTATACATCTCTCTACCATTGTTGTAAACTACTTTAAAAAAAAAAAAGTTGATAAAATCCTTGCCCTGTTAGGATATGGATTTTTTCCTTCCATCTTCTTTAACAGAATCTTACAAAACAAACTCTCATTTTTCAGAGGCAGATACAAATATATGCCTGTAATGTAATGTTAGCATGAAGGGGAAAGCTTTTTAAAACAGAAGGGAGCTGGGGGGGGGAACCCTTTCCAAGGAGCAGCTGTTACTTACGACAAACAAGTCTCCACCAGTCCTCAGGAAGATGCTGCAGACTGTGTTTCACTGCAGTGCAGCCAGGGAAGTTCAGTTCTTGGCCTCAGTTCTTTATGGTTTGTGTGTTTTTTAATTTGATTCTCGTTGCTACAGATGTAGTTCAATTATTTAATTCAGTCACTTTCTTTCAAAAGTAGGGAAATAGAGCTAATAATTCAGTTCTTCACGTGTACTTAACAGCCCCATCACTTTTGAGTAGTTCAGTCATAGAAAGCATAGTAGCTTTTTGTTTAGCTGTCACTTTTGAATTGGCAGAGTGCCTTGCCTTGGGTACAAATAAATTCATATTCTCAGTATGCTGATTTCTGTGGCTTGTTTTGTTAAGACAAAAAAACACCCTTTTTGTTAACTTTTAGGTTCTGGTAAAGTTGTAATTTAAACCCAGCCTGGACAAAATACAATATGCACACAGAGGCAAGTCGGTTGTATCTTCTTGTTCTGATTCAGTAACTCATTTGGTGCATTTTGTAGTGACTTGGTTTTCTCTAAGCAATTTCAAATGAAGTGATTTTAAGTTGGGGGTTGTTTTGGTTTTTTTGGTTTGTATTTTTTTTTAAAGGAAAAACAGTTAAGCATTGTGCTTTTTAGATGTTAAATGTGGCAGAATGAAAAATTTTTTGATACAGGAAACTTATTTTACAGCAAAAAGTTGTCTTTATATGATAATTCATGTAAACTGTGTTGGAAATCTATCCAACTTAAGCATTAATCTTTTAATGGCATTTGAATTCCACTGAATTGTTTAAATTCATTGGTTTTAGTGGAGAGCCATAAACCTTAAAATGGTCTAGTCCCATCTTTGCCATTCAAATCTTGGAGTGATTTAAAAAAAAAAAAGTCATGTCACAAATTGGACAATGAACTAGAAAATCTGTTTGGAGCAGAAATCCTGCATTGGAAGCGGCTGAGCTAGATATTCCATCTTTTAACTAATTTGAGTAAGTGGAATTGCTATAGGAAAAAAAGAGTAAATATATCTAATCATATGTGGTATAGGTTTTATTTAAATTTTTATAATTAAACATATTACCTGGTTATAACTCTCACTTAATTTAATGCAGCTTCCATGTGTGAGAAATACCGTTTTAAAATGATCATTAACACAATTGCATTGGCACAAGACTAACATGCAGACAACAGTTTTATGGACAGAATATACATGCCCTAAATTCTGGGGCTTTTACGTATGCTGCTGATTTAAGATGCAGCAAATCAAGTAATACAGGTACTAGTTCCTGTTTGTTTTTCAGCTACATTCAGATGCTGCAGTTGCATTAGTCTAAACACTGGATAATTTGCCTCATTTATTAGGGGGGTTTTTCTGCTTTCAGAGTTTGATTACAAGCATCTGCCTTACAAAGGTTAGGTTAACGTCGAGTGAGTGGGTGTATTTATGTATGTATCAGTTTTGCAAAACTCTTCTGGTCCTGCATGAATAGTGTGGTTTTAGGATTGTGGTAGTTGTGTGTGAAGTTCCCCTTTTTGGGAAGGGATACAAGGGGAAGGAAGGATTGTAGATTATAAATATCTGGAAATTTATATCTTTGTTGCTTATTCTTAGTCACCATAATAAAAAGAGATGGGCAAGACCTTGTGTATTGAGATGCAGTTCTGGAGGATGTGTACTTTTTGTGTACAGGGAGTTGTTTATAGCTAGACACTTGCCTTTAGAGTTTGTCACTCTGGAAAGCTAAAATGCATTTGGTGGTTCCCTACTGAGTTATCAGAGCTGAGATGAATTGCAAGAGGCTGTCCAAATAACTATCCCTGAAAGGCAAAACTTATTTTTTCCCTCCTCCTAGTTTAGTGTCCAAGCTCTGCCGGCTGTCATGTCTAGAGAAGGTGGTAGGGCTCTTGATTACCTCTTCATTAAATACTCTGCACAATGCTGTAGAAGTCTACCCTTGCCCTAAAGAATCTTGCATGCACACACTCGCATAGTCAGTAAGTCTTAATATGGAAATCTTAAGTATTGTATCTTTTTGCTCTCTACAACTTACCTTTTTATTTTCTAGCATTTCTTACTCTCTTTTAGAAAATTCAGATTGGACTGGGTTATTGATAGTCATCTTGTGGAGGATCACTGTCTAGATAGGAATTATTTTATATTATTTTATTTTGGAACTTCCATGTTTAATTATCAAACTGTCATGTGTGTGGCAAAACCTTGCCATAGTACCTAGTATCTTTAGTCCTCAACAGTTATACCTTCATCCATGTCCTCATCAAATTAGAGTTCACCATCATTTATGATCCGTGTTTTATGTATCTTGTTTTCCTTTCTCATTTCTTTCTGCAAGTAGTGTGTAATACAGATATGACATTCGTTGTGAAGGAGATAATGCTGAAGGATGTTGGTATATAAGTTCTCTTGTCCTGGCATATTGTTTCCTAACTTTTGATCTTTTGAATGGAGCGTAATTTTCAAAATAATTGAATGGATGATGATACATAATTTTTTACTATTGCATCCCACTCATGTGCAATACAGAAAGAGAATATGCATTAAATTTTTTATTTGCCTGATGCGAGTTATAATTAATTTTAGCAGAGTTTTGAGACTTGTATTGGAGAGCTTTGTAATAAACATTTGTATCCTAAGTGGTAAGAATTCCATAATTCTGTGTTTCTGGCATTCTAAATCTACTGAATATTTTCAAACTTGTCCAAATATGAAGGAGTTCAATAAGCATTCAGCCTAGCTACTATAAATTTACCTTCTCTTGGTGCTGAAAAATATCCCATCGGCAGGGAGATGTGACAAGATGAACTTTTGTTCTTAATCTCCAAACTTTAGGATAGATTTTTTTTTTTTTTTGTTAATGCGAGTAAAGAATTGCTCCAGATTTATAACAAGTGTTTTAAATAAAGTTATTCTGAACTTATTTTAAGAATGGGAAGCAGCTTAGTAGTATTACAGTTTGTGTTGTCAGCAAAATGGGGAAAAAAATTCCCGTTTCAATGTGTTAACCATCTTTTTCATTCTATGCTATATGAGTTCTTGATTATTGACCAACTTGTAAAGGAGACTTTTGTCATCACTTCTAATCAGTATCTGTCTTGTCAATAAAAAGACACTAACAAAGAAATTTACAAATGTTACTTCAGCTACTACATTTTTCCTAAAAAGAAAGGGGCACTTTAAAATGACTCCAAGTATGGGCATGCCGCAGTGTCCACCACTGAGAAACATGACAGAAATGACAAACTCTTTTGATAGAGAATTAGCAAGTGGTCTGAACTTTTTGACACGTGAAAAAGAATAAGTGAAGGCCTGAAAAAGAGCACTTGTGGACCTTTATTAAATAAATGAATAAAAGCATACTTCAAAGCCTCAACAACTGGTGACAAACGCTTCCCTGAAATAG
This sequence comes from Crocodylus siamensis, assembly GCF_052110815.1. Classification (NCBI taxonomy): domain Eukaryota; kingdom Metazoa; phylum Chordata; order Crocodylia; family Crocodylidae; genus Crocodylus; species Crocodylus siamensis. Next base: position 34,091,978 of record NC_143399.1, read on the forward strand.
CATTCCTGAGACATTATAATATGGTCTCCTTGTATCAGATAACTGACAACTGAAGATGGGACATGTCACCTGAGATCCTGAAGCCAGAAACATAAAAATAGTAGTTCTATACTCATGGACTTTGGCATTAACTAATCATGGGAAAACCACTGCCTGCTACAGAAGTGGAGGCTCCGATTTGCCAATATCTACTTGGCTTCTTCTCTGGAACAGAAGACTTCTATTAATATGTTGCCTATTAATATGTTGTTGAGAGTTCAGTGGTTTAGAACCATATTGTACCTTCATCCAGTAACACCTCTGTATGACGGAACGCCAGCACCCAGATCGTCAGAGGAGTCAGGGTGATTAGTTTTATTTTAATAGTAGCAAATGGAAATCTCTGAGCCAACCTGTTACGTTATAGATTTGACCCTAAAATCAGAGGTGTAACAACTATGGTCTGTGCTCTGGAGAGCAATAGCAGCAGGGCCTGGGCTAACTGCAGCAGTTGCCATTCTTGCACTCCAGCCAGTTGGGCTTCCAAGGCTAAATGTTTGCTGTAGTTGTAATACTAAAATCTGAATGAAGAGCACATCATTGGTCTGAGAAGCTGAAGGTAGCTATGAAGGAGTATCTTTAAAATATGTTTCTTATCTTGTTAGATTGTTCTTAGGTCACTTTTTCATGGTGCGATGCTCCACATCAAGAAGTATGTACCATGTTAAATGTCGAATTCTGTATGTTCAGTACTTCTTTTCACAGTCTGAACTATTTTATAATTCAGTATACTACTTTTACAGGCCAGTAAGTAAAATCTAAAACACAGAAGCAAACAAAACACTGTATGTAATATGCTTTTCTCATTTATCTCGTTTGTCAAATAGAGCACTTGTTTTATATAAGCAAACGGAATATTAGATCTCTGGGATTTTGGTCCTGATTGGATCAAGTTGCATGAGGATTATCTTTTTAAAGTTTAAATTTGGTATTTTATATATTGCAATAGGTATAAAAACAACTTAATCTTGAATAGGGCTTCCCATACTTTTAAATGTAATGCAGATTTTCTTTAAAAAAGCTAACTTTGTTTTCCATTGCAGGCTTGGAATAATGAGCTCATTGCTGAAAAAGGCTAATAATGAGCTTTAGTAGAAATATGCAACTTGCATAAAAATTATGCACAAAATTTGGTAAAAATACATTTTCCTCCTCTTCCCATGCCCCCACTCACACACCAGACAGTACTTTTTGTATTAGTTTTTTGCTATAACTATATGTAGATATTGGGTAAAATGTTTCCAATTTAGAGTTCAACTGATTTACAAATTTGGAGGGAAATGAGACCCAGTTTGGACAAGTGCAGCGGAGTCAATAATATTAAGTCTTGCATAGTCCTCTGCCTAAACATGCAATTAGTAAATGCAGTGTGAAATGCCACACACACAGACTAAAGATAAAAGCTGTGAAATTTGAGGCAGTCAGTGCTACTGGATCATGACAGTCTTGTTTACGGTAAAATCAACCCTACAGCAATATCTAATAATACTGGGATCACATTGTTGAATACAAACTGAAATGGGTTCTGATTGTAATGGCAACCACTGTCACTGCTGAGATTCTTACAAAGGCAATGGTAATTTCTGTGAATTTGTTATTTAAGGTAATAAAGTTTAGTAAGATGAATAATTCAAAATTGTGGGCTTTCATTAAGGTTTTGCTTGTAGAAAAAAATATTTAAAAATCTGTTTGCATCCACTGCTGTTTCTTTATTATAATCTAACAGCCTAGCAATTTTATAAAAAGTTCATGCAGGATGGTTTTAGTTAAGGTATATGCAATAATGTCAATAAGCAATAAATTGCATGCTATACACAAGGTATTGGTCTTGATCCTTCATAATAAAGGAAGAGAATGCAGTTTTACCTTGTAGAATTTTTTTCTAAAATAATAATGTGATGGAGTGTGGGGGTTTTCTGGGGCAGCAGGTATTTTGTTTTTTAAAGAAGAGAGCAAAGGAGAGAAACCTTTATGCTCTATTCAGAAAGGTGTACCTTATACCATTACTAGAAATTGCATGTTAGATCTTATTAATTGTATGTTATGGAAACATGCAGCAAAAGCTTTTTGCTTTACTGGTTGTTTTTTAATTTGCAAAGGTATGTAGGATACAACTGAGGCTAATTTAAAAATCTTTATTTCCTTACTGTGAACAATTGCAATTATATTAGAAAGCATAACTATATTGTAGATATAATACCACTATTATATGTGGTTGCATGCATAATTCTAGTGGTGCTCAGGATGATGATTGTCCACACAAAAAATGTTATGATAACAGATAATGACAGTGGGTAGAGGCTGAATCACTAGATGAGTAATTTCTTTAGAAAGTAACATGTACTGTAACTATAAATCCCATGTAAATCTGAATTAACTGGATTGTAGTTGGGTGACTGCTGCCTTTTTTCCTTCCCAGCAATTATTACCCTACTATAACATCATACACCTAATTGAGATCTGTTCTTCTTTTGAGACCATCAGACTTGCCAGACATCTCACTTTTGTTTCTGTGCTGCCTTCAGGCCTCAGCTTAAAAGTGACCATTATCTTGCTTCTTCCTACTTGCACCTTTTTAGCCCCACTACTTTACCCAAGTCTACACTGAGTCCAGCTCTGGTAACTATTTTTTTTTTCTTCCTTTTTTTGCATAAGTGAACTGGCAGTGTGCAAGTCGCATGAACGGGGCTTCCAAACAGTGTCCAGGAATGGAGGGTGCAGACAAAAGTGTAGCTTCCTACTGTAACTTATGGCACTTTGCAGGAAACCCTGTGAGTTACAGCTGTCCCCAGGACCCAACAGTTGTTTGCTGTTGGGGCCTGAGGATTGTGAGAGAAGCTGCAGTTTAGAATGGCGTTGTCTCTAGCTGATCTTCCCTAGCAGTGCCCCTCCACACTCCCAGCTCCAGTGCAGTTTTTAGAATGGGAGGATGGGGGGACTCTGCTCCAATCCACCCCCACCACACCACACACACCTTTCAGTGCTGGCTGGGCAACTCATAGAATGAGCTCCCTCTACTCCCTTCCTTATTTCAAAAAGAATATGGGGAACAGCTTGGCTGCATCAGCTAAGCCCTGCGCCTGGCCTTGCTGACAGACATTAATGAAGGTGCTGTGCTTTGGAGCGCCTTCATTTGAACCGCCATATAATAAGACTTCAGATTGTTGTGCAACTGGGCATTTTTTGAAGTGCTTTGCAGCTGTGCACTTCTGTCAGTGCATGGCTATAGAGTACGCAACAAACTGTCACCATCTGTCAGCGCCTGGAGAGAGCTCATCAGGGGAGTAATGGAAGTTCAAAGTAAATATAGCACATAAGCTGAGAGAGAACAGGAAGAGAGTTGAGGAGATAAAGCCCATCTTTTATATAGGTAGTCCTTTTTTTTTTTTTTTTTTTTTAAATGCGTACTAATGGCACCTCTTTACTGTTTAAAAGCACTTGGAAAGGGAGTTAGTTACACAGTCATAAATTGGTCATTGATGAGACTTTGCCCCCCTCCCGCCCTGGGATCAAATTGAAGTACAGGAATGTGGCATCTAGTAGGATGCCATATAATTGATCAGTTACAAGCCTAGTACTACTTTAACCCCAGCAGCACAACTGCTTGTCTGGCTTGCAGAGTTCCAGAATTGTTAATGCCTTGAAAAGTTAAAGTAAAAAGTAACTGTATCCTTCATGCTGCTGGAAACTGATGCCTCCTCATTTAATTACACCTCAGAAACTGCATTACTATACATAGTGCTGTTGCTTTTTCCATGTTGTTTTACTATCATGGTTACCAGTGTCTGTTAATTGAGAAATAATTGTTGCCCCTCTTAAATAGCAACTACTAAACGTATTTGAAATTTGCTGTTCACCATGTTCATCTGAGATTCCACATGTGGATTTCTCTTAGTGACACTTCAATGTTTGTACCACCAGTGGCAATTTAGGTTTAACTGCAGTAAAAAGTCTAGTACTGTATGTTATACTGGATTGTACAGACTCATTGTGCCTCCAATACATAAATATTATTCCATATGTACAAGCCCTAGCAGAAATATGTATATAGACACTGTTTTCATAGATTCATAGAAGTAGGGTCAGAAGGGACCTTTATAGATCATCAGGTCCGACCCCCTGCCCTGGGAGGAGAGAGAAATCGGGCTCAAATGTTAAAGCTAGTGACTCTGAAGAGTAACGCAGATGCAAGTGTAAGGATTCTGTTACTGCAGGCAAACTGGCAACTAAGAAAAACCGAACATTGAGTGATTGAGGTACATCTTTTTGGGTCTTGTTCAAAGCACTTTGTAGCCAGTGGAAGTCTTTCCATTGAACTCCATAGACCATGGATCACCCTCTTGTCTGGATTGCTTTTGTCATAATTAGACAAACAGGTGGGAGTGCTGGAGCATATACAAACCAAATACTGTATATGCCAGTGCTTGCCCTGAAGCGTTTTGGAACTGTGTGCGCATCTCGTTGACATGCCTCTCTAAATTGTGCTTAATATCTGTAACTGATCAAATAATAATGCTGCTTTTCCCAGATAGCGATAAGGCTTTGATCCTGTTTCTGCTGAATTTCTGTAGTAATTTTTCTACTGCCTTCAATGGGAGCAGGATTTGATATACTATGCCTAAGCTAAAAGCTAGGAGAACTTGTATAAAGGGTTCGTGGCTTGCTCAGGGATCACTAAAGTTGTTTTACTGCATGGTCACTTGACTTGCAAACCCAGGAAGTGTTCTTGTGTTGCTTTTAGTTGTCTTTTATATTATACTGTGATTTGTTACTGGAAGAAAATAAGTGGACTCCAGTGTTTGGAGAGTGTTTCCTCTTGTGTAATGGCTAGGTCTGAACTACACAAAGCTGTAGATGGCATTCCTTTAGGTTCTTTAGGTTTTTGTCACATTAGCTTGGAGAACTACTTCTAAATCATGGCTTTTTCATAAATTACTAAGAATTAAGCATACTGAAAAACTATGGTTTGGAAATGTCATTTGAACAAGTACAGTGTTTCCTGCTTGATGAGCAGGAAGAACTTTCACCATAACTACAGGATAGGTGGCAGCCAGCTGGCTGACACAACATCTGAGTGGGACCTGGGGGGTCACAATCGACCAGAAGATGAATATGAGCCAACAGTGCGATTGAAGTCACCAGCGGGGTGGATGGAACGCTGATGTGCATCAGCCAGAAAGGTGCTTCTCTTTCTCTACTCAGTGTTGGTGAGGCTGCAGCTGGAGTACTGTGCCCAGTTTTGGGCACCACACTTCAAGAAGGATGTGGATAAGCTTGAGAGATGCAGAGAAGGGCCACCTGCATAATCAGGGGCCTGGAGGATAGGCCGCACAAGGGGAGACTCCAGGAACTAGGCTTGTTCAGCCCGAGTAAGAGGAGGCTGAGAGGTGACTTGATAGCCACCTACAAGTATGTCAGGGGGAAGCGCCAAGATCTGGGGGAGCAACTCTTCTGGAAGGCACCCACTGGGAGCATGAGAACCAATGGTCGCAAACTACCAGAGGGAAGATTTAGACTGGATATACAGAAGAACTCCATAAGAGTAACTAGAACCTGGAACACACTCCTGGCAGAGGTGGTACGGTTGTCATCTGTGGAGGTGCTCAAGATGAGGCTGGATAAGCACCTAGTTGAGCTAGTTTGAGCTCATTAACCTCCTGCCTATGTCAGGGGACTGGACTTGATGATCTTCCAGGTCCCTTCCAGTCCACCAATTCTATGATTCTAAGCAAGTATAATGGGGGGCTGGGAAGGCATTAACATTAGCACTGCAATGTTTGTCAGACTGAATGGTAGAAAAGAGGCTGGGTTGCATGGGGGCAAAGATCTGATTAACTTCAAGGACAATTTCTTGACATGATAAGCATTGCCAAAATGAAGGAGGAAAACTTCTTAGAACTTTTATATTTGGGACAGGGATGTAAGAAGTGTTTTCCGTCTTGACCTTTCCTGTCATGTTTAGGTGCATTGTTGCTCTTCTCTGTCTTCCAACTTTTATATTTAGTTTTTCAGTTACTCTTCCCATACTTAGTTTTCCACATTTTGTTGAGCTAAAGTAGTCTGCTCTTGGGACAGAATGCAGCAGGGATCTGTAGCAATCCAAGTTGTTCCTGTTTTTTTAGCTTGGTTTTCCCACTGACTGATTGGGTTTTAGTTCCTGATCTAGCAGCTAGAACATCTTTTGGTTTTGTTTGCTCTGTTTTGCTTGCCAAGGGGTTGGAATTGGTAAGCCCTTAGAAGGATGGTATTTTGGATTAGATTGTGTTTTATTTGGACTGAGTTTTTGATCTTTGTAGTGCTTTGTGATGGATAATTTTTTTGCTACTTTGGTTGACATTACGAAAAGCCACATGCAAATTAAATATTGATTAGTGAGGAGAAACTGACCAGTTCTGCTGGTGCTAGAGATAGTGGAATTCTGGGCTAAAGTTGGGAGAGGGCCTGTAAGTAACCTGAGCAGTAAGGATAAACTTGCTGTTGTGTGCTTGAGGCAGTGTGGTGTTTAAATTTTTTGGTTAGAAATCTGCTGACAGGGAAGGACAGAGACTCTGTGGGAACACACATCTGCAGTCAAGTAGTTTGAAGATGGGTAGCTTCACCAAAAATGCTGACAAAGCTTAATGCATCAGCCAAGCCAAAGTCATCTCTGAGGTTAAAAAAAAAAATGATGTGATTGCTTACTGCTGTTACAGACCAGTATTTGATTTCAGGAAGATAGTCCATCTCTCATAATTTGCTGCAAACTTGCAATTGGAAACTTATCTGTTAACACCTGAATTGATTTACAGTCCATCAAAACCTGGTGTTATGCAATAACTATTACATTTTTAATGGAAAAATTGCACACATGCAGACCTATTTAGGAGATGTGTAAGATTTAAAAAATATGTAAAAGTGTCTGTAAGGTTTGAAAGGTACATGATACCATATTCCATCACCTTACTGGATATTTTGTGTTTAAAAAAAAAAAAAAAAGAAGAAGCCTGAATCGACAGGGCAATATTAGAAGTTCTAAACTAGAACATAAAGAATGTGCTAAGAGCTTAAGAATACACTAACACCTTTTCTTAAATTTAATGGAAAGTAGAATATCAGGGATTTCATTTAAAAAAGGTGAAGGTAGTACAAGCTTTCTGGTTAAAGGCAGACATTTGGGTCTAATTCATGGCATAGACATAATCACCATGCTGTTTCTATGAAATGGCTATGAGTGTAGTCTTCAATTATGGCAGTATTCTGCCACTTGCGTATCAGATATGCTCATAATTTTGTAGCAGTCTATAATTTCTTTCACTTGGAGGATTGTAGAGGCAATTTTAAGTCACTTAGGGAGCCATCTTTAGAAATGCATGTAGAAAGCCACATATTTTGCTGACAGATCAATTGATAGGCCTGAAGTTGAGCAACAGTTGGCATATACCCAAGGGATGGGAAACCTTTCTTTTCCAGTGTAATGCAATTGGAGTTGGAACTAAGAGCACAGAAGAAATAAAAGAAAATGTAAGGTTTGCCAGATTGTTGCAGAACATTTTAAATGAAGTGGCTTGCCTGATCAAAAATATTATGTGGACAAAGTTTAGGCAAGTTCGTCTTGTGGTTAGTGTACACTACACCAGCTGCTATTCTGAGTCTGCTAATTTCGAAAGATTTTTCCCCATCTTACAAAGGACTGAGTTTATTTTCAAAGGCATATTTAAATTTAATTTAATGCTAAAATATTGATGGCAGCTTCAAGCTCTTGTGGATGCCTTGGAGACAGCAGAAGGCTATTTCAGAGGCAACCAGGATGTACACAGGGAATTGCTTATAAGGACTTAAGGCTATGATCAAAATTATTATTTGGGGATTTGTAGAAAGTTAAGCTCAGGTTCTGATGTAGCCTAAGGGAAGAGCATTCCTAAAGAGATCAGAACAGACCAATGTGAGGGCATGCTGTTCTTTAGGATGGACTTGAATATCCTGAATTTGTTTCAAAGCAAGTATCTTTGCTTGCAATGTTGCAAAAACTAAAAGATGCAACACAGGAGTTCAGTAGTAAAGATAGACTAGGTCTTTCTGTCTTAAATACACTTAAGGATGGCAAACTTCTAAAAACTAAACCCATCTGGATCTTTACAGGTAAAGGGGCAGAAAATCATATATGTATGCTCAAAGCTGCTGTTGCAAATGTGGACACGGTATATACCAGGCAAATGTAAAATCCATTCACATGGTGTCTAGTAAGACCAAATGAAGATAACATAGCATCTGATGAAGTAAGCTCTTGCTCCTATAAGGTTATCCAACGTCTCAGTGGCCAGGGGCTGCAGTAGGTGGGAGCACGGCACCCCCAGCTGCACTGCATGCCTGTGACCTACTTCCACTGCATCAAATGCTTATGGGCTTACTGGTGTTGTCCCTCCTCTTCCCCTACTGGTCCCCAACACCACCCACCTTGCCTCACCATCCCAGCCATAGATTTCTTCATCGCACCATGCCACTAAGGCACCTGGTTTGCAGGCTTCCTTGGCACTGCAGGCTGTGCCACACAGCATCACCCTGGGATGAGGACAAGCTGGAGGTGGGAACAGCAGCTGGCTTTGTGGGGCAGGGGTTGCAGCTTAACAGTTGTGGGTGGCAGGCTGCCTTTTGGACACTTGAGTTGGTCTGTGAAGGGTATCTCGACCCTGGTTTTTGCCTGATTTAGATGATGAACGTGGTTACCTCTCCCTCTCTGCTCAGAGATAATGTTGGAATGCAGTCTACCCACTCAAGCTTCTAACAAGTATTGCACGAAGAGGAGATATTTATGTAAAAAATGACAAATAATAAGAAAAAAATGAAAGTGCCTATGCATGTACTAAAGAAATTACATTTGATTTTGTTAGCAGTTGTGTGCACTTGACTGTTTACAGTGCTCTAATAACCTGGCTATGAATGTAAGCCCCAATCTATAATTGACTATTCAAAGACACTTGGACAGACCCTTCAAAGCAGCTTTTTTGGCCAGCGCCTCCTCCCTCCAATCGTAAAGGAAGAAATTACACCTCTGCCTGCTGGTGGGGAGCGCATCCCTACTTTTAATGCTGGTAGGATTAAAAGGGCTTCTGCCTCCTTGAAGAAATGTGGCTTGTGTCTGGTAAGAGCACAGCCGGGGGCCAGTGCTGGTGCCCAGGCATGATCCGCGCTTGCCTTCTCTTCACGGGGCGTGTGGCCGGGGCTGGCCCTGGAGGGGATGGCAGCTGCACCTTGCCCCGTGACCCGACTCGTTGCTGAGCAAGGGCAGAGTCTGTGAGCCGCGCCGGGCCGCGGAAGCTCTTTCCGGCGGGGCGGGGCTGAGGCTGCCCCCAGCACACAGCCCCCGACAACCCCGGAGGGGCGGAGAAGGGAGACTCCCACGCGAGTGCGCACGCGCCCGAGCAGCCGGGCTTTGGTCGCTGTCCCACACTGCCCCGTGGCCCCACCCATTCCCCAGCTGCGCAACCGCAGACAGCCGGCAACGAGGTGGGTGCCGTACAGGTCTCGCGAGAGGCCGGGGGGGGGGAGGTTGTTTTCCTCCGCGGTGGGTGCGTTTGGGTGGGTGCGTGGGACCGTGGCCGGGGGGCGAGGGGTGCGGAGTGCGCGGGCGGCGCTGGGCTGCTTGTTACCGGGTGGGGCCTTCGTGGGCCGGCAACGATGGTCACGGCCATGACCTTGATGCTGAGCAGGCGGGCCCCCCGCAACTCCGAGTCAGGCGGTGCTGAGGGAGTCTTTGGCTTGTCATCTGCCGCCGCCCTCCCGAGCGCTGCCTCCCACGGGTGCTGGGCCCTCGCTCCTCTCCCCTGCTCCCCCCCGTCCCGCTGCCCTGGGGTCACAGCCTGGCAGGTAGTTTCTTGTGCCTCCCGGTGAAGTTGTGCCTGTTTCTGCTTCAATCTTCAGCTGAGCTGTGCAGCCCTAGTGCCCTGGCCTCTTAGCAAAGCTTCTGGTTTATTTTTGAGTGGAGAAAAACATGCGTGGTGGTAATGTGATATGTGCTTCTCCACCTGCATCATTTCAGTTCCTCTTCACTGCTCTAGATCTGCCCTGAGTGGCTTCTTGCCTGCCTTCTCGCACTGCAGCTAAGCGTGAGCTGCATACTTTTTCTCATGCTTCAGGAATATGCCATTAACATTATATCTTGGCAGATTTGAGAGGTACAGAGTCATAGCAGAGTGGGGCTGGAAGGGACCTTAGAAGGTCATCCACTCCATCTCTCTGCTCAAGGCAGGGTCACCTCTAACTAAACTGTCCTAGAAGAGTATGGGCACCTGTACACATGCAGTGAGGCCTCTCTGCCACACTAATTACAGTGCATAGGAGAAGATTAACCAGTGTTACGTGTATCAGTATCCCCATGCTGAAAAATGGTGACGGGGATGCTTTAAAGCTCATTTGACAAGCTTTAGTTAAAGCACCCCTACTGCCATTTTTCAGGACAGGGACACTGATACATGTGATGCTCCTGGTGCTTTAATTAGAGCAGCTCTTGGAGCCATTTAATTAAAGTACACCCCATCCTCCTGGAGGACATCTGTAAATATCCTATGTGTCTAACCTGCTCTGGAAATGCTTCCACAGGTAGAAAGCCTCTGGTCTGTTGACTTTTTTTTTTTTTTAAATACACTCACTCTTCTGTGCCTGTGTTCTTATTTCTGTTTAATAATTTTTTAATGAAAAATGTGGGGGTTTTGGCTATGATTGTTTCAATAGTACTAACTATAGCTTTGTATTCTAGATGTGCAATTTTTCCCTGCAAATTTGGTCTAAAAATAAAAGCTGCTATGGGTTTGTCAGCGTCATCTCCATCCCTTGCAGTTCAGTCGCCCAATGTATCTGAACATCAAACAGCATCGCCACCTTCAGAATGTCCAATGCATCAGAAAAAAATGGAAGGTAACTATGCACACGACTGAAGTGAACCCAAACTGAACCTTGCAAATCTGTTCTAGAAGGTGTTTGTCAAAGATGGGAGGTTCCTTATCAGCAAAGTAGTGGTCATATGGAAAACTGCCTCTTTCAAGATGTAACTTGCAAATAGTTGCATTCATAAAGGTAAAAATGGCTGAGCTTGTCACTCAGTCCTCAGGGTCCAAGCCATTTCATACTAGTGCCGTAATTCAGAGTTCTGTCTTCAACAACAGTGCAATATGATATACATCAAAAGTTCTATTTCTTTTGTTGCCAAACTTGCAGTTTTATAATGCTGAGCCATATATTACTGTGTTAGACTGCACATTTAATTGAAAATAGGAGTAGAAAAATGTTACATATGTGCAGATCAGTTACACTTCAAACCTTAGTTTTTTGCATTTCTAGACTTTGGTGACTAAGTGAAATGTAAAATTTGTAGTAATATAGATGCAAAAAATTAAGGCAGATTTTTTTAAGTGCATTTGAGGAGAGAGTAATGTTTTACTAATCAAATGAAAACTAAGGATGTTGTCCTTGTAAGAATTATCAAGTAATTTATGAAAAGATATACATTTTTTAATTACTGATTTAAATTCAAGACACTTGTTTGAGCTACAGGCATAGGGAATTTGTTTCTAAGTGGATGGAAGTAAATGTATACAGGGCGGGCCAAGAAGGCCCCTCAGGGCTGAGAGAGTTGACTGCATATCTGCTCTGTATTGTGTTTTGACTCTTCCCATAAAGTTACATTTTATCAATTGTATTTTGTTGTAGTGCTTCATTCAATATCTTTTCTATTGTAGTGCTTCATTTAATATCTTTTCTATTTCAGGTTGTGCAGTGCACGTAAAACCATCTGACCAAGGGGCTGAAAACCAAAACGTTGTTCCCGCACATCAAGAACGCGCATATGAATATGTAGCGTGTCCTGTTAAATCTAGTTCATCTCAAACAGCAGATGACATAGATCCTAGAAATATGGTAACTTCAGTTTAGTCTTTTTAAGATCTCTTTCTTTCTGAAGTCTGACCATGAAAATTATATGGATGTGAGCACTGTGGGAGTTGAACAATTAGTTCTCTTTCTGAAGACGTCTCTGAAGCAGGTGGTCTTAAGCCTTTTTCCACTTAAAGAAGAAAAACACTGCGGAGCTTTGGGTTACAAAAGGGAAAAAAGGCTTGTGGCAATCTTTAGTCAAGCATGGACCTCCAAAAGCAAGCCAACTATTCCTGTAGGACCTCTGACATGATTTTCAATTTCTCTGTAGTAACTACGTAGCTATACACTGACCCTTCCAGATACTGATATTATATTGAAATTTTTTCTATTTTATTATATTAAAATAAGTGATTATTTTTGTTGTTTAGATGCCACCTCCTAATCAGGTGCCATCCCCAGATCAACCATTTCCACTGTCAACTATCAGAGAAGAGTCTACCATTCCTAGAGCATACTCTGAAAAAAATTGGGTTTATCCTTCAGAGCAAATGTTTTGGAATGCTATGCTTAAGAAAGGGTAAGTAACTGGGACTTTCCGTAATAGTATCCAGGGTATCCTGAAGACTGTAGAATGATTCACCAATGTTCATTGATATTGTAGTAGTTTATTAAGGGACTAGTTGGCTTCAACTGGTAAGCAGTCAACTTCTCTGGAGAGACAAATGGCTTTTTAAAAATCTGTTCTCTTAATAAACTGGTTTCAAAGATCGTGTTTACTTTAGAGGTAGTTTGTTGTAAAAAAAAAAAAAACGACCTTACCATTTCAAACACCAATCTACTGGTTTGATCGCTGTAATATAGGGACCCCAAGGCAGACAAGTCTTGTATGGTTGCCTGAAACTCAGTTAGACCCCTACTAACTTTAAAAATAAAACTGTTAAAAATGTTTGTTCTTGCAAGAAACTTAGCACTGCTAAGCTGCCATTTGTACTAGTAACAACATGAAAACTGAAGTGGTTTTAACAACAGTAGGATTTCTGTTTATATATTAAAAAAAGAAAAAGCAAAAAAGAACAGTCCACATCTTAATATAGACAAGCCCTAAACACGTAGCATATTTCTTATGGCCTAAAATATTTAGGAACTAATGAATATTGTCTGATTTGCCACTTAATATTTATTTGTATGAAAGATTTTCATATTTGGGCTGTCCTAAATTGATTTATTTTCAAAGCAATTGATGTTAAAATATAATAGTTGCTGTAGTATTACATTTCAGAACTGTAGTTAAAATGTAATCGATTTGTAATATTCAGCTTAATATGGCAACCCTGATCCTATGAGCCCTTGCGCACGCATTTGCTAGAGCTGTGCGAAGCTTTGGTTGCTGATTTGATTCAGAGGAGACTCAGCCCGATTCAGCAGCTGAATCTCAGAATCGAATCAGGAGACCCGTTAATCGCTCCAAATCAATTCGGAGAGATTCGATGATTTGGCCATAGACGTAGTTTTATATGTTGAGGTACCAGGCACGTCCTGTGAATGCTGAGTTCATAGGGTGGATGGAGTGTCTCAGGGGAGCGCGGGGGGGGGGTCCCCCGCATGCTCAGCAGTGGCCCGGAAGTGGACCAGAAATACTTCTGGTCCACTTCTGGGTCTGCTGCAGAGTGCACAGGGGACCCCCCTCACACCCTGGCTCAGTGACTGGTGCCTCCTGGGTCTGGAGGGGCAGCTAGGGTCAGCTAGGGTCCCCTTGTGGCTGATCGCTGAGCTGCAGGGGGTGTCCCCACGCACTTGGCGGTGGACCCAGAGGTGGACCAGAAATATTTCCGGTCCACTTCCAGGTCTACTGCTGAGCACACACGGGACCTCCCCTGCACTCCCATGGGACGCTCCATCCACTCCACCATCTCAGCGTTCATGCGCCTGGTACCTATAGATGTGTAGAAAAAGCATGTAAAGCTGTGTTTATGGCCAAATAGCTGATTCTCCGAATCGGAATTGAATCTGCAGATTCAGCTGAATTGAATTGGGACAGAGATCCAAATCAGCAAATTGAATCGCTGTCCCCCAATCAAATACTGCCTGCTTTGCACACCCCTAATATTTACTCGTGTTTTAAAAATGAGGATATAAAAGTTAGCAGGATCTGGGAATTGGAGGAATTTCTATATGTACCTTTAAGGTACTAGATATAGGATTTTCTGTGCCTTAAAAGTGAATCTGGGATGCTGTCTACACACATTTCAAAAATACCTTTGTGAAAGGTAAAATAACTGTACGTCTGTCAGCTTATTGTAATACTCTGATTTGGCTCAAGGTTTTTGACAAACTTAACTGACGTCTGTGGGTTTCTACTGTGGTAACATTTGGTAATTATGGCTGCTTCTACACATGCTTGAGACTGGGGCGATCTTTTTAATTAGAGCAGTTCCTGGACAGCCACTTTAATTAAAGAGAGGCTCACCATCATTTGTATTAAGTCCCTGCACATTTCAAAATGTCCATTGGATGCATTATCTAAAGCTCATTTGCCAAGGTTTAGATAGTGCCCCCACAGCCATTTTGAAATGCGTGGGGCCTTACTTGTGATGGTGAGGCAATATTGGAGCATTCTAAGTAGACCGTGGAGTAGACTTGATTAATTGAGTCTGCTCTGACACGTTTTAATTAGAATGTGAACAAGCACATCTTTAGGCACCCTATAGTTTTACACAAAGTTAATATGATTGTCAAGAAGCCCAGGTAGGGAGCAGGGAACTAGGAATCACCTGAGTTCTAATTCTGGCTCTGATACAGACTTGCTGTGTGATCCCAAATCGCTTGAATTTTTTACTTGTCAAAATCACTGATGGAGGAAAGTGATAAAGTTAAACACTGTTTGAAAAATTTTCTAAAATAGTATTCCTTTTTTAAGATGGAGGTGGAAAAAAGATGACATATCTCCTGAAGATATGAGTAATATTATTAAGATTCACAATCAAAATAATGAGCAAGCTTGGAAAGAGATTTTAAAGTGGGAAGCTCTTCATGTCACGTAAGTATGTTTGAGATGAAAAATAAAAAGCCTTTGTTTTAAACTAGTACTATGCTGAATCTTTAAATGTTGGAATGATTCCAGTTTTCCAAAAGAATGGTCTAAAACTTGCAGTAGTGTGCAGCAACATCTTATTAAATTGGATTTGTAATGGTGTGGATGTTTTGCATTGCTTGTTTATATGGAAATATTTGGGAAGTTTGTCCAGGTACATTTGGCAGACTTGGTTAAATTGGACCTGAACGAGTTGTTACACTGCCAGAATTGGTCAGAATTTCTGTAGTACAGGACCTTGAGATCCTGTGTATTTTGGACATGCTGTCTTTTTTTTTTTTTAATTTTAGACTGCTCTGGTACTAAAATTCCTTTGCTAGGAGCAACAGTTTTAGATGATCCAGCAACTTGATTGTTGAGACTCAGCTGATTTCAAGGTGGAAATTACATATAAATATTTTCATTGATAATCTTATGGCTTCCTTCCTAGTGGGAGATGCCGATAAACTTTTAAAGCGTGCTAAAACACAACCTGTGTTTTTTCTGAGAGCGCTTATCACTGGTTGTAAATCTTTTTTGTTGTTGGGGTTTTTTGTTTTTGTTTTTTAAGAAGGTGATTTCTTATAGTATTGGAAGAATTACATTTTTTCCCCAAGTTCTATTTTTAACATATTTGTATATTAGTAAATTCTTAGTACTGTTTTATTTTGTTTAAATTATAACTTACCAGTCTTAACATGAAAGTACAATTTTAATCGTGTTTGCTAAACTATATTTAGGGAATGTCCATGTGGACCAACATTGATTCGATTTGGTGGTAAAGCTAAGGAGTATTCACCAAGAGCCAGAATACGTTCATGGATGGGGTACGTGTAAAGGCCATAAATATGTTTTTATGCATGCTGAAATACCATACCTGAAGATTGACGGAAGCGATCATGTTTTTATATGTATTGTCGTAAATTAGTCTTTGTGGTGTCTGACTTTCTTTGCTACATATTTATAAAGTTCATAATCTTGATTTAATTTAACAAGTTAACCGCATTGTCTATCTTTCATTTTAGATATGAACTTCCTTTTGACAGACATGATTGGATAGTTGATCGTTGTGGAAAGGAAGTCAGATATGTTATTGATTATTATGATGGTGGAGAAGTAGATAAGAACTATCAGTTCACCATCTTGGATGTCCGTCCTGCATTTGATTCCATCTCTGCTATGTGGGACAGGATGAAGGTAGCTTGGTGGCGCTGGACTTCATAACTAGCTGCATACTGTGTAATCAACACCTAAAACTGTATTTGCCTAAACTGAAGAGGAGAAGAGAGTGGAACTTCAAATAAAGTTCATAGTGACTATACTTATCTTCTTTTGCCAACATTATTGTTCCTCATTGGGAGGCAGGGGGATGACATGTCTTTTTCTTATGAACTGGTACTTCATGCCATCTTTAAGTAAAGAATAAGGTGTGTGTCTTTTTCATCTGGTCAAATTTTGATGCTTCTAGTTTCCTTAGAAAAGAACAGAAGAAATTATCAAAACGATTTTTCTGCAAGTGCTCAAGGTTTTCAAAGCTATTTATGAAGTTGTTTTGGAAAGTGAGGTGGAAAATCCTAATGCGTGCTTTATGGTAGATTTTTAAAGCTATAAGGCAAAATGAATTAATCAAGCTCTGTGCAAGCACATTGGAGCCTTGACCTTGATTGGGGTCTCTGGGCACTACTGCAAGGTGTTTTGTAAATGTTTTTAGCTGGTTATTATAAGCAGTACTCAGATTCTTCTCATGGTGGGTGAACTATAACAGTCTAGCTAAATGATTACAGCAAGCAATTACTCTTGTTTTATTTAGGTTCTATGTTGTCATGTGCTGGCATCTTATTTCTTCAAATTTACATTTTCTCAGTATTGCTCATATCTACTTTATTTAATTAAAAAAATTATAGCATTTAAGTATTTTGTATTCTAAAAAGGAGGTTATTCTTTCAGAATGTTTAAAAGTACTTGTCTTTAGCTACATTCGAGGGCAGAATTAAGCTTTTTGTAGAGAATGTGATGCCTTCGTTTAAAGAGAAAAAATAATCTGACAAGTTCAGCTTGCACTACAACTTTTAGTTCTCGCATCTTGCATTTTGAAGTGTATTGCAGGTGTGGTAGGTAATCGCTATATACTGTTAAAAATTTAGCCTTGTAAGAGGCAAATGTTAAGCTTCTAACTTGATTGACTTATTTCTAGGTGTTGGGGGAAAAATTATTGTATATGTTTTAAATATTTGGACAAGCTTGCATGTTGTCTAAAAGGCAGTATGATTTGTAATAGCTTTGTATTCAGTGTTCCCAAAACTTTAGGGTTATAGGGCATCAGGAGCTAGCTATAAGCTTTAAGTATTTGGTATGCCCTGCTCTTGAGAGTGATTGATTGATTGATTGATCCATGCATAGCACTCATGGCATTTGGTTTCCTCACTAGCCCCATTATAACCTGCTTAGTAAGAATTTTCATCACTAAATCCTTAAAAAAAAGTCCAATATGAACAGATGAACACTAATCTTAACTTGGATGAAGGAGTCTGTAATCAAATTTATACAGGAAGCTGCTTTTAGGATCATTAACTCATCTTGCCTGGAATGATTTTAGATGGGGCTGATCCTGTCTTGAGCAGGAGGGTTAGACTAGATGGCCTCCTGAAGTCTCTTCTAGGCATTCTCTTCCATGATTCTACCTCAGGAGCAACTGACTAGATGAAGCTTCAAGTTTGAAGGTAGTAACATAAGAGTTCACTTCAGAGGTTTCCAAACTGTACTGAGTATTATCAGCAAATCGTAGCCTGATATCTAATCTTTTGAAAAGGAGCTACTTCTTTATTCATTCCTGTTCAGAATAACTGTATTCCACACCAATCTGAACTGGAATCAGTTTTGAACAGAAATAAGCTCAGTGAATCACTAGTGTGTGACACAGTTAATAGGAGGATAAGTATGGCATCCTGTGTCTGATGATTGAAAGGTTACTGGCCCCATACAGTATAACCTCATGAATCTGACATGCTTGGGACAGAGTACTTGCTGGATAGCTGAAAATGCCAGATTTTTTAAATCTGAGCAGTGGCCAGTCACGGAGTGACTGGTGGAGTTGGGGAGGGGGGTAGCAGCAGGCGGTCCCGGAGCCTCTGTGTGCAGTGCAGGGTGATTAATGGTGGGAGCAGCCACATACAAGCTTTCCCCTCCACATCTGGGGGGAAGCAGGGACCAGTCCTTGAGCAGCAACTCCAGTGCTGAATTTCTGAGATCCAGATTCCTGAGATTTTACTGTATTATCACTCAAATACCTGGTGTTTATGTGGTGTTCCTTGCCAAATCAGTGTTGATAATTTGGGATACATACACTCCTTATTTCTTATGCAAAATCACAGAAAAATTAACAGTGCTTAAATTACCTATCAGAAATTTCAAAAGAACTAGTTTATCTCTACTGACTGTAATTTTGGTCAGTGGCTCATTACTAAAATAATCTTTGGTAAAGAACCCAAATAAGATGCACACTTGCTTTGAGTTACTTGTCCTCTAGTATGCCCCATCTTATATGTATAGGATCAGTTTGTCCTTTGCTGTGTTGCTGCTACTTACGAAATGTTGTTTGATTATCCCTTTTGTTTTAATAAATAGACCTGTTTTTTGTTTTGTTTACCTGGCTATTATAATATTTTTCTAGTTTTTTGAGCCAAACTGGTAGTGTCAGTGATGAGCTTTCTCTGGTTTAACATAGTGAAATGATCCCTGGTTTGCACAATTTTATCTAGCTAGTTATTTTACATGTTAATGAAAAGCTGTATCTTTTGAATAGTATACTCTCTACATATTCACTGAGAGAAACTGGGAAGAACTGAGGAGTCTACTCAGTATTAGCCAACAGTTTTAAAAGATGTTGAAGAGGTCATGTGTAGAGGTATCTCAGTCTTGGATCTATTTTCTTACTGAAGTGCCGGGAGATGTGAAGGAAGTGCAGATATGTAAAATCTTGTTACAATCCACAGCAAACCAATTTCCAGAGTCCCTAGATTTTTAGGTCAGACCCTTGGTCTATGCGTTAAAGAAAAAAAATCCACGTTCTGCTAAAATTTAAATCCTTTTGGACAAAAATTAGATGCTTAGAAATTTTTAGTCAGTTTAACAAACAAAAGGAATTATGTGCAGCTAATAAGGTGTCTATCTCTATAATTGAGTTCCAAAGTATGTCGGCTTCATATATCTAAAACCTCACCCCTCCCTGGAATTTAAAGCAATGGGCAGGTACCTCTATATACATTTGAGATTCAGAGCCTGTAATCCTCCTTAGGTCTTAGAAAACATGGCCCAGTCCTTTCAGTTTTCTAAAATGTAGCCTGGTGCTAGTGGGGGGCAGCTGCTGCCCACCTTATATAATATCCAGGTAATAGAGAATTTGCCTGAGTCCGACTTAAAATCCACAGGCACTTATACATGTGATGCCATTAACATGTATACCTGACAGAAACATCACTTTTTGTGTGGCTTAAGGGCATCACAGTGTAAGACTTGGGGGTTTAAAATGACTTGCATTATTGCAAACAAAACTATGTCCTGATGCAATTTAATTTGCAATGTTGCAAATTGCAACAATGCAGCTGTCAGCTAACCCCCACCCCCTCCACCCCAGCTGCATGAGAGGCAGGGAGGCTCCACAGGAAAAAAGGATCAGGCCCCTTGCTGCTTTTGCCTTCAGGTACCTGTTGAAGGCAGAAACGGTGAGGGGCCCAATCCTTTATTTATCTTTTTTGATGGAGCCTGCCCACCTCTACCGCAGCTGCAGGGACAAGTTGCCAGGAAGCCAAGTGGCCCTTGAGTTGTAGGGAGTTGTGGTCCTTCCTTCTGCAGCAGCGGTGTCCCCCAGGCAGGCGACTAGTGGGCTGGGGGCTGCTCAGGGTCAGGGAACAGTTAGATCAGGCTGGGTGCTGCCTTCAAGCTGGGGTAGCACCCAGCCCACTAGCAGCCCATCCAGGGGGTGTCACCACTGTGCAGGGAAGGACCCAGGGCCCCCTGCAGCTCGGGCCACTCAGTCCACCAGTAGCTCACTCCCTGCCTGTGGGAGATGCAGGCAGGCAGACTGCAGGAAAAAAAGGATCGGGCCTCTTGCCACTTTTGCCTTCAGCAGGCACCTGCTGACGGCAGAAGTGGCAAGGGCCCCAATCCTTTTTTGGCGGAGCCTGCCCGTGGATAGGGGGCAAACTGCTAGCAGGCCAAGCAGCCCCTGAGCTGCAAAGAGGCCCTGGTCCTTCTCTCTGCATCAGCAGCACCCCCTGGGGCTGCCCAGGTGGACTGCTAGTGGGTTGGGTGCTGCCTCAGCTTGAAGGCAGCGCCTGGCCTGATCTAATGGTAGGTTTCAATTAAAAATCCACCATATCAATTTAAGTGGCATAGAATAAAATCCTGTGGACTAAACCCTCATCGCGTGTACAAGCGCCCTACATTTCCCACTTCACAGACTGGCAATTCAGCCACACAGGAACTTAGAACGATGGGAGCAATTTGGGTACCTGAGCTGTGCTTTGTCAGCAACATTTTGATTCACTAAGGAAACGTTTTTAGAAAGTTGGAAATGTTCTTGCCAAACAACTGGATCCACACTTTGAGGGTCTGGAGAAGTTAACATCATAGCGTTTTGCAGGACAAATCGTGCTGCATACATCATGTTTGCTATTTTGGAGAAGGTAAAATACTGTGAAGGAATAATTTTAAAAACTACTGAATATTTCTTTAACTTCATCTGTTAGGGTTTTTTCAAGCATGCACAGGATCTTTTCATAGTATCCTTAAGTTATGTTTACACTGCACAATTCATCTGAGCTGTTACCTGGGCATTGCCCTCCATCTCCCTTCCATCATCCACACAGCAAAGCTTGTGGCGTATGCTTGGAGGTGCTTGAAACTTGGACCGCAGTGTACTGCTTAACCTTAACATGGTAATGCAGTGGTACTCGTCCTTTTTAGACTTGAGGTAGCCCTTGGAAAATTCCAGCTCTTAGCCAAAAATGAACAAAAACTATGGAAAAATAGAGCGACTTTTATGTTGCAAACAGACCTGCACAACAGGTCAGAAAGTTTTTACCACTATGAATTTCTATTTGAAATGTATGGATTTGTCTTGTAAATTGGCTTTGCACATGTAACAGTACTGACATCATGTCACCCTTGAAAGGATCTTAAGACATCCTGTGGTGCTGCGACACCAGGCTGAGAATCACTGATTATAGTTTGATTAGCCTTACCCTTCAAGTGGTGTTGAAAATCATTGAGTCACCCAAAAATGCATCACTATTCTGAGATGAGAATTGATGCAAGTCCCTTTGTTTTCCATCTGGAGTTATGCAGAAAGGAAGTGGTCCAGAATATTATGCAGATATGCATTTGAAGTATCAAGGAATAGTTAAACTTTACATTCTTGACTTTTCTTTTTTAAGGAGATTTTTGATTAGATCCAATCTGCTTATCCTTGAAATATGTAATAATGCTTCCAGCAAATAAAAGATTTCCAGTTAATAAAAAGCTTCTTCTAGGACTATGAAACATCTCAGTAACATCAAGAAAGGTGTACAGTGAGGATGCATTGTATTTTAGCAACTATTCAAGATGTATGCAAAGGCTATAACAAGTAAGCCTCTGTACCGTATTTGTAATCTATGTTCTGTCAACAACATAAAATATGCTATAAATCTCATTTAATAGCTTTCACAGGACCAGAACTTCACAATATGCTTAATGCCTCCAACAATACCAGTAGGAATTATGCAGTGACAATAAATCTTAAGAAAACTAACACTGTGACACTAAGCAAACTCGGTACAGTACAAGGACAGCAACGTTTGTTCTACCACTTGGCTATTACAGAACGAAGTATGAGGGTGTATGCTTAAAGAATTGAATAACACTGGATGGAAGACACAATGTAAAAAAAGGAAGACTGCTATAGTGAAAATTTCATTCTCCATCTTACACAAGTTTCTGCATGGTAGAAATCTCCTAAAATGTTATCTACGCCTGACCCTCCTATATGTTTATGAAAGCTGAACTCTTTTAAAGCACCGCCAGAAGACAACCTAGAGCACTGGAATTTGGGATTAGGGGATACTTGAAAATTTTTTTTAGATCTCTAAAATCACAAACGAAGAGATGTTGAGAAAGATGACCTCAGGCCAGGGGCGGGCAATTATTTTGGGCAGAGGCTGCTTACTGACTTTTGGCAAGCCATCAGGGGCCACATGATAGGCAGCCAGGGACAGATAAATATTAGTTTTCTAAATTTTTTAGGGGTCCCATGGGCCAGATGGAATGGCCTGGCAGGCCACATCTGGCCCCCAGGCCACATTTTGCCCACCCCTGCCTTAGGCTGTAAACAGACTTATTTGAAGCAATCCTGATTGTCCCTACACACATAACCCTTCCCAGTTCCACTGCTGCTCCTCTTACTAGTAGGTGGCCAGAGATAACAGAAGCCTGACAGACTTGTCCCTAAAATATCTTGCAGTTAACTTGAATGACCCATAGTTAACTTGTGGAAGCACACAGCAATGTCCTGGGGATAAGTGTTAGCACATTCTTTCTCACAGGTACTCAGCGGAGGACAGTGGACTTACACTAGGGAGACAGGCTTTCAGGAGAAATGGGACCCTGAGGTGCTGTGAGAACTTGTCAGGTTTGCTGCTGCTGTAGGGTGAAACTGTCCTGTGTGCCCTGGTTTTCAGGAGACACCTTGGAGCTGAAGTGAGAAGCAATTACAGCAGAAAGGTTTCCTTTAGTACATTATGCAGATAGACATGATGCTTCTGTTGCAGCTCTTCCAAGCTTGGCTCCACTGTGCCTCCTGGAAATCGTGCCTCCTGGAAACCCAAGATGTCTGGACTGTTCTACCCATGAGTGACTGGTGCCTCCTGCATCTGGTGGGGGGCACCTGTAGAAGCCACCAACAGCAGCAGCCCTGTCGGTGCTAGTAATAGAATTAATAATATATTTATACTTATAATATTTGTAATATATTTATATTAGTTGGGGTGCTGCTAAATTCTGAATAGTTTTGCAGGGGTACCTTGAGCCTAAAAGGGTTGAAAAACACTAGTTTACACCCTTGAGCACAGCTATTTGAAGTTCTAGATAAAAGAACATCTGTCTTCAGATATATATTCCAAAATCACCAAATAATTCTGTTAGCACTTTTACTATCAGGTAAATACAAGGGAAACCAGGAAATGGAGGAAGAAAGTCAAGTAGGTTGAATGCAAGATAGAGTGGTATCCAAAAGATTATGAATGTTTTACAGCTTTGTGATGACTAAAAGATGGAACATGGAGATCAACAAATCTCCACATTAGAGACACTACTTGAAGGAGAAGATTGGTATTATTGAGGAAGTCCCTGAGGGGAGTGTGGTAAGAGGCCTTGGCCACCTCTCAGGGGGTTTGATGGCAAACTTTCACCAGATGGAATTGATTATGAAAGGAGTCTTAAATAGTTCCTAGGTGAGTCGCTCAATTTACTGACTAATTAATTCCATTTCTTGTCTTCTTTTCGTGTGTCCAGGATAGAAGCTGGAAATCTGGAGTTCTACAACTATTGCTATAGTCAAGCTGATCATTATTGCTTATTGTTGTTTTGTCCACTTTTGCCCTCATTTCTTTGTAATCTTCTTAGGACAAGGACTTTTTTTTAACTATGTGGCCTAGCATAGTGGGGCCCTGCTTTCGGATAAGGACCTTTAGGAACCAGCACAATACAAATAATCAAGTGAGGCACCAATGTAGTATATAGGAATCACCTTGTACACTACTACAATGCAGTATCTTTTATTTTAGTTCTTATGTGTTTGGTTCCCCTTGACCTGCTAAATAGCATCAGATATTTTCTAAAATAGAAGATCTTGATCCTTTGTCTCCATATACTGCAAAGAGAGAGAGAATTAAAATTAGTAAGGGCCTTCAGGTATTTGGTTACAGAAATAAGAGTAGAAAATACTGGATTGTATTCTCAGAAGTATAATACTAGCTGTGCTTGTGTGTTTATCTCCTTCCCTTCCCTATCTTTCTTTACATCCACATACACTTTTTTAAATTAAACCACTAGCAGGTTTCAAGAGATTTCTAGCAAACAACTTCACCATGTAGTTCTTCCTCCAAAGGAAATATTGTGGGCTATTTGCTACTCAGTGCGTACCCGCCGGGCTTTGCTCGCTCCTGAGGGCAAAACGGATGTTCTTTCACCGTGTCACCGCCCCGCTCTTTCCTGCCACGTCTTGATGTATCGTCAATGGGGGGGAGTTGTCTGACGGGTTCTCTTTGCCCCGGTCCACCCGACGGACGTACACGGGGCTCCAACCACCCCTGCACCCCGGCCTTACGCCACCTTCTGGAGCTGGCCCTGAGGAAGTGGCATGTGACTCCTCTTGCCCCACTGCTGCCTTCCTTTACCCCTGTTCCCTATACTCAGAGAGTCAAGCCTCTATAGTTATGGATATGGCTCCAGACCCTGAGTCCTTAGGATCTATGCTTCCAAATGGGCTCAGGCATCTGCAGTCCCAGCGGCGGCCCCACCCCAATCTGGCTTCTCCTTATGGACTCTTGTTGCCCTACCACACCCTGAGTGCACCTGGCTCCAATGGGTCCTCTGCGGTGGCTTCCTTTCGCTGCGCTCCAGTCCCGCCGCCTCCTGGATGCTGCAGCCGGCTCCTTCCCTCTGGCTTATAGTTTCATAGTTTCATAGTAGCTAGAGTCGGAAGGGACCTAGGTAGATCATCTAGGCCGACCCCCTGCCTTGGCAGGAAAGAGCACCGGGGTCAGATGACCCCGGCAAGGTGCTCATCTAACTTCCTTTTAAAAATCCCCAGGCTAGGAGCCTGCACCACTTCCCCTGGAAGCTGGTTCCAGGCCCTAGCCGCCCTGACTGTGAAGTAGCGCCTCCTAATATCTAATCTAAACTTACCCTCCGCCAGCTTGTGACCGTTATTCCTGGTCACTCCTGGCAGCGCACGGGGGACCAGGGACTCCCCCAATACCTGCTGATCCCCCCTGACCAGTTTGTAGCAGGCCACAAGGTCCCCCCTTAACCTTCTCTTGTGGAGGCTAAACGGGTTCAGGTCCCGTAGCCTCTCCTCATAAGGCTTGCCCTGCTGACCCTTGATCATACGAGTGGCCCTCCTCTGAACTCTTTCCATATCGTCCACGTCCCTCTTGAAGTGTGGCGCCCAGAACTGGACGCAGTACTCCAGCTGTGGCCTGACCAGTGCCGCGTAGAGGGGGAGGATCACCTCCCTGGACCTGCTCGAGATGCATCTGTGGATGCATGACAGGGTACGGTTGGCCTTCTTGACTGCCTCCCCACACTGCCGGCCCATGTTCATCGTGGAGTCAATGACGACTCCAAGATCCTTTTCCATCTCCGTGCTGGCAAGAGGGGAGTTCCCCAACCTGTAAGTGTGGTGCCGGTTCTTCTTCCCCATGTGCAACACCTTGCACTTATCAGTGTTAAACCCCATCCTATTCTCATCCGCCCACCGTTGCAACCTGTCAAGGTCAGCTTGTAGCCTATTGCACCCTTCTAGTGCACCCACATCCCCCCACATCTTAGTGTCATCAGCAAACTTGAACAGGGTGCTTTCTACCCCCTCATCCAAGTCACTGATGAAGATGTTGAACAGTGCGGGCCCGAGGACCGAGCCCTGCGGAACCCCACTGCCCACGTCCTTCCAGCTTCTCCAGCTCTGGCTCCTCATCCTTCCTCGGATGCTGTGGGGCCTCACCTTCTTCTTCCTCTGTCGGCAGATTTCCCTCTTCAGGGCCATCCACCCCTTCCTTTGCAGCTGCCGCCGTTTTTATCTTTGCTGGCCAGTGTTCTATGCTGACGTCACCGGCCGGCCGCAGCTGTATAAAGACCCAGCTCACAAGCCGCGCGGCTCTCCCCAGAGTGTCAACTCCTGCTGCTGGTGAGTTTTCAGGGTCACCCCGGCCCCCAGGACACAGTTTTATTCTATACAAGATAAATTGCAGTCAGAAAAGTCTTGTCAAGTAGTTTCCATTTTAAATACCAGACTTTTTACAGTGAATTGACTAGGTACTGGCATTCTTGGCAATGTTAAAATAAAGCACTGGGTTTAGGGCTGGGGTTGGACTCCGACTGGAGAACAGGTACGAGGCCTTGGTGACTCTGCAGGAGATGGAAAGGGAGGAGGAAACCCTTGGGCAGGAAGAAATGCCACATTCTTCACACTCCAAACAGATCAAGAGATCTGAGAGGACCCAGAAGAGGAGGAGACGCGTGCTCGTCATAGGCGATTCCATCCTGAGAGGTGCGGAAGGGCCCATTTGTCGCCAGGACCCTTCAGCACGAGAGGTCTACTGCCTGCCTGGAGCTAAGATTCGGGATGTGACGGAGGTAATCCAGGACAGGATCAAGCCCACCGATTACTACCCCATGGTCCTTGTCCATGTGGGTACTAATGATGCGGCCAGGAGAACCCCCGATCACCTGATGGCGGACTACCAGGCTCTGGGCGGCGTGCTGAGGGAATTCGGTGCACAGGTGGTATTCTCTTTCATCCTACCAGTGAACGGACGTGGCAGACGGCATGAGAACTGCATCCGAGAGACCAACTGGCGGCTTCGGCAGTGGTGTCTCGAGGCAGGCTTCGGCTTCCTGGACAATGACCCACACATTACAATGAGGGACATGCTCAGCTGGGATGGGCTTCACCTGTCCCCCAAAGGTAAGCGTATGTTTTCTTACAGCTTGGCGGATCTCCTCCGGCGGGCTTTAAACTAGGCTCGTCGAGGGGAGGGGAAGATGAGGGCAGGGGAAGCTGTGGACCACCAAACCAGGTGGCACCAACAAGGACAGCCCAGCCTGAAGAAAGAGAGCTTTGGGAACATGAAAGACAGGGGGTGGACAGCAATATGGCACAGGTAAGGAACGAGAAGGTAAGAGACAAAGAGCCCTTTGGGACTTGGAGCGGGGGGGCAGCAAAGGCACCAGTCGCAGGGCTCAAGTACCTATATACTAATGCTAGGAGCATGGGGAACAAGCAGGATGAACTAGCGCTCCTGGTTGCACTAAACGCCTATGACTTAGTGGGGCTGACGGAAACCTGGTGGGATTCATCCCATGACTGGGCGGTACATATCGAGGGCTATAGATTGTACAGAAAGGACAGGGTGGGGAAAAAGGGGGGACGGGTTGCGTTCTATGTTAAGGAGCAATATACATCAACCCTCATCAAGACAGAATCAAAGGATGAGGAAGTAGAAGGACTGTGGGTTAGGCTAAATGGGGGGCAAGGAGAAAAGGATTTGGTGGTAGGGGTCTGCTACAGACCCCCACATCAAGGGGAAGAAATAGATTTGGGGCTCCTGAGGCAACTCTCGGAGACCATAAAAGCTAAAGAGGCGGTGGTCATGGGGGACCTAAACTACCTGGACGTCTGTTGGGAGACACAGACAGCAAAGTCCCACCGCTCACGCAGGTTTCTAACCTGTGTACAGGACTTCCACCTGACGCAGGAGGTACATGGTCCCACTAGGTCCTTACTGGATCTGGTATTGGCAATGGGGGATGACATAGTAGGGGACCTACAGATCGGTAGCCATCTGGGGGACAGTGATCACCTAAAAATACAATTCAACATAAGGCGTCGAGTGGGTAAGGTAACTAGTAGGGTGAACGTGCTGGACTTTAGGAAAGCTGATTTCAGTGAACTCAGGCAATTAGTGAAGGACGCACTACAGAGTAGTAGTTTTGAAATGATGGGAGCCCAAGAAGGGTGGCTGTGCCTTAAGGAAACTATCCTTCGAGCACAAAGCGAGACGATCCCCGTGAGAGGTAAAAGAGGGAAAGGGGCCAGGAGGCTTCCCTGGCTGACCAGAGAAATCCAGGGCAGACTAAGGGCCAAAAGGGGAGCACATAAAAAGTGGAAACAGGGAGAGATCACCAAAGAGGAATATACCTCTTCTGCTCGTGCTTGTAGGGAGGCAGTTAGACAGGCCAAAGCTACCATGGAGCTGAGGATGGCAACCCAAGTAAAAGACAATAAGAAATTGTTTTTTAGATATATAGGGAGTAAAAGGAAGGCCCAGGGAGGAATAGGACCTCTGCTAAATGGGCAGAAACAATTGGTGACGGACAGAGGGGACAAGGCTGAACTCCTCAACAAGTTCTTCGCCTCAGTGTTCCTAAGTGAGAGGCATGACAAGTCTCTCACTGGGAGTGTAGGGAGGCAGCAGCAAGGCACCAGACTTCCATGCGTGGACCCTGAGGTGGTGCAGGGTCACTTGGAAGAACTGGATGCCTTTAAGTCGGCAGGCCCGGATGAGCTCCATCCGAGGGTACTGAAGGCACTGGCCGATATCATTGCAGAGCCACTGGCGGGAATATTTGAACGCTCGTGGCGCACGGGTCAAGTCCCGGAGGACTGGAAAAGGGCCAATGTGGTTCCCATTTTCAAGAAGGGGAGGAAGGAGGACCCGGGCATCTATAGGCCAGTTAGTCTCACCTCCATCCTTGGCAAAGTCTTTGAAAAAATTATCAAGGCTCACATTTGTGAGAGCCCGGCAGGGCAAGTTATGCTGAGGGGAAACCAGCATGGGTTCGTGGCAGGCAGATCATGCCTGACCAATCTAGTCTCTTTTTATGACCAGGTTACAAAACGCCTCGACGCAGGAGGAGGGGTGGATGTCGTATACTTGGACTTCAGGAAGGCCTTTGATACGGTATCCCACCCCATACTGGTGAACAAGTTAAGGGGCTGTGACTTGGATGACTGCACAGTCCGGTGGGTGGAGAATTGGCTGGAGGGTCGCACCCAGAGAGTCGTGGTGGATGGGTCGGTTTCAACCTGGAAGGGTGTGGGCAGTGGGGTCCCGCAGGGCTCGGTCCTTGGACCGATACTCTTTAATGTCTTCTTCAGTGACTTGGATGAGGGAGTGAAATGTACTCTGTCCATGTTTGCAGATGACACTAAGCTATGGGGTGAAGTGGACACGCCAGAGGGCAGGGAGCAGCTGCAAGCAGACCTGGACAGGTTAGACAAGTGGGCAGAAAACAACAGAATGCAGTTCAACAAGGAGAAATGCAAAGTGCTGCATCTAGGGAGGAAAAATGTCCAGCACACCTACAGCCTAGGAAATGACCTGCTGGGTGGCACGGAAGTGGAAAGGGATCTTGGAGTCCTAGTGGACTCCAAGATGAACATGAGTCGGCAGTGTGACGAAACCATCAGAAAAGCCAATGGCACTTTATCGTGCATCAGCAGATGCATGACAAATAGGTCCAAGGAGGTGATACTTCCCCTCTATCGGGCGCTGGTCAGACCGCAGCTGGAGTACTGCGTGCAATTCTGGGCGCCGCACTTCACGAAGGATGCGGATAATCTGGAGAGGGTCCAGAGAAGGGCCACTCGTATGGTTAAGGGCCTGCAGGCCAAGCCCTACGAGGAGAGATTAGAGAAACTGGACCTTTTCAGCCTCCGCAAGAGAAGGTTGAGAGGCGACCTGGTGGCTGCCTATAAGTTCATCAGGGGGGCACAGAAGGGAATTGGTGAGTATTTATTCACCAAGGCGCCCCCGGGGGTTACAAGAAATAATGGCCACAAGCTAGAAGAGAGCAGATTTAGATTGGATATTAGGAGGAACTTCTTCACAGTTCGAGTGGCCAAGGTCTGGAACGGGCTCCCAAGGGAGGTGGTGCTCTCCCCTACCCTGGGGGTCTTCAAGCGAAGGCTAGATGTGTATCTAGCTGGGGTAATGTAGGCCCAGCACTCTTTCCTGCTTATGCAGGGGGTCGGACTCGATGATCTATTGAGGTCCCTTCTGACCCTAGCATCTATGAATCTATGAATCAAATCACTTTCTGTACTCAGTTCCTTTAAGAGTATGTCATGAAGAGTATTTGATCCTCAACTGTTAGGAATGATCCCAGGTACTCTTACAAAAGTGACAGCTGAATCTGCTCAGATTTACTAACAATCCACCAGACTCTACAAAAATGGAGGGACAAATTAGAATACCTGAGCTTTCTCAAATATAATTCATATGGGGTGTGGGAGCATGTGGGTGTGTGTGTGGATATGTGGGGTGTGGGTGGCTGTGTGTGGGGGAGGGTAGCTGGGGTGGGTGTGGGTGTGGGGGTCTGTATGTATGGCAGTGCGAGGAGGGCTGTGGGTGCATGTGTATGGTGGGATGCATGTGGGACTCCCCCTACGACACACACACACACACACACACACACACACACACACACACACACACACACAGAGTCCCTCCCTACACCCCCCAACCTGGGGTGCTGGTATGGCCCCAAGCACCGGTGAATGCACTTGGGAGCCAGGTAGTGCTGGAGCAGGGCGCAGGCAGGAAGGCAGGGAAATGACTAGGGGTGGGCTGGGCTGCTCAGTCCTGCTGGCTCCCCCTGCGTCCTACTGCCCCTGGCTCCTGTCATCTTTGAGAGGCAGCCAGGAGCAAATAAATATTAATTTACCGCATTTTTAGGGGCCCTGTGGGCCAGAGATAATGGCCTGGCGGGCTGTATTTTGCCCACTTCTGACGTAGAATTGTAAGGTTAGAAGGGACTTCAAGGATCGTCAAGGGTACCCTCTAATGTACTTGCTTTTCCATCTGTAACTCAATAGAGAAACTTACTAGTGATTGTTGTTATGACATCTAATATGAAGATGGAAAACAGGCCCTTCCAAACTTGTTGAGCTTCAGCATGCAAATCTCAAGTGATATATTCCTAACATGCATGAATTGGGTGACTTGTGGTTTCTTATTTCAGCTAAGGCTACAAATACTGTATGTGTTTACCATATGTTTTCTGGTTTTGTCCTAGTAACAAATGACATAAGATCTTTATACATATTGTTTGCATCAGAGTAATGGATAACCTGTTTAAGTCACTTTAGTCATATTTTCATAATACTCCAGAATGTTGTCCATATAGCAAGGGTGTTCTTATTAACACATAAAAATCCCACAGTTTAAACTGATCCAGCAAATACTTAAGGTATTTACACATGTAAGTAACTTTATGGAAGTGAATAGATTTATTGATCTCAGAGTCAAGTGTGCATGTAAAGCTTTCATGTATGAGTTTATCAGAAAGAAAAAATAATTATTGTGATGGATGGATTCACTTGTTTGTCCACAGAATGCCCAGTAAAGGACATGTATTTTTGTGCAGAATAAAAAGTTGATGTCCTTCTTATTGTTAAACTATGTATTGCACAAGAAGATATTCTTCTTGCTCTTGAAGTGAGAAGATCCAGCACACAGGGCTTGCAATGGGTCTTGAAGTTTAGCAGGAAGTTTGGCAGCAGTGTTAATTGCCTTTATATCTTTTATATATACATGTAGTGAGTAATGGTGCAGCCTATAATTTGCTAGGGTGGATAATCACAGTGAAAGGAGAGCATATGTCTGACTGTACTTCTTTAAGAACTGTGGGGATATTAGTGTCTTGACAAAGTTTTAGGTATTTATAGATTGAAGCTTGTATTGTGTTTGCTGTGGCATCATTGCAGTTAAATCAAATTATGACAGGATGCCAAAGCTATTTAAAACAGACTGACTCAGAAGAGCTGAGAAATGCTGAACTTATTTCCCATGTGTTGCTAGGAAAGCATCCATTTGGAGAAGTGAGTGCAGCTAATGTTATTCTATCAAACATCACAATGTTTGAAGATTTTTTTAAAAAGAGGAACATAGATCTTGACTTCCAATTTAATAATAATAGAATATGAAGGCCAGGCTGTAACTGTAGAAGTTCATTTCAAATTTAAATATTTAGCATTTTCAGTGGTCTGTGAATACAAGAAAATTTATTACATTAAGATGGAATTTAGATCTTTGACATGAAGCTGATATTTTCATAGGGTGAAAAATATCAAGCTGACATTATACTGTCTCATTTGATGACTTCCAAATGTCAGAGTGCAGTAACTTATTCATGGGTACCTCAATGTCTTGTGATAGTGTCAATTTAAAAGACATTTACATTGACTTCTTTTTTTTTATTTAAACATGTAAAATGGAATATGCAAAGTGTATGAGGAAACTGCGGGGATGGGGGGAGGGAAGACTAGTGGCAAGAAAGTTCGTAATAATAGAATGAGGCCCTTTTAAGGCTAATTTCCACGGATGCCTTCCTGACAGCTTCAGGTACTACCTAGCAGCACTTTTGACAGCTCTAGTTCTGGTGTTTTTCACATTACTTCACTCACTCCAGCTCAGCTTCCCAATATTTTTCATTATTTTAACAGAATTTAAAGAATTAAAATAGCATTCAGTTTAAAAAAATGCTTTTTAAATAATAAATTTGTAATAAGAATAAGCTTCACTGGCAAGTCCATTTTTGTGCAGTCTTTATTATATCCGGCTAGAACTGGAGTGTGGCAATTTTTAAATCCTCAATATACTGAACAGAATGTCACAGCTCTTCATACTACATTGGTGATGATTATAAACAAAACTCCAGGCATACAGAGATAGCTTGGAAGGATTTCTCAAGGTTTTGATCAAGAGAGGAAGGAAAGGTCTTATGCTTGTCACTGGATTAAGCTGCAGGAGACACAGGTCTGATTCTTGGCTCTACAACAGACTCCCTGAGTGATCTTGACCAAGCTACCTAATGTTATGGAGAGATGGACATATAAAGTGCCATATAAAGTGCCTCAAACTCAGCTTTTTTTTTTAAGGGGGTTTAATTTGTAACACTTTGGTAGTGTACAGATGTACAGTTGCCTCCCAGCTAAAGTATCATTGTGAAGCCCATCAGAATAATAATTCATCCAGAGTCGTTCTTATGTGGCTTGGGCCAATTTGTAGACCTAGAACATTATATGTCATCTGTCCACACAATTTTTATGGCACGATAAAGTTGCTTAAAGCACTGTACATGTTATTTCTGTCTATGCCCTCGATCTCTCTGCACCTCTGTTCATCATCTGAGAGATGAACATAACCAACCTTGCACCCTTGGCCATTTAAATTGTGTGCTCCTCCAGGAAGGGACTATCTCCTGCTGTGTACATACACAGAACCTTGGTTTTGTTCAGTAGGTACTAATGCAATACAGTTTTATTGATGTTTTCAGTATATATTGTGATTAAAAGCAATATTTTAAAAGGAAATAAGTCTATGAAACCTGACTTTGCACTTGTCTAGGTGGTTCAGTAGTAAATATTAGAGAAGTGCTCTTTCACATGGGCAGCAATTAGAAAAGCACTCACTAACACTGATAAAATGCCTGTCAACATCACTTTTTTAAACTCCAGGTTTTTATGGGGTTATAATTCTACTTTAAGCATTCAGTGTGGGTTGGAAATTGGCATGCAAACTTTTAAACCTGGGAACAGTTTTATTTTTAATCACTTGCATACAGCAGTGCACAAATATCTTAACTGCTTTCATAGATTTCATAGACATTAGGGCTGGAAGGGACCTCGGGAGATCATCAAGTCCAGCCCCCTGCCCAAAGGGCAGGAAGTCAGCTGGGGTCATAGGATCCCAGCAAGATAAGCATCCAATTTACTCTTGAAGGTGTTCAATGTAGGTGCTTGAACCACCTCCGCTGGCAGACTGTTCCAGACCTTGGGGGCTCGGACAGTAAAGAAATTCTTCCTTATGTCCAGCCTGAAACGGTCTTGCAGGAGTTTGTGACCGTTCGACCTCGTCATCCCTTGGGGCGCTCTGGTGAACAGACGTTCCCCCAGATCCTGGTGGTCACCCCTGATAAACTTATAGGTGGCCATCAGATCACCCCTGAGCCTGCGCTTTTCCAGGCTAAAGAGTCCCATGGCTCTCAGCCTGTCATCGTAAGATCTGTTTTCCTGACCTCTGATAATGCGCGTGGCTCTCCTCTGGACTCTCTCAAGCTTCTCCACATCCTTTTTGAATTGTGGAGCCCAAAACTGGACGCAGTACTCCAGCTGCGGCCTCACCAAGGCCGAGTACAAGGGGAGAATGACATCCCGGGATTTGCTCGAGAAGCATCTATGGATGCACGCCAGCATTTTGGTCACTTTACTAGCCGCAGCATCGCATTGCAGGCTCATGTTCATCTTGTGGTCAATGATGACCCCCAAGTCTTTTTCTTCTGTAGTGCTAATCAACGTAGCACTGCCAAGCCTATAAGGGTGCTGCAGGTTTTTCCTCCCAAGGTGGAGAACCTTGCATTTTTCGGTGTTAAACACCATGAGGTTCTCATCTGCCCATTTGCTGAGCTTGTCCAGGTCAGCCTGGATCACCCGCCTGTCTTCCGGCGTGGATGCTTTGCCCCAAAGTTTGGTGTCATCGGCGAACTTGGCCAGTCCACTCCTAACTCCAATGTCCACATCATTAATGAAGATGTTGAACAGTATGGGTCCCAGGACAGAGCCTTGAGAGACCCCACTGGTTACAGGGCACCATGATGAGTGACTGCCATCAATCACAACCCTCTGGGTCCGACCACGAAGCCAATTTCCCAGCCAGCGGATCGTGGTGGAGCCAAGGCCACAACTGGGCAGTTTGGCCAAGAGGTGATCATGGGATACCAGATCAAAAGCTTTTTTGAAGTCAAGATATATGACATCAATCTCTTCTCCCTTGTCCAGGTGATAGGTCACCTGGTCATAGAAGGAAATGAGATTGGTCAAACAAGACCTACCCGCAACAAACCCATGCTGGCTGTCCCTTAGGATGTTAGCCTGGGCCAGTCCCTCAAGGATGGCCTCCTTAATAAACTTTTCTAAGATCTTCCCCAGGATAGAAGTCAGGCTAATGGGCCTGTAGTTAGCCAGATCCACTCTCCTCCCTTTCTTGAAGATTGGCACCACATTGGCCTTCTTCTAGTCTTCGGGCACTACACCAGAGCACCAGGAGTTTTCAAAGATCCGTGCCAGGGGCTGGGCTATGATGCTCGCCAGCTCCTTGAGTACCCTGGGGTGCAGATTGCCAGGGCCAGCTGACTTGAAGGTATCCAGCTTCTCAAGGTGTTCCTTCACGAGGTCAGCATTGATGGAGGGTAGGGTATTCCCCTCACCCAGATTTCCCTGTCCCATAGCAGGCATGGGCATCCCGTGTGACTGATGAAAGACTGACGCAAAGTACCTATTTAATAGGTTGGCTTTTTCCTGGGCATCAGTTGTCAGTTGCCCCATCTGGTTTAGCAGGGGCCAACATTGCCCACATACCTGAAAAAGAACTTTTTGTTGTCCTTGATGCCTGAAGCTAGTTGGAGTTCAGTTGCAGCCTTGGCTTTCCTGGTTTGGTCCCTGCAGGACCGGACCAGCGTGGAGTAATCCTCCTTGGAGGTGAATCCCGTCCTCCATCCTTTGTAGGCTTTCCTTTTTAGCCACAGTAGGTCCGCTAGGTCTCTGGAGAGCCAGGGGGGCTGCTGTGCCTTCTTGCTGCCTTTCCTCCGTGTTGGAATAGATTTAGCTTGTGCACTGAGGATCGCTTCCTTGAGAAGCAACCACTCTTCTTGAACTCCCATCTCCCTGGGGTCATGGTCCCTGAGGGCCTGACCAACTAGCCTCTTGAGCTTGTCAAAGTCGGCTTTTCTGAAGTCAAGGACTTCTGTGTTGCTGACTGACTTGCCAGCTTTATGGCGGATGATGAAGGTGATCAGCTCGTGGTCGCTGTCACTCAGCTTCCCATCAATCACTAGGTCGCTGATTAGGTCATCCCCCGTAGCCAGTACCGGGTCAAGCAGCACTTTGTCTCTCGTTGGCCCATAGACTTCTTGAGTCAGGTAGAGGTCATCCACGCATGAGAGAAAGCTTTGCGCCCGCTCAGATTTAGCTGAGTGATCTTCCCACGAGATGTCCGGGTAATTGAAGTCACCCATGACAACCAAGGTCCTGGAGCAAGCGGCCTCAGTCAGTTCCCGGACGAACTCCTTTGGAGGAATGTTTTTTTTTCCCTCAGAAAAATAATAGCTTTAGATTTGAATTTGGAGGAGATTGCGGGAATTGTTTGGAATAAAAAACTCCAAGTCACTAATGGGTCATCTAAACTGGTTGTTTGGGGCATTCATGGTAGAATAGTAATCATTGCCCAGTCCTTTTAAATCTGGAGACAGATAGCTTAATACATTATTTATTGTGTATTGGTCTTAATCCAGTTCCTAATGGATGGTTGTCTTGGTTCCAGAACAGCAACACTAAGTGGTGTTTTTGGCACAGAATGGTGTATTTGGCACCGAGACCTGCCTGGAAGTTGGTTGTTATATTATGGAGGCTGAGCTACCTCAGTGGTGGTCTTCCTTTGAGGCTTGCTAGCAGGAGATTAGGGGGAAGTTACTCAGCTGCTGTTTCTACCCCATGGACCAAAATCCATGAACCTGTTCCATGGACCCAAGTCAGGGCGCCTGTGGAAGTCCTGGAATGCCAAAGACTGAAGTCCTGGGATTCTACGACCCAAGTTGGGGTGCTGGTTACAGCCGTGTTGGGCTAAGGCTGCAGGCAGGCAAGGTTCTTTAGGTAGATGTGGTCTCTTTTATCAGACCAACTAAATAGTTGGAAAAAATGTTCTTTGCAAGCTTTCAGGTGCAAACGCCCTTCTTCAAGCATGTGTGCCTGAAAGTGTCTTTGGGTAGATATCACATCCACCCAAAGAACCTTGTGTGCCTATGACCTAAGTAGGTGGTTCTCAACCTTTTTTAGACTCAAGCAATCCATTGTTAGACTTGACTCCTCCCAGAAGATGTCAGCTCTTCATTTTCACTCCTTTCTGACCACAGAAAAATAATGATTGATTCTGATGTGGTAAAGAACTTGGAAAGACCCAAATAGGTCACCATGTTCCTAACATTGTGGATTCTTCTTTGAAATCTCTGGGTTCACCTACTGAACCATACTTGCACACCTAACAGGACTAAGACAGTGCGGCACCCTGTGGCACCCCTGAAAGGGGCTCTAGGCGCTCCAGGGTGGTCCAGCACCAGGCTGAGAATCACTGATCCATGGTGGTGGTGGGGTGGGGGGCAGCTAGGGCAGCTCCACTCCTCTGTACCCTTGCCTAGGTCAAAGGTCTTGGTGTGATGGTCTCAGGACTCTGCAAGGGGCATAAGAAACCTGAGGCAGCTACCAGGGCCTTCAAGTAGCCCTGCTCAGGGGTGGCTTGCTTGCCTCTCTTGAGGAAGGTCCTAGAAAAGGTAGGCTAAAAAAGCTACACCCAAACCCATTCTGTCCAGCCAAAATGAAATAAAGTGACTCATGTTGGAAACTTGTAACAAAACTGGGCTTGTTAGCCAGAAGTGGGTTTATCAGGCAGCTGCCTAGACCTTTTATGCCTACACCATGATCCAGAGGATCAGGATTGTATAGAGAGGCTATATGTATCTATAGATATATATATAGTGTGTGTGTGTAGTTTTGTCTAAGATATATAGACATATATATATTGACCAGAGGTTCTCAAACGGTGGTCCATGAACCCCATTCAGGGGGTCTGCAGAAAAGTTGTGGAACAAGTGAGAATATCTGTACTTGTAAGACTACCGGTATTAAGATACGAGTTGTGTGCTTTGATTTGCGGAACAAAAAACATTTATTAAGTGGTCAGCCAAGACCCTCAGCAATTTTCAAGTGGTCCGTGAAAAGTTTGAGAACCACGGTTATAGACTATATATATAAAGTTTAATCTAGTGTATATATAAAGTGAGTATGTTATATATATATAGTCTAATTCCATATATATACTAGACTCTATATATAGACACGCTCTCTCTATAGGCACGCTAGACTAAACTATACGGTAGATGCACCTGTGTAGAGATCTATGTACACAGCTATACGCACACACCCAGTGTATGTAGCCCACGTACCCACGGAGGGCGCCGTGCGCCGGGCTCGGAGCAGGGCGCTCGCGTCGCCGACTGCGGGCGGAGCGGCCCCGCCCCCGGCCCCGCCCGCTGCCATCCGGGCCGGCCCCGAGCCGGCCGCGCCGCGCCGCTTGTCCCGCGCTGTGCTGCGGGCAGGGGGCGCGGCGGAAGGGGCGGGGCCACGCGGCAGCATGGCGGCGCTGGCGCTGGAGGAGCTCTCGGCGCTCGCCGCCATTTACT
Organism: Crocodylus siamensis; assembly: GCF_052110815.1. Taxonomy (NCBI): domain Eukaryota; kingdom Metazoa; phylum Chordata; order Crocodylia; family Crocodylidae; genus Crocodylus; species Crocodylus siamensis. Next base: position 34,129,983 of record NC_143399.1, read on the forward strand.
GCGAGCCGGACGAGTGCGAGGTGCTGGCGGTGTCAGGTGACCCCCCTTCCTCCCCGAGCCTGCCCCGGGGAGGGGACCCCCTGGAGTCCTGGCTCGCAGAGTGCTCTGCCCGCTAGGCGGCGCTGCGCTGCGCCGGGCGTTGCCCCTCACGAGCCGTGGGGAGAAGGAGCCGTTTGCCTTGAGCTCTGCCCTGCTCCTGTGCCTCAGTCAGTCGCTGGATGTGGGCTGCCAGCCTGCCCGGCCGACCGCATGCCCCAAAGGATCCTGGGGTTTAAAAATCCCCAGAAAAGCAGCAAGCTTTCCCCAAAGGCTCCCAAGTATGGCATTGGCGATGCGTAGGGGGCGCGCACAGGTGCACGTGCACCCCTGTGTGTGGCGGCACACCCCCGAGACGGGGCGCTGCTGATACTGCCAGTGGCGTCTGTGGGCGGTTGGGCAGCACTGACCCATTCCCCCCACCGCCACCAGCTCCACGGCTGCCTACAGGAGCTCCCTGCTTGCCGCTACCACGGTCCCGCTGCCACCAGCGCCAGCCCAGCCGCCAGGGGCACGCAGCATTCATGCGCACACCCCTCATCTGTCACCAGGCAGCTACCAGCCAGCCCAGCTCCATGTCAGCCGCTGAACTGTGCTCATGCCTCTGACACTCGTGCTTCCACTCTGCTGCCCAGGCTTTTGGTTGCAGCTGTGTTGGTCTAATAAGGACCCAAATGCTTGCCTAAAACTTTTTTTTCCAGCTACTCGGTGGTGTAATAAAAGATATCTCTGACAGAACGTTGCCTGCACTCCGCTGCCAAGTGCCTGTTGGGTTTTCAGGCCTGTAACATAATGCAGCGTTGACTGTCTGGATTTGCTTCTTGTAGCAAGTAGTGGTAGTTCAGGCTGTCATTCTTCCCCACCGCAAAAGATGCCCGGCAAGTGACCCATTTAATCTTTTGTGGTTCAGTCTTTTGAATGTTAGTTTTCTACAATGTATCTTTATGATTCAGATCTTTGCTACAGAAGTCACCATGAGTCTTACTCTCCCCAGGATCCTTGGGTTCTTCGTGTTAGTACTGGGTGGCCTGGATCATAACAATGAATCACATCAGCCTTTAGAAAAGCATAGCTACATGAGCAGAGCTAAGATCCTTTAATGCAAGGGTAGGCAACCCCTGGCATGGGTGCCAGAGCATGGCGCGGGAAGGCATTTTGTTTGGCATGGGTGCCTGCCAGCACCCCCGGCCCTTTCCCTGCCATCTGAGGCATGGGTGCCTCAGGGCAGCTGGCAGGGAAGGGGCTGGGGGTGCTGTGCCAACAACAAGGACTGAGCCTCTTGTGGCTTCACCATATGCCCCGGCACACCAACATTGTACAAGTTGAGGTTGTGGGTGTTTCTAGTCCTCTGCCCAAAAACATTGCCAACCCCTGCTTCAGTATTTAGTTGATGTAGCTGTTGCTGTGCATCTGGGGCCTAAATGGCAGTCACTCCTGTCTTGTGCCTGAAGAAGGTTCCAATTTATGGAGCAGAGATGGCTTTGTGCCATGGTTGTTTCTTGTCTTCTGGGGCTGTGCAGGGCCTGCTTTGTATAATTTTGACAGCATTCCAGACACTGCTTTCCAGGTTTAATAGATGCTGAGAATAATACAGCAATCAGACCCTGAACAGTGGAGGCTAGGACTAGGGTATTTATAGGGTCCTTATACCAAGTCTTCTGTAGCAACCTATTCTTCAAGGTCTGCTTTTGCCCATTTGAGGATCTCTTTATGCTGCCACAGTAATTTAAAGACCATGTGATCTGATACCCCAAGTCTAGGATTACACACTGGCTCTGGGGCCATATTTAGGCTCCTGGGTTGTGTGTTGAGACTGCCTCTGCCCGCTGGCTCTGGGGCCATGTGCCAGGTCCACCCCTGGTTCCAGTCACGTGCTGGGACTGCCTTTGTGTGCTGTGTCCAGCTGTGGACCAACCTCACATGCCATCTGGCCAGGGGGCTCCCCATGGGTTAGGAACTTTGGCGGTGTGGGGCGGGTGGCATTGTTAATAGCTGTGGCTCGAAGAGCTGTGGCAGTTAACACTGCTACAGCTCTTCAATCACCAAATTTCTAGATCTGTGGGGATTTGTTTTTCTTGCATATTACTTGCCACCAATTTTAACCAGCTGGGTTGAGGGGTAGGGTGCAGATTATACTCAAAAAAATATGGTATCTAAATTACCTTGATATTGTATGTCTTTTAGGGCAAAGCAACTTTTAGGATTTGTTAGTCTTTTATTTCTGTGGTTGTCTTCTGTCTTTGCTGGAATCCGGAAAACCTGGGTGAGAACACTGGTTGCTGATTTATTTTGTATGGGAATTTCCTCTGCATTTCAAAGAAGTGTAAAATCCCTGAGTTTGCATAAACTGAAGTATTTTAGTATCTATTTGCTTGTGCTTTTAACTTCCTTAAACAGTGTAACTTGTCATTATAAACAGTGCACAGAAAGATTTTCCATTAAGGCTGTTCCATTAAATGAAAAAATCCCTGAAAACTTTAGGGTAATTTTTGTGTAGAGCCACAGGATCAGGAAAGAGGAAAGCTTTTGCACAAGTCTTAGTATACAATAAGCTTTAGTGTCCCAAGGTTTAACAATACAACACTTAAGATGCAAATGATGTTTTTTTTTAATTGAAAATGATGTGTCGATGAATTTAAATAAGCTAATTACAGTATGTATGTCTTACTTTGCATGCCTATCTGAAAAGATTAGTATTATAGATTGAATTCCATAATTTTTTTGTTACTCCACTCACTCCTTTCCAGTTTACTCAGAAATCTTCTAATAACAATATACTTATTTATTCAAAGCTTAGATTTTTGTAGGTACCTCTTTCAGTATTTGGAAAGTGACTGTATGTATGGCATAGAATGCCTTTAGGTGCAAGTTGAGAGGGCTAGTCTATTTGTCATGGAAAGAAAAAGGAAAAATCTGAAGTATGATTTCAGATACCATCTTTTTTCTGTGAAATCAACCCAGGATCTGTAGTGTGTGAGAATATGGGAATTGTTTCTGTAGCGTCCTGCTGAGAAGTCAGGGTTGTTCATTATCTTTTTTCTGTAGTATGCAGCCCCTACCTGTAAAACAGCCATCATTGTATTTTGACAAACTGTAAATATATTTTGGATTATATATTTTAAATTTTCTATGCATAAAGAGTTTTGTATCAGCTCTCTGATGTAAGTGAGCATGGGGCTAGTTTTGAATGCCCTTTTTCATGACATCTCAGGATGACGCACCTTGAGATTTGCTACTACACTGCTTCTTTCAGATTAGTTCACCATCATGGCAATGTGCTTCACTCAGTGAAAGGTGTGAGCTTGTTGCAGGCTTATGCATATGATCAGTGCAGCATGACATTCTTGCTAGAGGGGTATGGCTGGCTTGTCTGTTTATCCATCAGTTACTTCTGAGTCAGTGGCATCTGTGATGACAAATTAGTGACAGCACACTAGTAGGATTACCAGAAAGGTAATATTTTTTTTCTATTGCTGTAATTAAGCTGGTAATAAATTATTCTTCAATTGACTTTTTAGTCTATGAATTTTAAAATTCACTTACAATTTTGTTTAAAGTAAAGTGGTGCATGGGAGGAATATAAAACACTTAGTACTATTAGGGCAAATATGCCATCACTTCTCCTGTGAGTCTACCTGCTGTGGTTGTGTTTGTGCAAGTAGAGGTTAAAAGGAGGAAGTTGTGCAAACAAAGCTAAAAGTATATGCAGCGAGTTGCAGCATGCAGGAAGGAGGGGCACAAGGGAGCTAGCGGTGAGGCTGGAAGATTTACTGCTTGGTGTGGATCCTTCTGTTGCCTTTCCAAAGTGGAGATCATAGAGGGGTTTGATAGCAGATTTGTGGCCTTGACTGAGGATTTTACCTTCCTCTTGCCTCTGCCCACTTCCATGTCTATGTACTTAGTTAACAATGAAGACCAAAGCTTTATTGCATCTCTGATATTTGGAATATTTTATTTGGAAGGCAGTGTGGGAAGGACTTGTGTAGCTCAAAGGATTCGAAATGAGGTGTAGGGCCCTTGTTTACCAGTTTGAATCTGGCAAATGATGCTGATGAGCAATGGGATGATGGTTTGTCTGCTGTCTTAGTGTGTGAGAGACCCCCACAAAGGCCTTGCTTTAGTTTCTAGTAAACAAGTGTCCCTGTGATAGAAAATAAACTTCCTGATTGCTTAGATGGAAGTTACACATGATACTTGGATTGTAATCTCTTCAGGCAGGGCCTGTTTTATCAATGGCTACATGCATGAACAGAGTTTGGCAGAGTGGGGCTGGAGTTTCTAGGTGCTTCGGCAAAACACACAATATTATAATAATAATACTAAGAAGAAGAAGCAGTTTCAGCAAATAAACCAAAGTTGTATGGGGGTGAAAACTGAATTTCTGTCTTATTCTGATAAGTGATCTCCCTATTTCAGACTTGAGACTCCTTGCCAGTTTTGAGAGGCAACAACTAAATAGCTCCTGGCTGTGAATGAACCCGGGTATTGTCCATGCTAGGAATGGATACTCCAGAGGCTTAAACTCATGAAAGGTGCCAATTTATGTGAACACAAACCTTGATTTTACAAAAATCTTAGTGTATTCAGAGGAGTCAAAGGAAGCAAGAGGCCAGGTCCTGTTGAAAGTGAATGGCACTTTGAATATCTGGGTCCAAGTACAGAAGAATCAAATTAACTCTGGGCATCAGCAGATGAAACTCCATTTAATTCAATAGATTTGCATTTGCAAGTGCTGGTGGTGCGTTTCAGGGTGCCAGTGACTGTACATGTAGACTTTTCTGATTTTAATCTTAGTGTTCAATCATGCAATCTGAAGGGTTTATTTTATTTCATGACTACTGTGATCCAGAGGTTTCTTTCTCCAAGCCAGGAGGGAAGTTTTGCAATACACCTCTTGCTCAGTTCTTAAAAGAACTCTCAGGTTCTTTCACTTACGAAGCTCGGGTCAAGTATTATAGAGGGCACTGGGTTGGTTATCACTTTCAGCAATAAAAATAAGGCATAATTCAACTATCTGTCTTGTAAAAGGAAAGTAAAACATGGATGGGGAAGAAGGCGACAAATCACTTCACAAGAGCTGTTGCTCTGCCTTTCAAATTTGTTTTTGCTCTTATCGAATGAACCAGTCTGACATTTTAGCAACTTTTTTTAAAGAATTGCGGTGAAATGTTTGGAACATATCAAAGAAGTTAGAGTAGATCTGAAGAAGAGCTCCTTTAATCTTAACACTTTTTCCTCTTACTGCAGCGTAGCAATAGTGTCTGCCTATTTCTGCTGAAGGCTATGGTTTTGCATAAGTTTAACCATTTGAATTTGAGCTGCAGAACATTTATTACTTCTAATAATCCACAAGCCAATATATATGTGTGAATCCAAGCAGAAGGCAGGGCAGGGAGTCATCTTAAAGACTAATTCATTTAGAAAAGGATAAGCCTTTGTAGACCACAGCCTACTTGGTCAGGTGCTATCGTAGTATTCCTCAGACCTATCTGAAGTGGGCTGTAGCCTGTGAAAGTTTATCCCTTTCTGAACAAGTTAGTCTTTAAAGTGCCACCCTGACCTGCCATCTGCTGAACTTCAGAATAACACGGCTGATTTATCTCTACACATGAATTCACGGAAGAGTTTGAAAACACACTGTATGTAAATTAAGTAGATTAGTTTTGGAAATTTCTAGAAGCCTGAAACCCCACAATGATATTTGCGAATTGCCTTTCAGTGTAAAAGTCCACTTCAAGGGTTAGATCTTCAAAAATACTCGCAGCTGCCTACCTTGGAATGAGGCTGATGGTAAAACTGCCGTAGGTTTCGGGAAGAGCAGAGTTGGTACCCTGAGTGCTGAGTGCTTTTGAAAAATCTTTATTTCCGTTGTCCTCACTGTTGCTACTCAGGTACAGTTTTTTTCACTGGAGGGGAGGCAGAGCAAGCATCCTTTGTTACCAACTTGCCCAAGTGTGAATAACATTTTAAAAACATGTTATTTACTTCCTTCTAGGATGTAATGTAAGTGTTGTGTTTTAGGATCCGTGGTAGATAAGGGCTGATAGAAATTATCAGTTGCAAGAGAATTCAGAAATCCTCTGTTCTTGCAATTGATGTTTTTGTGAAAGACCATACTAATGTAGTATTTAAGTCTGGAATGCAACTGATTATTATTTTTTTATTCCTTCCAGAGACGCATGGAATCACATTTAGAATTCAAACCAGGGTGAAAAGACTTCCAGATACAGACATACTGTTAAAGCTGTTGTTTCATTTACCAGTCAGTTACCCATCAACTCCACCAAATATCTCCGTTGACTCAGAACAGCTTACCAGGGCCCAATGTATGGATGTGAAAGAAAAATTGCTTGAACAAGCAAAGAGGCATCTTTTGGAGCCCATGGTACACGAGCTGGTTCTCTGGATACAACAGAATTTTAATCATGTCATAGGGCAATCGGAAACTTCAGTTTGCAATGAAAAAAGTATTTTGTCAACAGGTACAAGTACAGAGGATGGTATTTGGACTGTCCTTTTGCATTTAGACCACATGAGAGCTAAGGCAAAATATGTCAAAACCGTGGAAAAATGGACTTCAGATCTAAGACTGACTGGAAGACTGATGTTTATGGGCAGAGTGATACTGATTCTTCTGCAAGGAGACAGAAACAGCATTAAGGTGCAGAAATGTTGACTATTCCTTTTGATTTATTGTTGAGAACTGTGGGTCTGAATACCTTGTGCATGTGTTTTTCTAACATTAACAGTTTTGGAAGCAGATTGATCATCAGGGATATATGTATGACCTGCAATCTCCCTATCGTAGTAAACTTCAGTTTTCTTTCAGAGAAATTTAGCTCATGTTTCTTCATTGTGTTTCACTCTACAAGCTGCTCTAATCAAAGCACCCTTACCCCTCCCACCTCTGGAGCACATGTAAAAACACTGTAAGTGTCCAGGTACACCTTTGAATGTCCTGTTTGTGACTGAGTCCCTGCTTGCCACTTAGACCACCATGAGCTCACCCTGAATACTCTTGGAGTTTGATCTTCTCTTTTCTACATGTACAAAACTCCCAGGGTTTATTGCTTGCAGTGGCATGTTTGGGCCTTTTTAAAGTGGCTTTCCAGCAGGGCACTTAAGAATATGCTCTACTTTAAGCCTAGTAAATAGTACCATTGATTTTGATCAGACACTAAATATTTTGGATGAACACTTTTCAAGTTGTTTGCTGTGTTCTGAAATAGATTCTGTGGATCGGTTTAGATTTGGCATAGATCCTTAAATAAACCTCAAAGACATTAGATGACATTTAATATTCTGTTCTATTTTTGTTATTTAGGAATACTTGATTCTTCAGAAAACCTCTAAGGTAGATGTGGATTCAAGCGGAAAGAAATGCAAAGAGAAAATGGTTAGTGTACTCTGTGAAACAAAAGTACAGACACAGCACAAAAGGTATAATTTAGTACTGTTATGGATAGAAAAGCAACTGAATCGATAATTATATTCTGACAAATCTAGGCACATTCATGAGTTTCTCTTGTACAATGTAGGTATCAGGCATTTGAAGTCAAAGAATATTCAACATCGGATGAACTGCAAAAGGAATTTGAAGCTACGGGACTCAAGGAGCTTTTCTCTGAGTTTGTGACTGGTCTGTTAAAATAAGTGTCAAAGAAAACACTTTAACTTTTGACTAAAACAGCAGTTGAGTATATCAAGTGGATGTTGGGAGAAGATAAAATGAAGTTTCTGTTGGTGAACAACTCTAAAGCTGCTTTGCAAACCTGTGAGAAAAAAACATCTTGAAAGAAACAAAAGACAATTCACATGTTATGGAAAAGAGTTTTTGACTTTATGCACTGACAAATTTTGCCAGGAAATGTTGAGCTTAAACATCAATACTTATATGTCAACATGAAGGATGATGGCAAAAATCTCCATTCTTCTTTTCTGGGACTCAGAACTATTCTATCATCAGTTAAACTCTGTTTTAATAATATCTGCTGGCTTTTTTCTGCTTTTGATTGGATCCTCATGAGGTTGGTTATTCAACTTGGCCAGGTAAAAAAAATCCATTAGTTTGCTTTTAAATGGATTAAAAAAAATAACATGAATATACATATATAATAAATAAATCTGGTCTGTAAACACAAGGTAGAAATGTGTTTGTTTTTAACTGTTCCAAATACTGCCTACGTGTTGGCCCTCAAATCGTTTCTACACCTCTCTTCCTTTGTCTTTCTCCATTAAACATTTTATAAATTATTTAAATAGCAAACTTTAAGGTTCCATTTATAAAAATACCAGGATGGAAAAAATTGGGTGGAAGCTGGTTTGTAACTTCTTGTTGTTATGCTCTATTCTGGTGATAATAGGAGCTCAGTGTCAGGCAGGTGGCCGGCAATGAGCCTAGAAATCATTAAACTTTTTGTAAAATTCTGTTTTCAAATAGTTGTGTAGCTTTATAAGATTTGAAGTTCAGGGTCCATTAGTTTGCTAATCTGTTTAAACTTATGTGTAGATAGGGTCTGATCCTGAAAATGTAAGTACTGGCGCAGGCTCTGAAATTTATGTGGACATAAGGGTTCATACATGCTTATTTATTAGCAGAAGATGAATCCTGGCTTAGCTAAAATATTTGGAGATATGACTCTGGATGGTCACTGCAACAAGAAATCAGCACGCATTATTTCATGTCTTTTCAAACTTCATACCTGTTTGGACATCTTTTAATGATAGCTATAACTTTCAAAAGTTCAAGTCTGAATTTGGAACTAAAGAAGAAATTAATGTAGAGACCAAAACAAAATAATTACTTATTTCTTGGATAGCAAATATTGATTTTGATGGAACCTACTGAATGTTGGGCTATGTTCTTTTGTTACATGTGCTAGCTTTTATTGTTATGGTGGACGGAGGAAGTGGAAGTCAGAAGAATTTACTTAAGTAGCATGACTTCTCAGCAATTAATGAGCCAGAATTTTAACCACTTTTGTCTTATAAGTTAGTCTAGAAATTCAGGTTTACTTTCTAAATTAGACAAGAGCTAAACATTTTTTTAATAAACATATTGTTAAAAAATGGGAAACATTCTGGTCCTGATTCTTATTTAAAATGAGGCCTCTCTAGAACATCGGCAATATGAAGTCCCCTTTATATTGGCAAAGTAGCATGAAGGGACTGCTGTGTAAATAAAAATGAGGTCCTTTATCCTTTTAGAACATCACTGGATGGTAATTCCCTTTTCCAGTTTCCCCAACTTCAGCATTTTTTTCACCGCATGTAATGGCTTGGGCCAGCATTTCATAGTTTCATAGTTTCTAGGGTCAGAAGGGACCTGAGTAGATCATCTAGTCCGACCCCCTGCCATGGCAGGAAAGCATAATAATTTTTTTTTTCACAAGCCTATGTTTTACTTGTTTCTGTTTGATTCTTAACAATGACTTTTACAAACTCACGTGTAGTTTCAAATTGCTTTGTAATATTGATGCTTAGTTCTCACTTTCAGTGTGCTTTACCATCATTCTCTGTTTTACCTCTAATGTAGATAGGTAGAATTATTCAGCAGTATAGGTTTGGAAGGCTGGGATCTATCCAGTGCAGAATAATGAGAATTTGTTTTGTTTTAAGTCTGACACACATTTAAACAAGCATTCTATAAAGCCTCCTCATCAGCTGCTAAGTTTTCTCTTGCTTGATTTACAGATTCTGTTGAACCATCTTAAATTCTTATAATCTCTGTTCTGTAGGTGGGGGGGAAAGTGAGGTTTAAAGTGAATTTCCAAAGCCCTAGAAATAATCATTATTAGGGTGAACACAAAATATCCAGACTCCCAGTTCCATGCTCAGTGTTAGAGCACACCTCTGTTTAGAAATACTCCAACACAAGAACAGTTCTTAACTTTCATATATTTTTATATCAGATTAATAACAGGAAGTGGCTAGACTGTTCTGGAGTTCCTTGAGCTTTAATGAGTTTGATTTTCATCTCGTGGTCCATGTTGGAACAAATGGTAGATGTTGTTCTAATCCATACAGGCTTATTTAACAAGGCCATAGTTGAAACTCCTTTTAACAAGCCTTTATATGTAACACTTCCAATATTTTATGTTCAACAAAGTCTGGCTTAAACATGTTTTTCAAATAGTTTTTCCCCTTTTTTTGGAAATTATTTCCTAACAGAAAAAAAAGTCAGCTTTATCATGTGGTTAATGTATGCACACAATATGTTTCTGAATTGCTACCTGTGTGATATGGAATGGTACAATAAAACACAAATGGCCAAAAGTATTAAAATTGGGTATATTTTACGCTACAGTTTTCAGCATACAGAAGCTGGTCTGAGTTTAAAAGCATGTATTATATAAATAATAAATTGGTGGAAGACCTGGAATAGATATGATAATGAGAAAGTTTAAGTGAGCTTCTGTATGCTGGTGCTCTGTCCATGTTCATTAAAAGTTACTGTCTGTACAATGTGAGAAAAGTCAAGTGTTAGTCATTTTAATCGTCTTCAATACAGAGAGAAGCATTAGCAATAGCAGTTACCTGTCTGCAAATCCATATGCTGTAAAATGCACTTTACAAAAATCTTAGCTCCATAGGTTGGTCTGAAAACATGGTATGACAAAGTGAATAATCAGATGCTTCCAATATTATATCACACACAATTTGGAACAAAATAGTAAGATTAGCTCAGAGCAAGATCTAACTCCTATTAAAATCAATCCAATATTCTTTCTGGGAAATCAGTCAGCTCCTTTGACTAGCAGTGGACTACCATAAACTTGCATAGGATCAGAAAAGTAGCTGAAGTTCCTCAGTATGCAGGGTACGGCAATCATTCTTGCAAGGCTGGGTAGAGATTTCCCAGTATCTGATTGTCTTACTGTTGAGAGTTAATATAAATAGCTGCATAAAGAAAGCCATTTGCAGTGCCATTGATGACAAGCTGTATTATTTCTCCAAAAACCAGGAGCTCTGATGTATAGTCTGCTTGTATTTGCCATTTACTGACACTTTACCTTTAAATATAATTATTTGTACATAGAAAGATGGAAAGAACACTCCAGTAATGAAGCCAGTAAAAAAAAAGAAGCTCAAGACAAATGGAACACAGGCAAGCTGGAATTCCTTTCTGGTACCTGCTTTATCCTTTTGCCAAAAATGGTTGATTAAATGTTTCAAGAAGCTTGATTATCTGTCAGTTCCAGGAGTCGTAAAATGCATTTTATTCAAGGGCCTTCCATCATCCGTTTAATTTGTTACTCACTATACTTAAATTTGGCCAAATCAACAAATCCATTCAGTATAAGAAATGACTACAGTTGTTTCTGCTTACTTTGACAGGCTTTCAAAGAATTACAAATCTGATCAGTATGGCTTTGTTCAGACAGCTAAGAACATAAAAGTAGATGTCAGCATGATTCTATCAAAGCAAATGCGTTTGCCTACCTATCAATCAGTCACTTAGTAAGAGGACATCTTGTATTCAGACAAGTAAACAGTATTTGCAAAGGTTGTTCTTTTATGAGAAAGCTGGCACTATCTATTATTAACTCATGACTTGTTTGTATATAGGGTATGTTGGTTTATGAAGAGATAGGCAATCCTTTGGACCTAAGGGCCAAAAAGATTGAGTAGCAAATTCTAACATGTCACTTACCATTCATCTTCAAAGAAAAATAGGGAGAAACAGGAATGGAAAGAAGAAGAGAATTCAGCAAGAATTGGGAGGCACAAAAGGAACACCAGGAAATACTAAAACACATTTCTTATCTGCATGAAGAAAAAATCAAACTATAAAAATTGCATGTCTGTGCTATAGGATTTTATCTGTCTCGTTTCCTGTTCCTTAATTCTCTCCCCAATTTGTTCCTCATTTTTCCTCCTTAAGGTTAGTTCCTGCTTCTAATAGTTTTAGGCCTTATTCCTTTTCATCTGTATGTGTTTGCCGTCTTTTTTTGTGTGTATTTGCTTGGTTAGCATAAAACCTGAGGGGAGTGCAAGAAGTAGGAAGCTATTTTTTTACCCATTGATCTACAAGCCAACTTGGATCAGGTTCAAAACAGTTTTGTAGTTGGGTCAGTTCTAATTATGGTAGGAACACATTTATGTAATTTATTTGCATTAATCTAATTATGATATTGCATCATTGGTACCTTGTACATGTAACACAGTTCTCAGATTAGTCTCAGTGTCTTCTGCTATAGGATGAAGCCATTGTGATACTGTATGATTATGTTAGTGAGCATCAAACCACACATTATTCTCATGCAATTTGACCAACTGTACAATGTCAAAACTCCTGAAAATTGTGGGAGTGCAAAATAAGGTACTGAATAAAACATTGCATATAAAAGAAGCCAGGTTAACAGATTGAATTTAACAGTCAGCCTTATACAATACCTATAAAACCAAAGCTGTTAGAAGAGAGTTTAGCTATTTAATATGTCTAGTTAAATGAGGTAACTGAGACTCGGTTGGTTTCTTTCCCCCCTCCTTTTTGAACTGCCTCCACCATATGGCGTTACGAAACTTAAATCCAGTGAAGAAAGGTAGATTAGAAAGAAAAATGAATTAACTTAGATGGCCAGGATTGGCTGACCTCAGGACCAGGAATATAAGGAAAGACCTAACTTTGCAAGTAGCTTTTGGTTTCTTGATGTGGACAATGCAAATCAATCATGAATCCTTGCAATCAATTCTTGTCACCCTTTATCTCCAAGTTCTGTAGGTAAGTGGTTCTAAGCATGCCGGGTGCGTCTATATGTGCATTTTAATGTGTAGTAGACTTTTGCTGCACATGATAATGTCATATACAAACTATGCCATGATGCTAATGTGCAGTAAAATAGTCTACTGTGTGTTAAGCATCACTAAAAAAGTGTGCACTATCATGAATTAGTGCAGCCTAACGTGCATTCGTTTAGTACCTCACATTGGAGGTACTAAAGTTAATGCACATTAGAAAAGGCGAATTAATATACATGTAGATATGCCCACAGTGTGGCAGGAACAAGCTATTCAACTGTTCCTGATCCTGCTGTAATTTACAATGGCATTCAAAACCAATGTAAATTGCACCGGTTTATGTGCTTGTCCATGCCCTTTGTAATAGCTTTCCTGATGCAGACTGATTTCATAAAGGCTCATTTAGCCTCTAAAATTGTCAGTTGCCTCCAAACATCCACCAGTCTAAGAAATGAATGGCCAGTGAGCTTTGTGTTGTATGGCATTATAGAAAGCAATTTCTAGATTTACTGAACTAGGGTTTTTCTAGGGAGAAAGGTTAACTACACAGCTGGAGCCTTGAGCTGCCCACCTCCATTTTGGTGCCCCAGGACACAAACCGTATCAGGTAAAAGTCTGCTGCCCAGGATGCAAATTCCACTAGCTATGCCCCTGTAAGGGCAGGTGAACTTGGGAAGTTCTATGTTATGGTTGGGGATCCATGCATGACTAAGCTGAGAGCACTTCGCTGACTTCGCTAGCTATTTCAGACAGGTTTGCAAGCAATGCAAGATACATGTGTTCATTCTGTGTTGCTTTTAGCCTGTGTGGTTGTATGACAAATTGGATCGAACATGGCTGGGTAGGAGCAAACAGCCTAAAGTTTGAAGTTCAATTAAATGTTAGATGCCAGTGTGCCTACAACTGGAGCATAAATTATAAGAGCAAAAGAACATCTTGTTGCTATAGCATCCAGCAAAATCAGAATGGTATTGAACAGCCAAAGATATAAAAAAGGATGTAATCAAATCTGGGTTCTCAGACAGCCAGTAGAAGAATTCTGGTGCTAGGGGAACAGGAACAGCCCAGAATCAGGAACTCTGAAGAACACTGAATAACAAACCTGGCCTGAAGGAACCGCAAGAGGGGTGGGGTTCAGATAACTATGGGCACACTGTGGACATGTCAACACAATACATTTACTGCATGGTTGCCTAATTAATTAAACTCTAAACTGCAGAGTTTTTTTGTGCACAGCAGCATGTGTGTAGATGCTGACCAGCTGGCTGGGACACATGGGTTCTTTAGTGCTGGGGCTGCCTAATGGTTAGCCCTACACTGAAGCACCCTTGTGCCCTAGCCAGCCTCTTGCAGCATATTTAGCCTGGTTGGAGCAGCCCTGGGTTGGCAGGCTGACCCCTGGGACTCTTTGCCAGCTGGGGCTGCCACCATCTGGCTCAGTGTGCTGTGCTCTAGATGCATGTGCACACATGTGCCCGGGAGCTTTCTGGGATCAATAACCTGTGGAGCAGTTTATCCTGCAGCAAAGAGCTGTCTTGTCAGAGAGACAGTGGCATAGTCGGGGGGGTTAGGGAGAGGGAGGTCATGGTTTCTGGGCTTGGCAATCGGCCATGAGGGGCCCCCCCTACTCAGTGATTAGCTGCCTAGGGGACCCCCTCATACTTGTTAATTGGGCACGGACTGGGGGGTGTGTGCAAACGTAAGCATTGGCCCCCAGGTGCTGGAGATCCACACTGCACTACTGCAGAGAGAGAAAAAAGTTCTTTGCCTACAAAATAAGACAGTTCTTCATATTGAATTAAGAAATTCTTTGGACTTCAAGAATAAAATCTCTTAATACTTTATGTCTGTAACAGTTATATATTTGGGGACTTCAATTTTACGTTATTTTATGCAGTTTATTGCTGCCCCTTAATGGCATATGTAGACATGCCATCTATGTAAGAGTCAGGCTTTATCCTGCTGTTTATGTTGTTTGTCTGGCAGGGTTTTGTGACTACTAAAACAAGACAGCGGGTGTCTATACACGTGCTCTGGTAGTGTGTCAGGGCTGCTGTATCAGTGTTCCCATGCTGAAAAATGGCAGTGGGGTTGCTTTAACTAAAGCTTGTCAAATAAACTTTAGTTAAAGCACCTTGCCACCATTTTTCAGTGTGGGGACGCTGGTATATGTGATGCTGGAGTCTGCTGGAGCACAGTAATTACCACGCTCCCACAGACTTGATTAATTGAGCCTGTTCTGATGCACTGTAATTACTGCACGTTGGAGCAGCCTTGCTGCTTGTGTATAGGCGCCCAGTGAGGGCAGTTAGAAGGATCACAAAATAAAGGATGACATCCAATTCCTTCGCATTACAGAAACCCAGCCTTCATTAGGTCTCCCTATAGGTACATTTCTATACTGGCTAAAGTCTGAGTAAAAAAAAGCTTCTCTACCATTGTGGGTTGGAGAAAAGAGAAGGAAAGTAATCTTGGCTACCCACAAAATGGATTGTGATCAGTGTCCTAAGTCATTCATCTCAACCAGCACTGAATTCAGTGTGTATATTTGATTAATCGTTTATCATCATGTGCATGCAAAGAAACATTTGTACCTGGTCTGTATGCTTATTGTATGGGAAAGGAAACCACCACTCAAGAATAACATGCCTAGCATTAGAATACCAGTAAATAATCCAGTAACCTATAATGGGAAAATGCTGTGAGAAGCCAGAACACAACCCCTTTTACAAACATTCTGGCACCCCCTCCTCTCCATTTAGTATAACGAGACTGACAAAGTAAGAACAGTTTCCTAATGCCTGTTTGTGACTCCCTAATTGAGAAGACTTGATTTAGTTAATTTAAAACAAAAAAAGCTAAATGCAATTTCAGGTACTGCATCTCCTGAACCCCCAGCCAACTGACGTGTCTTTTCAACCATATTTTCCTGATTTAAAATATTTTTCTCTCCCCTTGTTCTCTTGTGAAAAGCCCACAAAAACCCCACAGTGGTTACAACTGATAATGCACAAAATACGGTCAAATGTATATAGCAAATAAAGGGAGGAATGGAGAAAATATTTCAGTTATAGTAATTTGAAGTATGACTTTTAACACTAATTGTTAAAAATCAAACAGTGATTTTTAAGGTCACAATGTCTTTTTATTTGATCTATTCTGGAAAAATATAATATAATAATGTTCTCGTTCTTTGCAACAGGGTGTTAAAGGATTGTGCCTCATTTCTACAAGAATTTAAAACTGAAATTTCCTTTACCAAATACTGAAAGTGTTTGAATCAACTTTCATGTATTTTATGGTATTATTAGGCCTTTTCATGCTTAACACATATACCAAAGCTGCCACTTTATAGCTTTCTATTTTTTTTAAATTTTATGTGTATATTTAATTTTCTGTTATCTTATGCAGGAATTATGTATTGTAGTTTAATTATGGAGGCAAATGAAACTTGAAATGTAAATATGCTAATATGCATTTTGCAGTTATTGTTTTGAGCTATGCTGATATGAGGGCTTTTGTATCAATATTAGTTTGTGTCGTCTAACCTCACTCGCATTTTTATCCTGCAGCAAAGAGCTGTCTTGTCTGCGAAAGAAAAAAATTCTTTGCCTACAAAATAAGACAGTTCTGCATATTAAATTAAGAAATTCTTTGGACTTTAAGAATAAAATCCCTTAATACTTTGTCTGGAACAGTTATGTATTCAGGGACTTCAATTTTATGCTAATAAGGCAACAAGTGTTATATTTAACTTTAGTTTGTTATTTCCTGCACATAATTTAATGCAAATAATCAGTTCATATACTGCTTTAAAGCACTTCTGATATTGGGAATGTGGTCAAGATTTTATTGGTACTTCTATTATAAACCATGAATAAAAACAATTTGTAGCTTGAATGCAAAAATTAACTTCAGGATGAAATATGACCCAAAAGGCCTCAGAAACGTGGTGGCAGTACTTTGTGTTTAATACTGTTTCTTTTTACATTTGAGTTTGGGGGGAAACCAAAGTACTGATGTGTACGGGACAGTCAACTGGCCAGAACTTCCTTGACTGAGTTGAATAGGTTCACGCACAAATTCAGTAGACCTGATGACAGGAAAGGGCAGTGAAAGGAGGTGAAAAGTGATAAGAAAAGCCCTGTTCTATCTCTGGACTTCAGTAATGTTGACGTTTTGGTATCCTAAATGCCTAAAGGCAAGACAGGTACATCTAAATGGCCTGACAGCCCTGCTGGAGCCCCTGCTCTTGAAGTCTTGAACCCCTAAACCAAGATGTCCCCAGTGGGCCGTCTCCAGCCGCTCCTGGAAGTTCTGCTCTCCTTGCAGTTGGCTCCACCCCTTCCGGACCTGTTCGTTGCCAGGGTAGTTCTTCCTCCAGTGCTGCCAACCCTGCTCTTTCCTGCCATGACTTGGTGTTCCCTAGTGGGTGGGGCTAGTTCCTGGGGTCCCTCAGTGGCCTGGGCCTGGCCTGCCGGTTGCTCACGGGGCTCCGCCACCCCTACACCCCAGCCTCATGCCACCTGTGGTGCTCCACCTCCTCGTGCCCCCAGGGTTGTTTCCGCAGGCTTCTAACGCAGTTCCAGTTCTCGGGACGCAAATACCAGTAGGGTACGACTACCCTGAGGTCGTACGCCTTCACCCTAGCCTATATGGGAGCCTAAGCCATCACCTCTCTAGGCACCTCACCACAAGCCCTCCACCTCTGTGCTTCGTGCCCCACTCAGGGACGTTAGCGTCCCTCCTATTCCTAGCCGACCCTCCACCTGTTCCTTGACTGACGATCCCTATGAGCAGGGAGGGTGTTCCCCTCAGTCGGTCGCTAATTGCCCCGCTTGGGCCCTTCTATCGAAGTCCGAAGATCCCGGCGACGACCCCGCCCTGATCACCCACCAGCCGGGTTGTCCTCAGTTCTTCGCCCCCTCTTCAGCGTAGTCCACGCCCACTGTCTCAGAACTCACTTCAGGGTCCTCCGATTCTCCCTGGGTTGCCCCAGTCTTTCCTTGCTTACCTGGTCCATCACTCCTCAGTTCACCCGCTGGTGTCCCAGTTACCGTGCCTCTCTCCTCGGCCACCGATCCCTCCAGCACGCTGGGTTTCTGTAGACTTGCCTGCGGAGCCCACTCTGTCACTGGGGCTGACTGCAGCCTGGCCTCTGGGCTATCTGCTCCTCCCAGAGTGGTGGCCACTATTTTTAAATCCACTGGCCGGCGTCTGACACCGATGTCAGTGGCTGGCCGCAGCTGTACAAAGAGGCAGCTAACGAGCTGTGCAGGTTTCCCCTCTGGCTCCACGTCTCTCCTGTCCTGGGCTGCAGGTAAGCATTCCTCGTTAGCCTGGCCCCCAGGGACACAAGAGTTTAGGTATTCTTGGGGACTGAACCACGCAGTGAGCACAAGACTGGTGCACTGATATTGATCTATGGAAAGACTAATATCCCTATCTTGCAAAATGACACTGAAGATATTCCACTCCTTGCAGTTGATGTTAACTTGAGATTTGAAGTGATACTTTTTATCTTGTGTCACAGATGCAACTAAATTCAACTCACATTAGTTAGTATATCCAATTCACGAAGTACACCAAGATTCACTTCACATCATACTTTCAAGACTTATGTTACTGAAACTGATATTGACGGCTCACTCTATTAGAAAGAATCAGGCCATAATACTATACCAATATCTGATATACTCTTGCAGGCTGTGTCCACATGAGCATGGACATTTGGTTCCACAGGGACAACTAGTGGGGGCACACCTTGTGCCCCCACTAGTTGTCCCCAGGGAATGCCTGTGCCATGCACTGTCTGGCATGGCCCTAGCAGTCTTACCTGGGGTCCTGGGGGCCTCCCAGGGCTGTAGCAGCAGTGGTCCTGCCACTCGGAGCCTGGCCAGCAGCTGGAGCTTGATTGGCTGATCAGGCTCTGGTTTTGAGTGGCACACGCTGCCCCCATGTGCATTGCTCTGCTTTTTTTTCCCACGTTTTTTGACCCTTGGATATCCAGGGGTCAACCCCTTTCCCCCGTGCTACTCCCTTGCAGCATAGAGAATAGATGGATGTGCAGTATGTGCCACTGCAGTCGTGTCTGCGGTGCCACATACTGCATGGCCGTGCTTGTCTGGATGCAGTTACAGTGTGTCATGTAGCAGGATTGCTTTTTGTCTGAATGTTAATTTCCTTGTGGCTTGTGAATCCAGAATGGTAGTTTGCTAAATGTCAAACACATTGTACAGAGTTAAAAAACAATTAAAGCAATTGAAAAGCAGTTGTAAAATTTGAACCAATGGATCTGGAAAATGTAGACATAGAACAAAACTGAAGGAGAAAGGAACGAGCTCCTAGGGTACATTCTATTGCAACGCTTTGTTTTCACATGAGCAGCACAGAAAATCTGAGACTGGATGGGAGTCTGTAGTTCCCCATATCCAGCAAAGACAGAGGATGTGTGTCTACATGAAGTGTTTACTGTGCATTAGACTAGCTGTGCACTAAATGTTGCATGTCTACAAGTGTGCCTTTATTAGGCTAACATAAAACTAATTTATACCACATCAGGATAGTACTTGTAAATACAAGTACTATTGTGCTACAGAGTTTTTTTACTTCACAGCACTGCACATGTAGATGCTGTCCCAGCTGGCTGGGACAAGAGGGTGCTTCAGTGGGGAGGGCTGCCTGGTAGCTAGCCCCGGAATGAAGCATGCTAATGCCCCAACCAGCCCTTCTGCAGCACACTGAGCTGTGGGGAGCAGCCCCGGGTGGACAGGGCCTCCTGCCAGCCAGCGTTGCTCTGACCCGACTCAACATGCTGCAGCCCCGGGTGCATGTGCCAACGGTACTCCTAAAACAGTAAGCTTTGGAGCTTATTGTTGCTTTGCATTAATATGCACATGTAGAGGTGCCCAGGTGGTATTATTTTAGTCTAGCACAAGATTGATACTAGGGGAAAACTGACTCATTAAAAAATCATGTCACCAGCTTCCAGTGGCAAAAATAGGATTTTTTTTATGGGTGCTTGAGGAAGGCATGATTGAACCTTCAACTAGACTTGGGCCTTAACCAGTAGTGGTTAAGAAAAAAAGATGGAATCACCAGATTCTGTGTGGCTTATAAAAATGAAATAAATTATGTTTAAAGGATTATTATCCATTAGCACTAACATGATGCACTGGATGTTTTTTCTGATTTTTCACACTTCATCTTAAAAGTGGGTATTGTCAATTGGAAGTGGAGTCAAACAATGGGAAACATTGCTTTAACAGCGAGACAAGGCCTATGGCAATTTGAAGTAGAGGGCTTTAGACTTGTGGAATGGACCTACCACATTTGAGAGGCTAATGGAAAGGGTATGGCATGGCATACCTTTCTTGGCCTGTTTGTTATATTTTGATATCCAAGTGCATTCTAGGATCTTTGAACAATAACTGGTATGTTGACAAATGATCCATAATAAGCTTAAGGCTGCCAATCTAAAACTGAATCCAATGTGGTATATAGTATTCCCAAAAAAAGGTAATATACCTTGGGCACAGAGTCAATGTGTGCCCCTGACAGATGTGCAGAGTTTTTAGGACTTCTTGTGACACACAAAGCTTTATGGATTTGTGAAACCTTTTGTATAGATGAGCTGAGAAAACAAACCACATCAATTTTTTAGAATGTGATGTAGCAGTATAATAGCGCTTGTGACTGTTCCTAATTTAGCTTGCTTAAGTTTCAGATCCCTTTTCCTGTTAACACTAGTGTTATTACTGTTCGGGGCAGTAGTGATATGGGAACACACAGGACTTGAGAGGATGATGGCTAATTACAGTAAAAATCTAACTTCTACAGAACAAAATGATTGCGCTACTGGGAAGGAACTAGTGACAGCATTATGGTAGTGCAAGCATCATATATAGATTTAACCATATTTGTATGAGAGGAAGCCTGTGGACAGGACATACCAAGGTATCCTTGCAGTGACTTTTTAGATTCTGAAGGGCAAGTTGCCATGTGCTTGGAAAAACTGCAGCGCTGTGATTTCAGTCATCCACAGGCCTGATCGTAACTCATATCTTGTCTAGAAGTTCTTGTTAACTGCAAATTATGAGATAAAGAGAAGATCTGTGATTTAGCTGCTTAAAGTTTTGAGGGGGCTTAGGAAGAAATGGTTGCATTTTCTCTTCCCATAATTTGTGTAAATAAATACACATGTTCCTCTTTCATCTACTGAATCAGTAGATGCAGGGAGAGGAAGGGAGGGGAGTTGCAGTAATGGAATTTGGGGCTGTTAAAAGTCTCTTAAGAAGGGAATCCTATTATGAGAACACAGCTCTATTTATTTAACCATTAAACAACTATTTTATCGTAGCTGAAAATCTGGCTAATAAAATCCACATAAAGGCAAATTATTTAATCCAGTACTGTCCACATCTTTTCAGGTAATCTCTGTTCCATCCTCAACCCAGTGTAAACAGATATATATTCCCCCACGCTATCTCTCGCTTTACACACACAAAGTGAGTTAGAATTTGTCCCACTTGAACCCCTCCATTGTCAATACTCTCTGGAGGAGTAATTTAGCCTCTAAAAAGATAATCATCCAGCTTAGGGATAGCAGAATTAAATTTACCAGGGAGCGAGAGAACTGCTGAAATAGCGTGTTTTCCTTGTCCATCCTGTCCTTTCTCAGGAGAGAAAAGGATAAATGAAAAGGAAAAAAATCCTTGCTGCTTATGTTTTTTCTGATATAAGGAACATTTCAGTGAGTCCCTTGTCTCAGGTTTAAGACCCTAGGGTTAAACTGATGGAAGTTAAGATTATTGGAAGGTTGATTTTTTTTGCCTCAAAAGTCTGATTTTGACTTTTGGTTTGGTAGGTCTATCTATTCAGCTTAAAAAATGAGTGCTGAAAAGAGGCCTGAGATCTGCACATGCTCAGATTCCTGCAGAGACCCAGGGAGGTGAAAGCACATTTGAAAAGGTCTATTTTAAATGTGTGAGGAATGAGTAATTGCTGGAAAGTGCAGATTACTAGAAGAACAAGCATTTTATATGCTGTGTTACAGACAGATCCAGCACTTGTGGAAGACATCTGTGGCAACAGTCTTTCAGTGGGTGACATTTATGTACATGATAAAAAGACAGGACCTCTTAATGTAAAATTTACAGTCAGTTTTCTAATGTCATAAGGCTTGTTAGGTTTTTTAAAAAAAATAACTTTCATTTAATAAATGTAACTCCCTGTGTTTAGGATCTCAGTATGCAAAAGGATAAAGCCACTGGTTTAAGATAAAATTGAACATTAGATTTGGGATTTCTGTTGGGAGGCAAAGCAGGAAACTGCCTGGCCAGGAAATCTGGCTCTAGATAGCACTGCTCAAAGGTCTTTGCCTAAACCTCCCCTGATTCAGAGCTTAGGCCTGGACAGGAGCTACTATCTGCAGCAAGGCTGAAAGTAAGCGGGGATGGATGGAGCTCACCATGGTCATGCAATAGGAGACATGGCTGGGCGAAAATTTTCTTTCACCCTTAAAGTAGGAAGAGGGGAAAAGAGAGGGACAGTAAGAGCAGAAGCAGAAGGGAAACATGATGGCTACCTGCATTAAAGTGAATTAAGCAGAAGAATAAGAGGAATAAACACAAAGACAGAAAAGCAGGTGGAAATCTGGAGAGGAAGGTGAAGAGAAGTATTGACGACAGGGATGCGAGGGAAAGAGGCTGCCTGACAGAGCAGAAAGCATATGAGGACAGAGCAGCTGGAAAGCAGGGACTGCAATCCACCTTGTGGTGGACGTGGGGACCGCTGGCCAGGATCAACTTGCAGAAGCACAACCTCAGGCTGCCAAGCGCCCCTTCTGGCAGGGCAGCTGTGCCCTGCCACCTGCCCACAGCATGCCAAGCAGCTTCCACGTTTCCACTTGGGGCCACCAAATGCTGCTGTGGAACTTGGGCCGTGTGTATCCAATACGAGAGGTGTGTGTGCACAACACTTTAAAGCAAGCTAAATGCTTTTGTACTGCTTTAATGGTGTCAGTGTTTGCATGCCTGGGCGGCATATGGCGCATTCATTACAGTCGCTGTAGGAAATTTGGTGGCATAACACGCCTTAAATGACTTGAGGAGGAGTTTTAGTTTGCTACCCCTACATCCATGGAACGAAGCACCGAGCTGCATGCAGCTTCACAGCTTTGGAGGAAGCCCTGAAGGCAGCAGCCCGGGAAACCAGGCTCCACCCAAGAAAAGCAGTGAGCCTGATTCCCCCCCTGGAGCCTGCCTGCCTGCCTGAGCTGTGCAGGGCCCGGTGCTTGCCTCTGCGGCTGCAGTCCCCCCTGGGCCCGCTCAAGCCAGGTGCCTGCTGGTAGGTGCCACCTGGGAGGGGCCTGCCACTGCCATGGAGGGAAGCACCAGCCCCCTCCCCCCAGCCCAGGGACCACTCTGCCTGCTGCCAGCTCACCCTCCCCTCCCTGCTGGAGAGGCAGGTAAGTCAGCAGGGTGTGTGCATGACCCGGGGGTTTAATCAGCCCTAAATTGAAGCGGTGTTTTTTAAAACCCACCACTTCAATTTAGGGCCCCTATTTCATCTACGTATGCCCTTGGTGTCCAGCCTGTCCATTTATCACCCCATGGCTGCACCTCCTGCTGGGTCTCAGTGAGGGGCAGGGAGGTGGTGGTGGCAGGTGATGGATAGATTGGCAGAGTGGAAGGTGAGGAAAGCCAGCATTAGTCCCAGAGGACCTATACTGCACCCACACTCCCATAGCACCTCAGTACCACTCACCACAGTGCCCACTTACCTCAGTGCACACCTGACAGGTGTCCCCATGACAGCACCCAGCTACCCCCTAGGAAGCACCCAGTGTGCCTGTAACATTATGAACACCTGATGCCTCATTGCAACTTGTGCTTCAACCGCAGACTCATCTCCCAG
Organism: Crocodylus siamensis; assembly: GCF_052110815.1. Taxonomy (NCBI): domain Eukaryota; kingdom Metazoa; phylum Chordata; order Crocodylia; family Crocodylidae; genus Crocodylus; species Crocodylus siamensis. Next base: position 34,153,677 of record NC_143399.1, read on the forward strand.
CTACTCCCATGCTCCACACACATCAGCATGAGTCCCTTTGTCCTCACTCCCTCTTGTGTGTCCCTGGGTCCCAGGGCCTTGCCCAGGTCTCTTTACAGTCTCCCAGCTTCCATGAGCCCTAGTTTAGCCGCAGCATTGCTTGCTGACTAGGCAGAGGGCTTTCATTTATCAAGAGTTACTAGGCAAAAAATAGTTACTGACAAATTAAATGAGGACTTTCCATTCTCTGCGAGTGCTCTGGCAATGTGTGCGTGTGGTATTCTGCAACCTAAGTGCATCCAGATTTGCGGTTTGGGGAATTGTTAAGTAAATTTTTGTAGGTTGCCATATCCAGTCTGCCTCAAAGACGGCACGATTCTTCAGTCCCATGCAACCTTTCAAAAGAATGAAAATGGCAATAATTGTAACTAGGGTTGGCTGATCTGAATGAAATTTAATAAAGGCAGCTCACTCTACTAGTGTTTCTGACAGGTGATAAATGTCTTGAAGCCCTGAAATTCAGCCTCTGTCTCATTTCCTTATTTGCAAAGATAAATGTAGTGTTGACAGCACATTATTAATGTAGTATGTTCCCATCCTCAGGAGCCAATCTTGAACCCCCTCCCACCCCGCAGGATCAGAGAAGGTTTTGCATTGTGGAACATGTCTGTTTAGGCATCTCTGCTGCCAGCTGGGGAAAGTCTGTGGGTGGTTTGTGTTGGGTATGAGGGGAGGGAGAATAACTGATTTCTGAGTATATGATCAAAGCCCTTCAGTCTCACCCATCCAGTACCCTTGGGTGTTGCAGTGGGAAAGGGAAGCTGTGGGAAGAGGTCTTCCCAAAGTGCATTCTTTTTATTCAGTATATTGACTCCAGGATTTAGTCCAGAGTGACTGAGATGCATTTTTCTGAAAGCAGATCCATTTTTATATTTTCATTTGGGATTAATAGTCTGTAATGCTTATCATAACATTTGAATGTTTCTTTTTGGAAACTACTGCTTCCTATTGTTTATTTATGAATTAAATCACATTTAATATGTTACGGTTTACGTAGGCTTTGTTTCTGCAAAGACATATGCATGCACCTACTGTTCATGTGTGAGTAGCTTTGTTGAGTTCAGCAGCACTACTCACATATTTCAAACTAAACGTGCGGGATTAGGATTAGTTTGAATTGCTTCAGATGGCATTCTAGGCTTACTGACTATATATAACTGAAATGTTATGGTTAGCAATGTTTTTGTTTGGTGCCTAATGTATTTTTTAACATTCGTAAAAAATGTATTTATTGTACAATTATGCATAAACCTAAAGTTCCTTTTGAGGCTACTAAATAGTATTTTAATTAGGCCGGCAAAATTGCTTTTGGCATACCTCTAAAGTCTTTATTATCTATTTCTATTAACAAAATAGTAATCAACATTAAATACTAAAATGTAACCAAAGTAGGTAATATTTTTATTAACTGGAGATAGGTAATGAACATGCCCTATACAAAGATTTGGATTAAATCTTCTGAGATGATGATGATAGTGTTTTAATTAAGATAATCCTTATTTGCATCAAACAAACACTATAGCTACTTAGAAATTTAAGACCTTAGTGATGCATTATTAGTGCATTACCTCAACGAATCTAATAGAGATTTAATACTTGTATTTGAAGTAGCAATCTTTCATACATTAAGAGCATTTGCATAGTAAATTTTAAATATGTTGTTCTTTGCAGTTTTATACAATGAAAGAAGACATTAAACATTAAGGTTTCATAATTTTTATAGTGCTAGGGATGTATGCTTTGTTGTTAAACTAATCCTCATTTTCATCCACACATAAGATAGAAGGGTCCAGCCTTTACAACAGTGTAATATATGTATATTCACTCAGTTTCTTTGCTAAACCTCTCCCCGCTGGTTTACATATGTAAGGATATCTTAGTAGTCAAAACGAAATTTTTCAGACCATTCCACTGGATTTTATAGCAAGGTTTTAAAATAATGTTTCACATAATCAACAGAAAAGATATATATTTTATTAAATTATAAATCATAAATTATTCTGAGCTCTGCATTAGGAACACAGAAAAGATCAGCCTAAATGTTTTGAAATTGTGATCTAGGCAGAAGTTGCAGTATTTGGTAAAGAATGCTGTAATTTATTGATATAGAGGACTATATAAAAAGGCAACAAATAGCTGATTTTAATAAAATAACTAAACATTTAATTTGTGTAATACCTTTAAAACAACTGTCGACATTTTGATAAAGCAAATGCAGAATATATTTTAAAGTTAGTCTTTACTGTGGTTTCTGAATCTTATTACTTAATTTTTAAGTTATGCATATTTTCTAATTAGCAAAAGGAATAAATACCATAACGGAGAAGAATTGTCTCATTGAGGATTGTTTCCTCTTGCACATTGCAGTACTAATAGACTGTTACTCCAGTATTTTGGGGGGCTTTAGTAAGAGCTGTTGTGAGAATCTTAGAGTAGTGAGGAAGGCTAATGTGTACACTATGCAGAGGCCTGAAGGTTGCTTTTACTTGTGTTGGCTGGTCACAATCTCAAAAGGTTTTTATGTAAGCTGAGATGGTTGATTCATATGGATATACTAGTCATGCTTGCTACAAGGAGGAAGAAACAACTACTCAGCTGGCTCTATTTCATTAAAGGAACCCAGCTCCCCTGTCTCTGTTAAACAGGCAAGATTCTTTGGGTAGATGCGATATCTTTTATTAGAACACCTGAGTAGTTGGAAAAAAGTTCTTAGCAAACTTTTGGGCGCAGTCACCCATTGTCAGGCATAGGGGTCTCTGCTGGTCTGAGACTCCAAGAGTGACTGCACCCAAAAGCTTGCTAAGAACTTTTTTTCCAACTACTTAGTTGGTCTAATAAAAGATACCACATCTGACCAAAGAACCTTGCCTGCCTATGTCCTTAGACCAACATGGCTACAACCAAAAACCCTCTTAATGCAGGCATATGGCAGAAAACTGGTATAAAGCAGGTTGGAACTAGGTTCTTGTATCTTTGTGCTTTTTAAAATCCTTTTATTGATGCTGTTTTTTCTGCTTCCCTTAGGGCACTGGCTGTTTTCACTCTAAGGAAAAGTATCCTGATATTCAACCTTTATTTTTTCTTTGCATAATTTAACCCCATTGCTCCTCTAGGGATCATCCTAAAGAAGCACTCTTTCTCTCTCTTTGGGATGTACAGCCATCAAACATAGCAGCTTTTCTCCTTACAAACAGAAGCCTACCAACAAGCAAATTACAGAGTGTTGTTCTCACTTTGAGCTTTCTTCCCAGCATAACAACCCTGACAATAAAGCAATGTGATACCATAAATGGACCTAGGAGAATAATCCTATCAATAGTTTTGTTTTATCTGTACTCAAGCTATTTAAAAATGTTACTAATGTCACTGTGACTGAACAAGTTACAGGGTGTTGCTAATATCTCAGATCATTGGCAATGCGTAGAGGGTGCATGCAGGTGCATGTGCACCCCCTGAGATTAACGGTACACCTCCTGCAAAAAGTGCCACTGACACTGCCAGCAGCACCTGCAGGTGGTCACCACTAACCCCCTGCCCACCTTTGCTGCCGACACTGCTGGCGTCGTCTGCGGGTGTTTCCTGATTGCCACTGGCCACCATCGACACAGCTGGCAGCATCTCTAGCTGGTTGCTGACTGCTGGTTGGTGTTCACCACCCCCTCATGCCCCCCACAGAGGACACCATCGTGGCTACCTGCGGGAGCTCCCCATTCACTGCCACCACCTGTAGGCCACTGCCAGGCCTCACCAATTTCCGAGGGGACTCAGTGTTCATGTCTCAGATGATGGATATTGTAGTGGTCACAGACAAATTTCTCTTTAGGGATGGACTTAAATTGTGACAGATTTTACAATCCTAATTCAGTCAGTATAAGAAACTTGACATACGATCCCGTATTTTATTGAAGGCATAAAGAAGTGCTATACAGAAGAGAGCTATGCATCTGTCACAGGCTAGCTGGGCACTGTGAGTGTATCAATTCTATCGCAAGCCAACTGGGCTGTTTGGTTCAGTTTCGGATCGAGGGGACAAAGTTGGGAGTGAAGTAAAGGCAAATTTATTAGAGCTTACACACACAAAACAGTTAACAGAAAGATAAATGTGATAAGCAGATAACGCAGTTTTAAAGAGCTAATAGTAAATAATAACATAATAACAACAGATAGACGACCAATTCTGTCCCAGGTCAACTGGGCACTGCAAGGGTATCAGCCATTGGGCTGTTCAAAACAACAGATAGACAGACATGGGTTGGCAACTTACCAATAGTCCCTCAATGCCTAGGTACGTGTCAAGTGATTCCAGCGAAGTCAGGCGTCCCCAATCAACGCCGTCAGAGGGATTACTGGGGAAGGTCTCTTGATCAGGATCCGATACTCAATCACACGAGGAGTCCAGGGTCTGGGCATGGAACAGAAATGACCATTCTGTTCCCTTCTTCCTGCTGGTCACCTGATGCACACGCTTTTTATACCTAGTCTTATGCTAATCTGTTGGCTTTAGAGCCACTCACAATCTTGCCCTATAGCTGTTACCGGATGGGACTGAAAGGTGTTAAAAATTATCATAAAAGGTTACTACCTAGACTCGGGTTTATCTAATAAGCAAATTACAATGCAGCACCTTTAGGTTTGAAATTGACATTGCTCTGCCTAAGTCCCAACCCCTTTTAGGTTTTCTTTGAATATGCTTTCTTGGGATGTAGTTTCTTGGAATGTGTTGGGTGTGCCAGCCAGTTGGATCCAGTTTTTTATTGTCAAAGCTGAACCCTGAGCAGAAACTGTTAGGTCGGCTAATCTCGCAGCTACAGCTTTGCCTATGGGGCCCAGTCAGTTCCACGAACAGTTAATTTTATCATTTTGGTTAAACTTATGACAGACAAGTTAAATTTGTGGGTTACAAACTTACAAGCTTTATATTAGCTAATGTTACCTATTTAGGCAAAATACCAAATGCTTCCAAGAAGCACGTATTTATTTCTTATTAATCCCTCTGGTTCTGGCTGTTACAGCATCACAATGGCCTAGTTTCCTTGCCTCTCTGCTCTGCTTATAAGCAATCTTCTCTTTAGAAAAACAGGTTTTCTTTTATGCTCATTTGTGCTTCTTCCTTTCAGTGTCATTAACAGTCAAAACTACAACATTTATTTTATTTGCTACCTTTTGGACACTGGAATGGATTTGTCTCTAGTCCTTGTTTACTTCAGCATTCCCTAAATTTATGATGAAAATTACATGTTAGTTTTTCCTTCCTTCATAGAGATACTACCCTTTTGTCACAGAAGTGGAAGATCTCAGCTGTGGAGATCAAGGATTTGTAAACTTTATAGATAGCATGTTTTAAAGTCTTGCATTGATGAATGGCTCCAGGACTTGAAATAAGAGTAGCAAGTCTAATAGTGTGAGTCATTGTGCTAGGTCGCTATGTCTTTAGAAAATTTGTGTGAACTGTTGGCTGAAAGCATTGACAATTTTCCATTAGTAATGAATTACAGTAGTAATTTCATTAATTTCTTCACCTCAGTCAGGATATGTTAGTGTAAGTTGCTTAACCAAGCATCAGAGGAACCATTGCATTTAACCTTTAGTCCTCTCCTGTGTAACCAGGACCAGTTAAGAAGTAAATTAGCGTAACATCCCTTTAAAAAAAATTACTTTAGATAAGCAGCGGACATAATTTTTGCCTGTTTTTAATTTAATAGCAGGTTTATGGTTTTATGCAAAACCATTCACATTACATCTGACCCTCTGGGAGCTGGGTTTTTTCGGCTGTGTAATTTGGTGTCTTTAATAATCTGCTGTCTGTTAAATCCAGCACAGGCTTGATTAATGAATTGTGATGAACCAATGCATTAATTTACAGGTTTGGTCTAATACCCTAAAAGGCTACATCAGTGCTTGCAGTTATTAATGCTAATAAACTCGAGAGAAAAAGCAATGTGAGGAGGGGTGAGGGAAGACAATGTGTGACAAGTCTGTCTTTATTCAAACACTGATGGCTGGAGCTACTTTCCTAATGAAGGGATGTAAAGGCCTTAAACAGAACACAAGATCAAACCAAGACCAACCTGATTCTGTTGCAAAATGCAGAATCTCCAACTACATGTCTGTTAACCAGTGCAGAACTTCTCTTCTAACAAGTCCTTAATCAACATAGTTCCATGTTACACTGTCAGCTACCAGATAACATACCGCTTTGGTATCTTTTGGTACTAAAACTTTGATTGAAACACACTACACTGGCTACAAAATTATGGCTAAGTCACTGCAAAATTCTGATAGATTTGAAAAAAAGTGCATTCAATGTAAACAGTTTGATTTTGGTTTTCAAATAAGATTTGCTGTGAAAAGGAGACCACTTTCATAAAATATATTGTGACTTCTGAGATTTTTTTTATGGTGATTTGAACAAATCTCCAAGCATAACAACAAATGGATATTTTTATGGTGTGAATTTTTGAGTTGCAGGCTGTTCATCTGTTTATTCCAGCCAGTGATTCAGAATGCACACTTTTGGAGTGCATTTTTAATACTGGTGCAGTGCAACAAAGGAAACTGTAATTTTATTTTTTGAAAGAAAGAAGTAGTTGCTACAGGACCAGAACAAGGGGGAGGGTTCAGGGCATCATGCTGGTGTAAAACAATGATAAAAAAGAGTGTTTGATGCTGAATCTTTAAATTTGGAAAGCAAAATCCTAGTTCAGAAGTGTAAAGGAAAAGATTTTATTCTGTCATCCCTTGGGTATTATCACACGATATATGACTTCCTCAAATTACAATTCCAACTCTGGCTCGTTATGATAAATATAATCTAAGAATTATTATTTCAGACATTGATGTATCCATCTTTCTGTCTATTAAATATAAGATGATGTTTAAAGCCCATTTTAGCAATCATGCCTCAGGCATTTTCTTTCTAGTAGGGCACAGGAATTTTCACTTGTCCTTTAGATAAATGATGCTGATCTAGAACTGGCATCTCATTGTCTTAATTCTAGCATGTATGACACTAAAGCAGCACTGGAAGTCATGGAATGGCATACAGAAATCAACATTATTTTTTAGGCTGAACAAAACATTAGTTACAGCTGGTATTGCATCTTTCACTTCCTTACTCTTAGGGAAAGAATAATCTCTGTTATATCTCTTCAATTTGAATAGGATTCAAAGCACATGATCATACTAGATACTGTACCTGAGGCAATCTGTTTAGACTAGTGATAATTACATGCAAAAATCATTCAACAATGAGGCAATTAATGCTGATGAACTTTAATAAAGTCAGCTGTCAGCAATAGATATTGCTGGTGAATTTTCTAATCCCATATTTACAATCCTTTGAAATTCCCTTATGCTTCATTCCATAATAAATTCCTGTTTAATGGGATAAATAGACCTTGGAAATTTTACCATCCAAACAAACATTGACAATAACATTTCTAAATCTTTCACAAGTCTCAACATCTAGCTATTAGATTTACTCAGGTGATGTGTATTTACCAAAGAAGACAAGAGACTGAACACAACAATTCCCTCAACTGTTCCAATAGAAGAGAGAGAGAGAGAGAGAGAGACAGAGAGAGAGAGAGAGAGAGAAAAGTATTAGACAGAGAAAGCAGGACTTAACTTACTTTCATTGTTGATTAACAAGCATTAAGCTATGAGTCTGTAGCTAGATAACTTACAACATCCTATATATATATCTCACGTAAGTGTATGCGCACGTGTGTATATACATGCACATATAATGACATATATCGTTACATGCTATATATATATAGGATGCTGTAATGTAAAGACAGTAAAAAATAGAAATCTGTAAACCAGTTAATATGGAGGATTTTCTGAGTTCTGGGATATGTCCGAAAGTATGCTATAGTTATGTCTTGTGAAATTCAAAAGAAGTTAGTGAATCCCAGTTTCTTGTTTGGGCGAAGTTGTTTTCTTGTTGGAAAGCTTCATTATAAAGGGTGACTTCTGCTGTAAAGTGTTTAAAGTTAAAAATCTGAACAATACTAATATTGGATGTAGGAATGATTTATATGTTAATGTATATAATTGGGTGATAGGGTTTAAAATTATAATTTTGGATATAGGAATGACATAATTTCTAAGTCTAAATTAATCTAATGCAAAACTAACAGATATATCCACTATCTTTTTATGTATGTATATGTGATGACTTTATTTAAATAATGTATTTTAGTTTCGGAGAAAATGTGTGTTCTAAATCAGGGCAAACTGGTTCTGGAATGGGACATACCTAGAATTTGAGGGGAAACAATAGTTAGGAAAAATCCTGGTATATTTTATAAAACTGTGTTTTGATAAATGCTAACTTTATGAATAGCAACCAATGTGTGCCAGCCCTGGGTACAGCAGTTGCAATTAGTAAAGGTTAGCAGCTGAAGACAAGGTTACAGTTTCTTCTGGGGTTAGGACTGGGAATGAGTTGGTTTTGATAAGCTTTTGGACTTTTTTTCCAACTAACAAAAATTTTATTTGATTAGATAAACTGACCTTGCAAAACGCCTGCCACTTAAGATCCTGTGGGAATGGTTTGAGAAAGAATAACTAGAAAACAGGCATCTTCAAACATTACCTATGGCCTGCAACCAATCCCATAGAAGGGATTGGTTTAATCATGGGATTCTTATCTGAATCTTTACAAGTACTGGGGAGAGTATGGCTTTGATCTATCTCTTTTTTTTATTGTGTGTGCATTTTTGGATCAGGAGGAGAGGATGGGAATGGGAATAGAGCAAGGAGCCTGGGGGAGACTGAGGGAACTTGGGAGAAGAGAGAGAAATAGAAAGGCAAAGGAAACTTAAGGAGTAATTAAAAGCAGTTCAGCAAGAAAGAATAGCATTTAGAGATCCAGCTTCTTGTCCTTTACCAGCTTTAGGACAAATATGTCTCCAGTGAATGTGGTCCCAGCCATGAGGGCTGGAAGTGGGATTGCAGCTGTTTTAAAACAGCAGAATTTTAAATTATTCTCAAATTGACATCATAGTAATTGAGCTAAAATCTGCTAAAAGGTGGTCAACACGAGAAGTTTCTGGTCATCCAGTACCAATAGCATTTTGGTCAGTTTGGAGTGTTAGCACCATGGTGTTATCTTAGATGACCTTGCAATCCTAAACCTCATCAAAAGCAAATGCCTGACAAGGAACTGGTAAAAGATTCCTCTGGGGAAACACAGAAGTTGTTTTCCGTGGTAGTCTGAAGTCAGGCTGCTGGTAGAACAGACTGGCATCTCTCAGACTAATTGGTTCAGAAAGTCATGAGTTTTCATAGGCAGTGACATACTTCAGAAATGCTTTGTCTTAACTGTGACAAAATAGGCTTTTGCCTAGAAAAGCTCATACCTCTCTGAACCAGTTAGTCTTTAAGGGTACCTATACACATGACAGACTCCTGCTCTGATGTGTGCTAATTAGTTGCTTTCAGAGCTGCTCTAATTAAAACACCTCCCCCACCCTGGAGAACATGTATAGATACCCTACCTTCTTCCTGTGGGGAAAAAAGAGAACATTGTCTGAGAAAAAAAGAGAAGTATTGTAATGGAAATCTGAAGGGCAGTCTATTGCTTATTTATGCTGAAGTTGAGCAAAGTCTGGTCCTTTGCTTCTTAGTAATACATACAGTGTATACATAGGTGTACATATACATGCATATATAACATTAATTTATGTGGTGGTATGCAACAGGTAGACTGTTCCAGATGGGCAACTTGCCTCATGTATCATTTATACATAGACTTTTTTTCCAGCGACTCACTGAAGATCTGCTGCTTCCAGGCAGACTCGATTCATGGAGTCTGCTCCACTTGTAAGCTGAGGTGAACTGGACTGTGCCGTGTGCAGTTGTATAAGCAGCAAAATGCGTGTCAGCACGCAGACTATGGCAGCAGTGCGCTTTTGAACTATAGCACCTCTGAGATGTTTTAGTTCAAAAGCAGCATCACCACCATTTTTCTGTGCTAATGTCCATTTTGCCACTTATACAATTGCATGCGTCACAACACCAGGAACTTTTCAAAGCGCTATGACACATGCATGTGTAAAAATGCATATAGAGCTATATTATAAAATGCATATAATTTAAAGGCACAAGGCACCATTGAAAGTTAAACATATAAGTTGGTATATGAAGCCGATACTTAGTATCTTCCAGTAGCATCCTTCATTTTCCTGATGTCTTCAAAGCATCAATGATTGACCAGCTAATGCTGTGAAACTTTAAAAAATATATGTATCTTGGAGTTTTTGTAGAAAAACTGCCAGCAGTTCAATATTCTCAAATGTAGGGAATGTATTTAAATACTGGAGGTCTTTTTAGATTATACTCAACAATCTGCATATATTCCATTCTTCTGATGTCAGATAATATCAAAATTGATGTAAATGGCATTTTGTGGAGTTGTACAGTCATATGCATTTTTGCTTACTTTGAAAGTATTATTGCAGTATACCTGTAGCTTCAGGTTTTGGATTGCACAGAAGTGAGTTTCGTTCTCTTTCTTTTGTGTACTTTTTTGGTTTCTTTGTTTCTCATTTCATTTTTCTTGCTTTTTGCCTTATGTGTTTGGTAATTAGGTTTCCTAAACAGGGGCATATTTTTAATTCTATATAATTATTCTTAAATATCAGATTTCTAACAACATATTGTAGCAGTGCTTGGCCTAGCTTTGTACAAAAGAAACAAGGAGAGACAAGGGAAATGTCTGTGTAATTCTGCTGCCAGTGTTTCCTAAGCATCCTGAAAGGGCACAAGCTGTTCTTCTGAGTGCAAGAGACTCGGTACCCTTGCTGGAATTAGTAGCTGCTTTCTAGCCCGTGAATCACTGCTTCATGTGCAGAGACAGGAAGGCAGGGGTAGGAGGCAACATAGGTTGCTTGTGGCCATTCTTTTACCTCTTAACAAGAAGAGATTTGCTAGATTCTCAAACAAAAGGGACCCTTCTGATTCTCTAGCCTTACTTCTGGGACTGACTGGACATGGCACGGATTTCTGGCGAGTGCCCGCAGGCTTCTGCACGGCTCCTTGCAGCACCTACTGCTGGATGGTACCTGCCTTCTTTCCTTCTCTGTGAGTACACAGGTCGGTAGTACTTTGGACATTTTGGGGGTGTAGGAGAAGGGAGAAGGTAAGAGAATTCACATCAAGGAGCCTGATTGACATAAAGATATAAGATCTGGGATTAACGTGACCCTTCCTGGTAAATATATTGGCCTTAGTAGCAGTGCCCTTAAGCATGCTGCACTATTCTGGATGGGCTACCTCCTAAACCGAGGAAGTGTAACTGTTTCTGTGTCAGTTAATTAGCATAGGGGTGAGCTAATTGGCTTATCACTCAGAAGTGCTAATTAGCCTGCCAAGAAGCACCCTGTGGATGCAGATACATTCCGGTGTTAAGAGGCAGCCCATTCAGGGCAGTACAGCATGCTGGGGATTGCTACTGCCAGGCCTGCTCAGTTTATTGTATACCCATAGCCTTAGCAAGTTTTCAAACCCGGCAATCAAATGTCTGCAAGAGCTGCGCTGTCCTCTGGGTGCACTCATGGTCCCTTTTGATGTCAGGTGACTAACAGCTGTTAATCTTGGTGATAGGAGAAACCAAGACTCTAGTTAGTGCTAAATGTAACTTTATTCACATTGTTTACTTTCCTATCATCCTCCATTGCTTTAGTGGAATCTTACAAAGTGGCTCCTTATTGCCCTGGAAATTGTTATATCTGATCTCACTGAACTTTCTAAATAATATTCAAACTTGTTTGTAATGAGAAAGTTCCCAATCTTTCCTTGGGCACCCTAATGTTTTCTTGAACTGGAAAAAAGGGACCAGCAAGAAAAAATAACCAATCTTCTTTACAACTAAATTTGCACTCAAGCCCCTGGACGTATAAAGTTGGGATTTATTTGGGCCCGGGGAAAGGGCTTGGTGCATTCAAACAGCACATGAGAGATGTCATGCAGAATGGAATCTGAAAAGGGCACCAGGCACGGGGAATGGCTGATACCTGTGTACCTAGGTTTGAATGTATTTATGCATGAGATAATTCTTTTCATGGAGTTTGCCAATTAGAGTCCCTCCTTCATTTAAAAAGATGGATATTGTCTGAATAAGGGCTGGAGGATAGGGCCCCCTGTTTCAAATGCTTTTGTTTATAAAAACCAGTTGCAGAATGTGTGTTCCATCCTTGGATTTTCAGTATTGTTTCCACTTCATAAACTCTTGTTTGTCCATTAACGTCCCCTTGTTAAAAAACCAAGATATTGTTAATCTGAGAATTTCGTAGGATACAGGAGAAGCTATTTTGGGTATTTTCAGTTGTAGCTTTCAATCTCAAGCTCAAAACAGAGTCAGCTGCAGAAGCTGAAAATCCCATGGAAGTATGAAATGAAGGCCAAAATTTTACTAGGCTTCCAAAAGGACAACCGAATGCAGAAGTGAATGGATTTAATTATGGAGTTTCCTCTGTAGCCTAACTATACCAGTATCATTTGTGGTGTCTGACTGAACTGGTATAAAATACTGTGTTCCTGGCAGGCAGTCGGGTTGGTAGAACTTTTTCAAAGGGGCACAAAAATGTAAACAAAGGGAGTGCGTTCTGCAGTGCTTCCAGCAACTTCATTTGAGCTCTTGTTAAAACCTGTCATTCTGTGGAGTGATTCTGAATAACTTTGTTTTTTTTGCATATTAGAGTTGTTTTGTATTTCTCATTTGCAGAAATGTGAAGCAGCATCTATCAGAATAGGTACTTAAACAAAAGCTCATAATAGGCTAGTGCTGGTTCAGTCTCTTGCTTTGACTTGAGCTGTGGCTACCATTATTCAAATGTATGTCCTCCCATATTATTTAGTAGATAATTATTGGTCTTCACGCATAAAATGAATCTGACATTCCAGACAGATATTTATTGTTGCATATATATTTTTTCAAAGTGACAACCACTGAAATTTGCGATGATTACTATGACAAAGGCCTGCATTTGTACATCCTGGAGGTCACATTCGCACACTGACCTGTCAGTAGCAACACTTCTGTGTTCTGTGCATATACAGTGGCAGGATTTGTCTTTTTAATACAGGCTTGGTATACTGTTTTCATTGTTGCTCTTGGTCTTGCAAGCAACAGCAATGCACAGCACTGTCCTTACAGTGCTCTCTTTTTCCACTAGGGGCTGCTGTTGAACTGCTATAGAAGCTAATGTTAAAAAAATCTAGAAGAAAAAGCTGACAGCTCTGCCTGACTTGGAGCAAGGCTTTCTAATGTCGCACATGGAATGTTTCGGAAGTGTCAGTAATAAATACTTCTATCAGAAATCCTCATATTCTATATAGCTGTATATCATACCCCAAGGAAAGCAATACAAAGACATCGCTGGCGGTGTCTAATTTTGGCTTTGCAAACTATGTGGAGGATGTCAGGGTTATTTTCCCATGTGTAACATTTATCTTCTTTCACAAACAAATGAATGCAGGGTTTTAATTAATTTCCGAGTGCTTCCCATGATGATTTTTTTACTCTAATATATTAATAAGATTTAAACTTTCCAGAACAGGCTGTGTGTTGAAAAGCCTTGGCTGTCATTCAGCCTTATCAATAATCTGAACATTACGGTGTTTACAGAGGACAAATAACATGCCTCCCCATTTTTTAAGCAGCATCAATGAGATTTTATCTCAGATGTACCATATATTAAAGAAAGCATTGTGTTACTTGATCTGCTTCCCCCCACCCCCACTGCCATGAGCTGAGTAGGAAGGTTCTTGTGTCCTTTCTGCATTCTGTATATAAAAGATTCTTAACTTTAAAAGTTCCAGTTTTTCAGAGCATCACAGTAACATTTTAAATGGGCCACCATTCAGAAAGGTTGATTCTTAGTTTAGGAGACAACTACTTGATGTGCTTTGCAATGTAATGGGGAATTAAGTGATTTCAGTTTTACTTTCATAAGACCAATATCCCACTGTTAATAGTTAATGAGGAATAAGAAATAAAAGACAAAACAAGGGCAAAAATTCCTGAGAGCATTCGTTGATTAGAATAAGAAGTGTAATATTTTACAGATTTCAACAGAATTAAAAAGGCAAATGAAAATGCCTTTTCTGTTTTGTTTTTTTTATTGAAAGCAAAGTCATAGGTAGATAAGGTATTGCTGCAAGATGCTTAATATAAAAAATTTACAGTGACATCAAAATCTATTTTCTAATAGTGTTCCCATGGATTCTTTTTTACATAAACTTTTAAGAAGTTGAGGGGGTCACAGTACAATTCTTTAAGGATTGTTAGGTAGAAAAAAATAATTATTTTATTTTTCATAATTTTGTTTTATCTGTTGAGTAAGTTTAAGGAAGTCAGTTAATAGCCAGGCTGTGAACATGTTTGTAGGTTAATGATTATATGTAGCTATCTATTAGTTGTATAGTCTATTGTTAAAAATCTTTAACAAACACCTAAGCGGGTCTCATTAAACAGCCTTTGAAAATGGCAATAATGAAAGATTACTTTAATTTATAGTAATATCCTAGTTTAGTGAAAGGATTGTGTGGCATTAAATATTAAGAAAATAGTGTAACTGTTTTCTTTTTCAGTGTGGATAGAAATTCTATGCCACATTTTTTGTGAGCTTTTTAGAAGGCTTTCTAAAGTAACCCCTTTCATGTGGCCAGGTGGGAATTTCAGTAACAAGATATTAAAGAAGTTTATGCAGTTCAGTTGTCCTTATATGTTCCTTCTGCCTAGGCTCTTGGACGTAAGCATCACAGAGCCAATCATTTTAACACAGATCTCGTTTGACAGGTTTTGTGTTGTCCGATTCTTGAAGACTTGGAGTAGAAATGCTTCATACCTTAAATAGTTTTTTGTCTTTGGAGTTTCTTTTGTTGCATTTTGTTTCTTGACACCTTGTACATTAAATCAGTGGTTGTTTTATGGATGTAAAATGACAGCTGCTGCTTCAGAGTATGATTCTAGATACTGATAGAGTTGCCCTTGTCAAGCAGATAGGCTGCTATTGCCAGACCGAAGAACTGTATTGTATTATAGGCATGTCATCGGGACATGCAGCTTTAAACTGGAAGTTAATCACTAAACAGTCTTACATAAATTCTTCACTATGTTTCCTTCTATGCAAGAAGTAGACAGTCATACCTTATTTTAATTTTTATAACTTACTTCATTGTATTTTAATACTTTTCATAGGGTCTTGGATCTGCTTTAGGATTGTTTTGGGGATATGTAAGTGGTCACAGGAAAAGCATATTGACATATTTTTATGGTAAGTAGGAATCCCAAAGTTAAGCTGCATCTGATTCTCTAAACTCACAATACCATGAGAAATAAACAAACATATAAAGTGATTGAAAGATGACACTAGCATACTAAGGCAGTCTGCTTTATTACGTTGAAACTTCACCAACATTGACTGAAGTACTGCTAGGTTTTAATGACAAAATTTGGAGTAATTTAAAAGCATTTACATTTATATATTAGGAAATAAAACTGATACGGCAATCAGCAATCTTAGAGCAGGAAAGAAAATGCTGCTGTAGCTGGGACCGGTGCTGATTCTGTGGGTTATAAGGTAAACAGAATCCACTAAGCTGTGGATTCTGGGTTCGCTTTTCAGTTCTACCTAACTCTTTATAACTTTACAATGAAAGATTCAGAAATTGGAGCCAATTACCATAATATGTGATGGTTTGGTGGGAGCATGTTCTACATCAGACAGTTAAAAGGTTTTATTGCTATTAGGAGCATGTTAATGCCCTTGATAATGTCTCTAGTTGCTTTGTAATGTCTCTTGTTGAAGTATAGAATTCTTTTATCTTCTTATTACATTATGCAGAAACTTGAATTGAAAAGATATTTGCAGGAACATTTAAAGTAGTGCATCAATCAGTTTCAAAGAAGAGAAAATGTTCTCAGAATAGCTTATAAAAGGATAACTGTCAGTTTTATTTTGGATGAACAAAGAAACCGACGTAAAAGGCACTTTATTGTAAAAGCATACTGTGCAATTCAATAAATATTCCATATAAATATAAAGGAAAAGAAAGTTTGTAATTATCTGATGACTTAAATGTAATTTAAGTAATACTTTTAGCATACAGCAAGCAGTGAAAAACTCCTCTCCGTTCCAGTTTATTCCTAGTCCTAGCTCAAGCCCTTCCTAGGTGATAGTTTAAAGCATCCTGAAAATGACTTGAATGGGTAAGGCATGGTTATAATTTAAACATATCACGGAGGAATGTAAAACCCTTAACAAACTACCAAACTGCATTAGAAAAATACCATCAGCACCCACTTCTCACTCTTTTAGGTGTTTTTCTAAGCTTGATTTCTGATTATTCATTTCCCCCCTTCTCCCTCTCCACCCTTATAGTGTTTCTTACCTTCTTTAGCACAAGGCTATTTGAATATTTATACATTGGGATTGTAAACCTCTTATATGACTCCTATAACACTTTCACATAGTATCATTAACTAGGAAGCCAGTTGCAGTTATTTTTATTCTCTCAATCAGCAATACCTTGCTCAACCCCACAAAATATGACATTTTTAAAATTCTGTGCTGTACATACAGAGAATGCTGTGATACAGAGAAGACTTTTTGGTATTTCTTCACAAATGCTAAGGGCTGAGGATATTAATTTGTAAATTTGCTGGCTTTGCTTATGCTACAGATACTTTTGAGAAGAATTTTACTTTGTGTGTCTTTTGGATCTATGCTGGCTTCAAAAATCCATCTTTTCACTCATCTTGACTTTCAGAGTAGGTGATATTTGAGATTTAATAATTCCAGGTTTATTTAATGAAAAATATTTGGTGCAATAAAATCATTTACAGTAAATATAGATATTCAGGTATGCAGACATATATCTAAACTTGTTTAACTGTTTTTCATTCCTACAACTTAAAAACAAAGAGTATTCTTATTTGAATATAGTTGCAAAATAAATATGCCTTGTTAATCTTTATTTAGCCACTTAGCTTCAGACTACAGAACATTTTTACTCTGCTAATTTTTCAATTATTTAAAAATATATATGTTGTTAATAATTTCTTGGGTATATATGTTTGCAATGGAAATATTGTCAGAGACTAGCAATCTCTACTAAAAGAAAGCAGTGAGTTTGTATACATAACTTTATTTAAACTGAAATATTTTTACAGCATTGCTATTTCTACATATGGCATAACTATGTGGCATAATTCATTTAAATAATTTCCTCTCAAAGGGAAATATGTAAACTCTGGAGTAAATAGACGATGAGTGTTTACTTTTTCACTTTATAATGCAACCATTCCTTCCTTGCAGGCAAGCACCTTAGATCTCCATGCTTTTTTTTTGGCACTGGTCAAGTTATAGTATCCCTAAAAGAGCTCATTTAATAATAACAAAACTTCAAACAATTTCCAGAATGGAAGCTTCATAAGTTATTGAACCCCTGAGAAAGCAATAATTTACAACCAGCAAGTTCGTGGGTTGTACACATCTGTGTACTCTGCTTCAGAAAATAAAGGTTGTTACCATAGCAACTGCCACATAGTATGGAACATACGTTACTTATGAGATTCAGTGCTTCATGTTAAGAAATGTCTTCTTCTGGCTCCCCCATATGTTACTTGAATTTCTGCCCTTCTGTAGTGTTTGCTGGCATTTGTATTTTTTTTATCAGTATCGTTTTATTTTGACCCCTTTATTTTTATATTTGCTTTCTCTTCTTTTTGAAACAAAAGTCCTGTACATTTATATATTTTAAAAACTAAAGCATGTAAACACTAATGTATTAACAACGTTGTAAGAATGGAACCAAAAGTACCCTGTAATCTGTTTACCAAAATGCAAACTATTTCTCTCAGTCTAATGTTTGTTCCTCTCCTCATTTAAGAAAATGGATTTATTTATCACTGCTTTAATTTTTTTTTCTGTCTTAGCTATTAATCAACACAGAGGTGGGGCAGGGAAGTACCTTAGCAGTTTCTTTATAAGCACACATCTACGGCATGGCTTGGGGAACACTTAGTGAAAACTTCTTATGCTTTGTGGCATGCACTTTTCAGGGCATTGTGATTACTGTTGTAAAAGTGATATTAATTGCTTTTGTTATGATTGATAAGATTGATATGTCCCTAATGCACCTACTGCTGTGGTATCTAGCTGCATACAAATCCTTGATTTGATTCCATTTCAGAACAAGAACTAGACATGCATATCATGGATGTTGTGTAATTATCAAGTGCTACAGATGTTTGAATGGCAGCGCTGTTTGATTTATAGCTGGGCTGAACAAATAAAAAGCATAGACTCCAAGACCTTTCAGTCCAAAGGTAGGAGTGTGGGGAAAATACAGAACCAACTCTGAGAGCAGGTTGTCAGATTGCAAGTCAGAGCCTTGTAGTGTGTAAAGAACTGTACAAGCATTGAGTGGCATGTCATGGCTATAGGCTTAACTGAAATGTTTCATATAGGAGGTTTGGCTTTAAGAATAAAGGCCTTCAGTTTGGGTTTCATCATCTGGACAGTTTTCCCAGGTACTGGTTGGAGTGGAACAAGTGTGCAGACAGGTCAAAGGAAATGGTATGAAGGGAAGCTTGTGTGAAGCAAAAAAAGTTAGTGGGATTGAACGTAGTAGGAAAAGGAAGCACAGGGAAGGGTAACAGACAATGTAGAAAATGAAGAGAGTTTATTTTTATTTGTCTAATGGTAACACCAAGAGGCTCCAGCCAAGACCAGCATCCTCTTATGCCTGACACTTATGTGAATGCATGGTAAGTGGTAGTCTCGGTCCCAAAGACCTTGGAGTCTAAGTAGACAAGATTGACAAAAAGTATGAGGCAGAAAGTGTGAACCTTACACAGAAAGGAATAAGTAAGTACATACATTAATTCAAGGTTCTTGTCTTATGTCAGGCATCCAGGTTGTAGCCATATTGGTCTAGAGCAGGGGTGGCCAACCTGCAGCTCCGGAGCCACATGTAGCTCTTCAGACATTAATATGCATCTCCTTGAATTTTTGCACAAGCACACAGTGACCAGGGTCCATTTGGAGGACCATTTGGAGGTCCTTTCCAGTGCGGGACCATTTGGAAGCTGGTCACCATGTGCTTGTGCCAAGATTCAAGGAGACACATATTAACTTCTGAAGAGCTGCATGTGGCTCCGGAGCCACAGGTTGGCCACCCCTAGTCTAGAGGCAAAAGGAATCAGAACTCATGGTAGAGGTAATACCTTTTATTAGACCAACTTGTCTTATGTCTACACTGCAAAGTGTTGTGATTTCAGCTCACATAGAATACCTAACCTAGCTTTAAAGTAGTTTAACTCCAGGTACCAGTACTTGTGTATTTGTAATGCATATGTTTCGATACAGATTGCAAACCTGTCTGGGACTCTGGGTAAATATTTAGCTGCTTAGCTCTTGTAGCCTGAAAAAATTGCTGCCACTGCATAACTATCACTATCACTATCAGTGAGATATTTGAAAACTACCTTGGGTTATGACCTGCAGTCATACCTTTGGCTGCAGTGCAGATTTATCACTGAATAGAGCTGCAAAAAAGGGGGAAGACAGACTTGAATCAATGGGGAAAAGAAGTGCCAACCAGGAGAAACCGGAGTAGCCAAGATGTAAAATTGCAGGAGCCTAGAGGTAATATCTTGGCAGTTGAGTTGGGAAGGATGTGACAGGTTTGGAAGATACTTTAAAGAAAAGTGATCATTTACAATGTATGATAGCTTCCGCTCTCTGGTACTCATGCAGCTTTGCTGATCTCACTGCAATTTTAACATTGTAAATGAGGCCAAAATTTATCTCATTTTGCATAATAGTATTCTTTATAGAGAAAATTCCTACCTCACTAAGTAAAGGCATTATTCCCTTTAGACCACAATCATTTCCAAATGGCACCTCTTTGTGTCAAATATGAAAAAGGTCAAACAAGGAGTTGTCGAAAATAATGAAGCTTTTACATTGAGTCTCCTAGTTTTACAGGCAGAATAATAACATTAAAATAAGAGAGAATTTTAATTGGTGAAAGAAAAGATAAACATCTTAGTTCTTGACTTGCTGTTAAGTTCATTTTTTCTGGTAGTCTCCACTTTGTTTTCCACTAGCAATGTAGAGGGCCATACATTTCCTTCTTCAAGTTGCATGCCATCAAAATCAGTAAGCCCTTCCTGCTTGGACCTCACGCAAATCAGGCACCACTGGAATGTCTTGGCCCAGGAATATTCTGTCATTTTATTAATTCTGATTTATTTATGGCCAACATACTTAAGAACTGCCATCTTTTATGACACATCTCAGCCTAGAAGCTCTTACTGATTGCTCACTCGTTGTAGCCTGCAAGCACGAACCCTCCTCTATGCTTAGTTTACAGTACTGATTGCCATGTATGGACATTTCTAATTACTTTGGAGGCACTCCATTTTGTAGTGCATGCATAATTAGTTAGTTATTTACATTTTATTTTAGTTTCTTTTCTATCCAATGCACTAATGAAATCCCATTGTGACATCACAACCTTCCAGTTGAAGCAGGTCTTTCCTTAAGGGATCAACCACCCTTTTAAATTAATGAGCCTCTTTATAGAAACTGCTTCATAATTTTATTAGAAGTGTCTGTAAGGAAATAAGTAAATTGCCCAACTCTCTTTCTTAGGTTCTGAGCTAAAGTTCATTGAAATAAGAGGAAAAACTCCCATTGGCTGACTTGTCTTGGATCTGACTCTTGTCTTGAATTTTTGTCTTTGACAATGTTATAAGAAATGAAAAAAAGGAAAGGAATCATTAAATCTTCATGCACAGGAGGAAGAGTATGTGTGGGAGGGGGAAGGAGAGAAGTGAGAAAGCTGAGTAGCAGTGGAACCCACTGAAGTGTAGGATGGGCTGTAAGAAAGAAGTGGTAGCATCATATTATTAACAAACAGGCTAACATTTATTTTTCTTTGAAGATTCAGAAGACCGTAGAAGTCAAAATTGCAGAGACATTAGGCTCCTATAAAAATGAGCTTCACTTTTGAGATATTATTTAGGGGGAAAAAAACTTGAACATCTTACTTCTCAACCTTTTTTGTAAAAGAACCTTTTATAATATTAGTAAAACTTTAAGTACTCTCTTCTTCCTCTGTTCACATCCTGCACATCCTTTTTTCCCTCTAAATGTAATTTGAACAAAAAATTGTTGCTAAGCAACAGTCTCATTCACATGATTTGAAATTGGTATACTTTCAAAGATTTGGAAGTTATCACAAGGAACTAGCCAGGTGTGCAACTTGAGGAATGGAAAGAGAATATGTCCAAAATGGAGCAGCATATGCATCTGCCAAGACAGTGGTTTTCAAACTTCCTAAAGTCATGGAATCCGTTCAGATAATTTCTTCTGTAGCAGAAACCCTACCCCTGTCCTAAAGATTAATATGGCTCCAAGTGACCTGATCTAGCAATGGTGGAACACCACCTCCTGGCCCACTCTGCCATTCCTCCAGTCTTTCTGTGGAACTCCTGATGGCATATCATAGAACACCAGGTTTCTATGGAACACAGTTTGAAAACCATCATGCAAGGAAAAAACTGGTCTATATAGGTCAGTGATGTTCATGTAATGCATACTTTGCTTGGAATACTGGTGTAGTTGCAGAAATTAAACTTGTCCTGGCTTCAGTGCATACAACTGGCCAAGATTGTGGGCATAGTAAAAGGCCTTTTTGCCTATAAATAACCACGGACAGTTCCTCCAGCACAGCGATACATGTATGTGTGTGCCTACCTGCCTGCTAGGGCTATGTGAAGTTTCGGTAGCTGATTTGATTTGGAGGAGATTTGGCCCTATTTGGGGGCTGAATCTCTGAATCTGAATCGAATTGGGAGACCAAGTAAAAGCTCTGAATAGATTCAAAGCATCTTAATCAATTCGGAAAAGCTTTGGAAAAGCTTTGGTTGATTTGGAGATTCAGCCATAGACTAAAGAGGCAGCTGACAGCTGCCTCCAGCTGGTATGTCTGTTGGGGTGGGGGGAGGGATTGGGGCTGGGACAAGCTGCCCAGCCGGGGGGGGGCATGTTACTTGGGGAGGGGGGCAGGGGATGTGGGGGGCAGTGCTGGGAGAGGTGGCTATGCCCTGCTTCCACTTGCCAAGCTGGGGTGGGGTAGGGAGGAGGGATGCAGACATGGCTTGCTCTGGGCAGAAGTGGGCAAGGGGCAGCAGATCATAGCTTCCAGCTCCCAGTGCTGCTGTGCCTGCATTCCATGCTTTCCATGCTGGCTGGCAAGCGGCCGCAGAGCACAACCCCTGCTCCCAGTGCTGATGCAAGCGCGGCAGTGCTGGGAGCGGGGCCTATGCACTGCTGCCGGCCAGAGTGAGCCGCACCTGCATTGTACCCACCCCCCATGCCAGCTGGGCAAGTGGCAGCAGGGCCAAGACCCCATGGCTCCCCCCACTGGGGCAGAGGCAGCCACAGCAGAAGAAGCCCCCATGGCTGCTCTGCCCAGCCCCATTCTCCGACCAGCCCAGCCTCCTAGGCTTAAAAAAAAATCTCTATACTCACCAGATCTGGCAGCAGTGACTGGGGCCTCTGAGGGCTCATGGCAGTGGGGGGCAGCAGGAATTGCCCCCCACAGCTGACACCTGTGCGGAAGCTGTCCCATGGCATGGGTGCAGCACGGCTCAGCAGGGCACCGCACACTGTCTGGGAGCTGGGGCGACTCCAGGAGTCAGCCAGAGCCTGGCACCACTCACTCTCCGTGTCCCCACCTACTAGGCAGCACGTGGCACCCTGCTGAGCCATGCTGCATCCGTGCCATGGGGCATCTGCCCTGTGGGTGCCAGATGGGAGGGTGATCCCTGCTGCCCCCTCTACCCCGTGCTGCTTGGGGGGGCTCTGCCATGAGTACCCAGAGGTCCCAGTCACTGCTCCTGCAGCCAGTGAGTACAGGGCTTTTTTTTCCCCAAGCTCCACACTCACCAGCTGCAGGAGCAGTGATTGGGGCCTCTGGGTGCTTGTGCCAGAGCACCCCTGTGCAGTATGGGGCAACGGGGGGCGGGGGTTCTGCCATGAGCACCTAGAGACCCCAATTGTTGTTCCTGTAGCCAGTGAGCTGGAGCTATTTTTTTTTTTTTAAAGTGCCGGGACTATGCTGGAGCTGGGTGGGGGATGGGCTGGACAGGGCAGCCATGGGGGCTTCGCCCATGGCTCCCCCTACCCGGGGAGAGGCAGGCACAGCTGGAGGAGCTGTGGGAGAACCTGCAGTTGCCCATCTATGCCTGCCTCTCTCTTTCTGACCTGAATCACCAAATCTCTCAGTGCTGAATCTTCCAAAGCTAATTTGGCTGAATTGATTCAGGACAGTGCTCCAAATCTCCAAATCGAATCACTGTCCTCTGAATCAACTGAATCTGCATCAAATACTTTCCTATTCACACTGGCCTACTGCCTGCCTGCCTGCCTGCCTGCCTGCCTTCCTTCCTACCTTCTACTTTGGATGCCTCAGACCAGGCTTGCTTGGAGCTGTGTGGGGTGATCCTGAGCGTAAGACTCCCCAGCTTGCTATCTCTTTTCTTTTCTGACTCTCACCTGCCTAAAGGTTTCTTGCTTTTATCTACCTCCCTTTCTGATTTTTTCTTGCATTTTTGCAGTATTTTTTCCCTCTTTTTCCTGTTCTCTGTCCTCTCCCCCTACTACTTCCAGTTTCTCCATCTGCGAGTTGCATTTGTCTACTTCGCAGCTTCTCTCTTACTGTTTCTCTTTCTTTCTTTCTTTCTTGCTTGCTTGCTTGTTTGCCATGGGGAGTTATTTTATTTTATCTTTTGCCTTTTGAGGGGTGCTCTTATTTCCTCCCCTTTTCTCTTTTTCTTTTTCATTCTTTTTTTCTCCTTAACCCCCACATGCTCCCCCCCCCCTTTTTCACTCCTCCTTTTTTTTCTCTGGGCATTCACCCCTCTCTCTTTTTGCTTTACGTGGCCTCATTCCTAGACACTTATCTCTGTAGTTTATATATACTACTTATCTCTGTAGTTTATATAAAAGTGATCAGTATGGAGGTTCTTGGAGGTGATTCCACTCTTCAGAAATGCTTAAATTGCATGTTCTGACTCTCAAGATGCTGGCAGTATAGAACTTTGTTTCAATTTTTTTTCTTCCCTTAATTTACATTAGTGATTTCAGTGCAGGAATTCTGTGGGGAGGAGGGGAGGGAGAAGTTTATGTGGGGAGGGGAGAGGGAGGGATTGGGCACAGGTTGCCCGTATCAAGCAAATCAGAAAATATCCTTTTCTCATTTCTGAAGATGAGCAGCCATTGGCAATGTGTAGGGTGTGCACGTGGGTGCACATGCACACCCCCAAGTGTGGCGGTGCATCCCCTATGAAAAGGCAGTGTCTGTGGGTGGTTGCTGACCCCTGGTCAGTGCTCGCCACCCCTCCCCCCCACTGCTGACAGCACCGGTGGCATCTGCAGGAGTTCCCTGCTTACTGTTGCTGTGCTCCAGCCACCATCATGTCCCCCCAGCCACTGGGGGCACATGTTGTTCAAGTGAGCAGCACTCCACCTGAAAGACTTGGACAGTGTTTTCTTTTAAGAGTGGTATTGGGAGAAGACAGCAAAGTTATGCCTTTATTTTTGGCATTGTACTGCTGTGTGCACTCTTACTGCATCCTCATGCACTACTATGCCTGAAAACATGACTTTCAAGCTATTGGGTCAGACTTATTTTGTGATTTTGAACTCCATTTTCACCTTTAAAGCTTTCCTCCCTTCTTATCATGGCTGGTGAAAAAATATGGCCATGTAATATGGTAAAAAAAGAAGGGTAAAAGTGTCACCCCATAGGCAACTTATTGCCACAAGGGTCAACAGTGTTTCAGGTAGAGGTGGTTTACCTGTGTCAGAAAAGCCATGTTGCCAATCTGGCAAGCAGTGCATGTAGTCACCATACTGGAATCCAAGATGGCTGTCATGAATTCACATTTTGGTTAATATTTTATCCCCTGCTAAGGTTATAAAATTAAATTCAAGTGACAATACCAACATTGTATTAACCAAGGAGATTAATTGTAATATTTCTGTTGTGGTAACCATATTGGATGCCAGGATGGCTGCCACTAATTTACAGTTTTATTATTAGATACCCAAAAGGTTTGCAAAATTACTACAGCAACTCTGTTTTGTTTCAGATTACCTTGGCATGAAGACCACCATTGGAGATTGTCAACAAGGGACTCACTTTTAATCACCCTTAAACAAACATTACAATGGAGCCGATAGCATCACTGAGGCCAGTGACGCATGGGAGGTATGACTCAGAATCTACAGGATGCATCATATGTTTCAAAGTAGGTTTGTAGTCAACTATTAGCCTAAGTTCACTTGCTAGAATTGTACAAATATAAGGCACTCGTTCAACGTAGGACAATTGCTGAATTCAACACTTGTTATGGCAGTATTCTTGACTGACTACCACATTGTATTGTTCCTGCACTGTAATATTCCAAAAGCCTCAATTGGCACCATTTTTGCTACCATTCTTTTACACACAAAGGACTTTTACACAGTTATTTCTACAGTTCTTTTACACACAAATATTGAAAGACTGTTAAGAAAGTTGTGCAAGGTAGAGGATGAACGGGAAACCCTACCAGCAACCTCAAGTAAGAATGCATGAGAACATTAGGCAGATCATCTACTCCAGCAGTTCACTGGAGGATGTGCATATTCTGCCATAAATGTTCTAATAAGAAGAGATTGAGTCTGGTGTTTTCATTTGAGTCCGTCAATGCAATACACAAGCTGGCAGAGAAGAATGAAGTATTGTGTTGCCAAATTTGTGTCAAAGATCTAATAGCTGCTGAGGCATATTACCATCTTGAATACAGATGGGAAGAACATTGAAAGCAAGAAATCTCTTGTTCCCATTTGCATGTGGGGATTGCACAAGAAGATATTCTTCTTTCTCTCAAAGTGAGAGCATGGCATCAAGTGATTCATGAACAAGATGCTGGTTTTGCATGGAAAAATATGTACAGTCTGAAAGATATACTTGAAAGATACTGTAATTTAGGAGAAGCTGAAGGTGGTGAATGCCCTCTGGCCACACTGAAGCAAATGGAGCAAGAACTTCAGATTTACTACAAGACAGCCGTTCAGTTTTAGCACCAAAGAAATGCA
This sequence comes from Crocodylus siamensis, assembly GCF_052110815.1. Taxonomy (NCBI): domain Eukaryota; kingdom Metazoa; phylum Chordata; order Crocodylia; family Crocodylidae; genus Crocodylus; species Crocodylus siamensis. Next base: position 34,179,890 of record NC_143399.1, read on the forward strand.
CACCTTCCATTTCTTGTCTTCCGAACTGTGACAACTGGTAAAGCTATACAAGCAGTTGTAAATTTGCATATAAATGATGAGGAAGCTTTTGGCCTGAAGTTCAGACAAGAGTTTTCAGACACAAAACTTGTACTATGTTGCTTTCAAGATCAAAGTAGATTTGAAAGTTATAGCCAGCATGAAGGGATACAGAAACTTGAATGAAGAACAAGCCCAAAAATGTGTTCCTGATAGTCTTTACACATTGATCCATTTGATTTTGGAAGATGGCAATGACAACTAAGATGTTGAAAGTCATGCACAAGATAAGCATCTGAACAGAGATGCACTGAATATATGTCAGGATATGCTTTACTTGCAGTCAAGTGGCAAAAAGCTAACACCAAAACATATTGGGTTAGGTTTACTGATATACCACGCAACTAGATCTAAGAAGCTGGTACAAAGTCTCCACACTGCTGTATGCAGCATACTGTATGACATGGTTTGTCGCATCAAGACCACAATTGCTGAGAAGAACTTAAAGGAATTTGAGGAAAATGGAGTCATTATGCAAAGGAATCCCATTCCTGGTCATTTTGTTTGCATTTCATTGGACAACATTGACATCTTGGAGGAAACATTAGATGGAAAACAAACATTTCATGCAATGCAAATTGTAGCATTTCAGAGAGGGCCATTGAAACCAATTGAGATTGAAGAAAGCACCAATACAATAGGAAGAAAAAGAAACTTGAAAGATGTACACCTGAATTTAAGTCATTCTGGTGATGATGACCCATAACAAGTTATTGAAAGCACCTATTCATAGTTGGGTAGTAATATAAATGAAAAGCTCAACAACACAGCTATCAACAAATATCAGCAGAGCTACCATGCATGCTGGATAGAATATCAGCTGATAACCAGGAGAATATTGCTGTACCAGGGTGCGCAGAATTTAACCAGTTTCTTTGTGAT